>NC_139988.1:92022631-92139418 GCF_964263955.1 Coregonus lavaretus | reverse complement strand
GACCCTCCCAATCACTACTGCTAATACACACGGATCTTTCTCAAATAATGTTCTGCTTTTACCCCATTTGTAAGGTTTAGAAACAAAACAAAACAAACATGGTAACTTTCTCCATATTGGAAGGCATAGTTTTTATTTGAGTCTACCCAACAATGTTACTCTATATATTTATTACCAATTTCTGTTGGATATTCACTTTTCTGCTTCACACTTATTAAATGTCTATTATTTTAAGATTAACATGTAATGTGCCGAATTTATAAAATACATAGGCCAATTCAGAAGGAAAGAGAGAAACTTTGGAGGGAGCTTCCTTTTTTAAGGTAGCTCCCGAGACTAGAGTCTCTTTCTTGGATCAACTTTCACCATAACTGGGCTGGCACTGTCTATCAGTCCCCTATAGATGGAGTGCTCTGTCCATAATAAGTCTCTACCTAACAAGTTAAACTCTACATTGTTACTTTATCAAATCTTGTAACCCCTAGTAACCCATTATACTATTCATTTATCTTAATACTTTTTACTTACTTATGTCTACGTGTGGGTGTGCAAGTTGTATATTATTATTATAATTATATATAGTACCAGTCAAAAGTTTGGACACACTGTCACGGTTTCGGCCGAGGCTGCCTCTCTCCCTTGTTCGGGCAGGCTTCGGCGTTCGTCGTCTCCGGAATTCTAGCTGCCACCGCTAGATGTTTCATGTTCGTTTGCTTTTGTCTGTTTGTTTCCACACCTGTTTCTGTTTTGACGTAATTAGTGTCCTATAAGTTTCTCGTTGTGTTTGTCTAGTGTTGTGTGTGATTGTTTCCGTCAGTGTTGTGTTTTGCTCGGTTGAGCGTATTTCTCCACTGTGCTGGAGCTTATTTTGCACTTGTGTGTGCACCGTTACATTTTGTCGCACCTGTTAGTGCGCATTTACCTTTCGCCTTCGTGCGGGTTTTGCTGTCGGGCTTAGTTGTCCTGTTGCCTGTGTTGGGCCAGTAATACAGCCTTTGGAACATTCAGTCTGCGTCCTGCGTTTGATTCCTACACTACACCTACAACACGCCCTGACAGAATCACACACCCACAATGGAATCAGCAGGAGCCGAAGCAGCCCAGACGAGACTGGAAGCCCAGGTTCGGGACCAGCAAGAGCAGCTCCTGCAGATGGGGACCGCCCTGCAGGAGGTGATTACCACACTCCGAGGCTGGGGTTCGCCTCCACCGCCGCCCGCCCTGCCAGCACCATCGGCCAGCCCGCCCATTCCAGCGCCGGAACCTCGAGGAGTCCGACTATCTCTCCCGAGGGCCTACGACGGGACCGCGGCTGGGTGTCAGGGATTCCTGCTCCAGGTAGAGCTATACCTGGCCACAGTGCACCCGGCACCTTCAGGGCATGAGAGCGTGTCCGCCCTGATCTCCTGCCTGGCCGGAAAAGCGTTGGAGTGGGCCAACGCGGAGTGGAGGAAGATCGACGCCACGACGATTACGTACACCGAGTTCTCCCGCCGCTTCAGGGCGGTGTTTGACCATCCCCCGGAGGGGAAAGCGGCGGGGGAGCGTCTGGTCTTCCTCCGGCAGGGGAGGAGAAGTGCCCAGGAATTCGCGCTCGAATTCCGTACTCTAGCGGCAGATGCAGGGTGGAATGATCGGGCCCTCATCGATCTATACCGATGCAGCCTACGAGAGGACGTCCGTCGGGAGCTGGCTTGTAGGGACACCAGCCTCACTTTCGACCAGCTGGTTGATATGTCCATCAGGCTGGATACCCTGCTGGCTACCCGCGGACGTCCTGCGGAGGGTCCGTCCATTCCACCCTCCAGCGTCTCCGAGCCTTGTCCTATGGAGCTCGGGGGCGCTGGCGCTAGAGAGAGGAGGAGTCGGCAGGCTAGGGGGTCCATCCACTGCACCAACTGTGGTCGGGGAGGACACACCGCGGCTAGGTGCTGGGGATGGCCTCCTAGGGGAGATGACGACAGGTCCCGCACTGGGGATTCCCTCCAGGTGAGTAGGCGCCCCACTCACCCAGAGCTCACTGTTGCCCATTTTTGTATGCCTGTACGTTTTCCACAGGTAGCACCTCATTCCCAGCATAAGGCGCTGGTAGATTCAGGCGCGGCTGGGAATTTTATTGATAAAAAGTTTTGTTTAGCGTTAGGGATTCCCCTCATTCCTGTTGATGTTCCTTTTCCCGTTCACGCCCTAGATAGTCGTCCGTTGGGTACGGGCTTAATCAGGGAGGTCACGGCGCCACTTAGGATGTGTGCGCAGGGGGATCATCAGGAGATGATTCAGCTGTTCCTGATTGACTCTCCTGCGTATCCGGTGGTGCTGGGCATGCCCTGGTTGAGTACCCATAACCCAGCGATTTCGTGGCAGGAGAGGGCTCTGATGGAGTGGTCTGCTCAGTGTGTGGGTAGATGTTTGGGCGTTTCCGTAGGGGCTACCTCGGTGGAGAGTCCAAACCAGGTGCCCGCATTGCACGTTCCACCTGAGTATGGGGATTTGGCTATTGCGTTTAGTAAGGCGAGGGCGACGCGGTTGCCACCCCATAGGCAGGGGGATTGTGCGATAAACCTCCAGGCAGGAGCTGCGCTCCCACGGAGCCATGTGTATCCTCTGTCTCAGGAGGAGAAGAAAGCTATGGAGATTTACATAGACGAATCGCTGAGACAAGGATACATACGGCCGTCCACTTCCCCCGCGTCCTCGAGTTTCTTTTTCGTGAAGAAAAAGGATGGTGGTTTGCGTCCGTGCATCGATTACCGTGGTCTCAATCAGATTACGGTGAAGTATAGTTATCCACTCCCGCTGATTGCGACCATGACTGAGTCGTTGCATGGGGCGCGTTTCTTCACGAAATTAGATCTCAGGAGCGCGTACAACTTGGTGCGCATCAGGGAGGGTGATGAATGGAAAACAGCCTTTAGTACCACCTCGGGCCATTACGAGTATCTGGTCATGCCATACGGGTTGATGAACGCTCCATCAGTTTTCCAATCATTTGTGGATGAGATCTTCAGGGACATGCAGGGGCAGGGGGTGGTGGTGTACATTGATGACATTCTCGTGTACTCACCTACCCGTGTCGAGCATGTGGCCCTGGTGCGCAGGGTGTTGCGGAGGCTGGTGGAGCACGACCTGTATGTGAAGGCAGAGAAGTGTCTGTTTTTCCAGGAGTCGGTCTCCTTTTTGGGTTATCAGTTGTCTGCGTCAGGGGTGAAGATGGAGGTAGACCGGGTGTCGGCCGTGCGTAATTGGCAAACACCAACCACTGTGAAGGAGGTGCAGCAGTTTTTGGGGTTTGCAAATTACTACAGGAGGTTTATCCGGGGTTTTGGACAGGTGGCAGCTCCCATCACGTCTCTGTTGAAGGGGGGTCCGGTGCGTCTGCAGTGGTCGGCCGAGGCGGACAGGGCGTTTGGGAGGCTGAAGGACCTGTTTACCTCGGCCCCGGTGCTGGCGCATCCGGATCCCTCTTTGCCGTTCCAAGTAGAGGTGGACGCGTCGGAGGCCGGTTTAGGAGCCGTGCTTTCACAACGGTCTGGCGCGCCACCTAAACTCCGCCCCTGTGCTTTTTATTCTAAGAAGCTCAGTCCGGCGGAGCGGAACTATGACGTAGGGGACAGGGAGCTGTTAGCCGTGGTACAGGCTCTAAAGGTGTGGAGGCACTGGCTTGAGGGGGCTCAACACCCTTTCCTCATTTTGACGGACCACCGTAACCTGGAGTACATCCGGGCGGCGAGGAGGCTGAACCCTCGCCAGGCAAGATGAAGTATGTTCTTGACCAGGTTTACTTTTAAGATCACGTACATCCCTGGGTCACAGAATGGCAAGGCAGATGCGCTGTCTCGGCGGTATGACGCGGAGGAGAGGTCCGTGGAGCCCACTCCCATACTGCCTGAGTCGTGTCTGGTGGCACCGGTAGTGTGGGAGGTCGATGCTGAACTCGAGCGGGCGTTACGCACCGACCCTAGTCCACCACAGTGCCCGGAGGGTCGGAAGTACGTTCCGCTCGAGGTTCGGGATCGATTGATCTATTGGGCTCACACGTCACCCTCCTCTGGACATCCGGGTATCGGCCGGACAGTGCACTGTCTTAGTGCCAAGTACTGGTGGCCCACGTTGGCAAGGGATGTGAGGGTTTATGTTTCCTCCTGCTCGGTGTGCGCCCAGTGTAAGGCGCCTAGACATCTACCTAGGGGTAAGTTGCTACCCCTGCCCGTTCCACAACGGCCATGGTCCCACCTATCAGTGGACTTTATAACAGACCTTCCCCTCTCCCAAGGGAATACTACCATCCTGGTCGTTGTGGACCGGTTCTCTAAGGCCTGTCGTTTGCTCCCCATGCCGGGTCTTCCTACGGCCCTGCAAACTGCCGAGGCACTGTTTACCCATGTGTTCCGGCACTACGGGGTACCCGAGGACATTGTGGCTGATCGGGGTCCCCAATTCACCTCCAGAGTCTGGAGAGCGTTTATGGAGCGGTTGGGGGTCTCGGTGAGCCTCACCTCGGGTTACCACCCGGAGAGCAATGGGCAGGTGGAACGCGTAAACCAGGATGTGGGTAGGTTTCTCAGAACATACTGCCAGGACCGGCCGGAGGAGTGGTCAAGGTACGTTCCCTGGGCCGAGATGGCCCAGAATTCCCTACGCCATTCCTCCACTAACCTAACTCCATTTCAATGTGTGTTAGGTTACCAGCCGGTTCTGGCACCCTGGCAGCAGAGCCAGATCGAGGCTCCTGCGGTGGATGAGTGGGCGCAGCGCTCGGAGGAGACTTGGAACGCTGCACACGTCCACCTGCAGCGGGCCCTCCGACGTCAGAAGGCGAGCGCTGATCTCCACCGCAGTGAGGCACCGGTGTACGCACCTGGTGATCGAGTCTGGCTCTCTACCAGAAACCTGCCCCTCCGCCTGCCCTGTCGGAAACTGGGTCGGCGGTTTGTAGGGCCATTTAAAGTCCTGAGAAGGTTGAACGAGGTATGTTATAGATTACAGCTACCTGTGGAGTATAAGTGTATTAACCCCTCGTTCCATGTGTCCCTTCTCAGGCCGGTGGTAGCGGGCCCACTCCAAGAAGATGAGATCTTGGAGACTCCTCCGCCCCCGTTGGATATCGAGGGGGCACCGGCGTACTCCGTGAGATCCATCTTGGATTCGAGACGTCGGATGGGGGGTCTCCAGTATCTAGTGGAGTGGGAGGGGTACGGTCCGGAGGAGCGGTGCTGGGTGCCGAGGAGAGACGTGTTGGACCCGTCGCTCCTGACGGAGTTCCATCGGAGGCATCCGACGCGCCCTGCGCCGCGTCCCCCTGGTCGTCCCCGAGGCCGGAGTCGGCGCACGTCTGGAGCCGCGCGTCAAGGGGGGGGGTACTGTCACGGTTTCGGCCGAGGCTGCCTCTCTCCCTTGTTCGGGCAGGCTTCGGCGTTCGTCGTCTCCGGAATTCTAGCTGCCACCGCTAGATGTTTCATGTTCGTTTGCTTTTGTCTGTTTGTTTCCACACCTGTTTCTGTTTTGACGTAATTAGTGTCCTATAAGTTTCTCGTTGTGTTTGTCTAGTGTTGTGTGTGATTGTTTCCGTCAGTGTTGTGTTTTGCTCGGTTGAGCGTATTTCTCCACTGTGCTGGAGCTTATTTTGCACTTGTGTGTGCACCGTTACATTTTGTCGCACCTGTTAGTGCGCATTTACCTTTCGCCTTCGTGCGGGTTTTGCTGTCGGGCTTAGTTGTCCTGTTGCCTGTGTTGGGCCAGTAATACAGCCTTTGGAACATTCAGTCTGCGTCCTGCGTTTGATTCCTACACTACACCTACAACACGCCCTGACACACACCTACTCATTCAAGGGTATTTCTTTATTTTTACTATTTTCTACATTGTAGAATAATAGTGAAGACATCAAAACTATGAAATAATACATATGGAATCATGTAGTAATCCAAAAACTGTTAAACAAATCCAAATATATATATATATTCTTCAAATAGCCACCCTTTGCCTTGATGACAGCTTTGCACACTCTGGCTTGTTTATGTGGGGTTTAGTTTGGGGGAGATTAGGCAACACATGGTTCAGAGAGTGCAGAAGTGTGTGTATGTGTGTGTGTGTGTGTGTGTGTGTGTGTACGTGTGTTTGTGTCGGTGTGTTTGTGTGTGTGCGTGTGTGTGTGTGTGTGTGTGTTTGTGTGTGTGTGTTTGTGTCGGTGTGTTTGTGTGTGTGTACTTGCCTGTGTAGAGGTATGTTGGTTTGGAAGACTCATGTTTTTTTTTCCACAGCAGTAAATGGAATGAGAGTTAATTCTCCATCTTGGCTTAGATGTAGGTTGTGTTCCAAATGGCACCTGTGGGGCCTGGTTAAAAGCAGTGCACTTCAAAGGGAATAGGGTGCCATTTAGGATGCTGATGGAAAACATCTCATCAGAGCCAGAGGCTGTTTATTTCCGCTGAGAAGTGTTTACCCAAAATGAAGATCCAGCAACAGTGGAGCCCATTCCTGCTGCATGGTAACAGGGGGGTTAGGAGAAGCGGGGGGGGGGTTTAGAATAAACATTCTTAGAACATACACAAACACATTAAAACGCACACATGCAGGCATGCAAGCACACACACACACACACACACACACACACACACACACACACACACCTTCTTTGTTATGTACAGTGCCTTGCAAAATTATTCATCCCACTTGCCGTTTTTCCTATTTTGTTGCATTACAACCTGTAATTTAAATGGATTTTTATTTGGATTTAATGTAATGGACATACACAAAATAGTCCAAATTGGTGAAGTGAAATGAAAAAAATTACTTGTTTAAAAAAATTCTAAAAAATAAATAACGGAAAAGTGGTGCGTGCATATGTATTCACCCCCTTTGCTATGAAGCCCCTAAATAAGATCTGGTGCAACCAATTACCTTCAGAAGTCACATAATTAGTTAAATAAAGTCCACCTGTGTGCAATCTAAGGTTCACATGATCTGTCACATGATCTCAGTATATATACACCTGTTCTGAAAGGCTCCAGAGTCTGCAACACCACTAAGCAAGGGGTACCACCAAGCAAGCGGCACCATGAAGACCAAGGAGCTCTCCAAACAGGTCAGGGACAAAGTTGTGGAGAAGTACAGATCATGGTTGGGTTATAAAAAAATATCAGAAACTTTGAACATCCCACGGAGCACCATTAAATCCATTATTAAAAAATGGAAAGAATATGGCACCACAACAAACCTGCCAAGAGAGGGCCACCCATCAAAACTCACAGACCAAGCAAGGAGGGCATTAATCAGAGAAGCAACAAAGAGACCAAAGATAACCCTGAAGAAGCTGCAAAGCTCCACAGCGGAGATTGGAGTATCTGTCCATAGGACCACTTTAAGCCGTACACTCCACAGAGCTGGGTTTTATGGAAGAGTGGCCAGAAAAAAGCCAGTGCTTAAAGAACAAAATAAGCAAACACGTTTGGTTTTCTACAAAAGCCATGTGGGAGACTCCTCAAACATATGGAAGAAGGTACTCTGGTCAGATGAGACTAAAATGTAGCTTTTTGGACATCAAGGATAACGCTATGTCTGGCGCAAACCCAACACCTCTCATCACCCCGAGAACACCATCCCCACAGTGAAGCATTTCTTGTTTGTTTCACACAAAAAAATATTTTGCATCTTCAAAGTGGTAGGCATGTTGTGTAAATCAAATGATACAAACCCCCCAAAAATCAATTTTAATTCCAGGTTGTAAGGCAACAAAATAGGAAAAATGCCAAGGGGGGTGAATACTTTCGCAAGCCACTGTATAGAACCCTTTTAAATGGTTCTATATAGAACCATTCTCCATAAAGGTTCTATAATAAATAATATTTCTCAATCTCAAAGGTTCTACAAAGAACCTTTTGAATAACCATACAGTGTTATTTCTTCATATTATATTGTTAAAATTTCCTGGGGTCTGGGGTCCAACACAGAACTAAAAAGACATTACAAACAATTATAATTTACATGAAGACAAACATTTTAACAAGCAGACATTACAGACAATTAAAATACCTGACAGGTAATACATTTAACATTCAGTAGATGCTCTCTATTATCTGTCCAGTCATATGGTTGATCACATTAGATGTTATTTTATTGTTTTCTTGAAGGTGGGTTTACTTTTTGCCTGAGAAATGTGAGTTGGTAAAGAATTCTATTCAGTGTTTTGGTTCTGTATAAAACTGTAGATTTCAGGACATTTGTCCTTGGCCTGTGAGGGTATCAGATTGGCTGAATTTGCTGCGTTTTGTTTTGTTATTTTTTTGTTTTGTTTTGTTGGTTTTATTTTGTTGGTCTGAGAAAAATGTGTAGTTTCTTGAAAAATATAACATTCCTAAAAAAAAATCTAAAGACTGGATAGTAATCTGTGTTCAACGAGAAACCATGAGAGATTCTGATGCATTTGGTTTGACATTCATTCGGATAATGAACATTGATTCGGTACTGGTACTCCTTGTATATCGTCTTGTTATTGTTATTTTTATTGTGTTCATATTTCCTTTTTGTTTTATTTGGCAATTTTGTATTTAATATATTTTAATTTAATTTAAAATAATTTAACATTTAATTTTTCTTAGTTTTTAACTTAGTTTTTAACTCTGCATTGTTGGGAAAGGGCTCGTAAGTAAGCATTTCACGGTAAAGTCTAGACCTCTTGTATTTTGCACATGTGACAAATACAATTTGATTTGATTTGACAAGCTAATCTGGCAGAGTTAGAGCGTATTATTAAATATTTTTGCAGCAGATGACCAAATGTGACCGACCGGCTCATTTTTTAGATTGGATAAAAGTAGAGACTCAGAGCTAGAAAATGGTATATCATACACTACAGTTGAGGAACAATGGGAAAGTAATTATGCTTTGAAAGTTGATAAACTTGTCACCTCACTTTTGAGAAAATGGCCCTTGAATGTTTTGGTACACCTACTGGAGAGCTCTTCTATGTCTACACCAATTCAACATTGTTCATCTCCTCTTAAGTTTTAGCCCCACCCATCTCTTTAAGGATTCACATGTGAGGCCATGTGCTAAACAACCAAAGATTTCAAGACTAAAGGCTGGTTTATACTACGGGTGTGTTTGTACATTTAAGTTGGAGTGCCCGAGTGTGCTCTGGGCATTCGTAAACTCAGAGCGCTGTCAGATTGGCCGTTCGTAAATTCAGAGCGTTTCGCTCTCGGAGCGTTCAGAGCGCACACTGGATGCTCTGGCCGAGGAGTAGGGTTGATCCGAGCGTTCTGACCTCACATCGGCAGTCAAGCACCCAAGCTAACTGGCTAACGATGGCTAGCTTGCTAGCTACTTCCAGACACAAATGAGAGAATAGTTCACTCTGACCATTTTACTCACCCTAGCAGAGCTGGTTATGCTGTTTTTTGTTATCCAGAGCATTGGCAACTGCAACTGTGCTGCTGGCAAAAAATGTATTACTATTTTTTGCAAATGTTTACTGACACCGGCCATATCAAATCAAATCAAATCAAATCAAATTGTATTGGTCACATGCGCCGAATACAACAGGTGCAGACATCACAGTGAAATGCTTACTTACAGCCCTTAACCAACAGTGCATTTATTTTCAACAATAAAAAATAAAACAACAACAAAAAAAGTGTTGAGAAAAAAAGAAAAAAAAAGCAGGCCAAGCAGTTGCCATACCAGGCGGTGATGCAACCAGTCAGGATGCTCTCGATGGTGCAGCTGTAGAATTTTTTGAGGATCTGAGGACCCATGCCAAATCTTTTCAGTCTCCTGAGGGGGAATAGGCTTTGTCGTGCCCTCTTCACGACTGTCTTGGTGTGTTTGGACCATGATAGATCGTTGGTGATGTGGACACCAAGGAACTTGAAGCTCTCAACCTGTTCCACTACAGCCCCGTCGATGAGAATGGGGGCGTGCTCAGTCCTCTTTTTTTTTCCTGTAGTCCACAATCATCTCCTTTGTCTTGGTCACGTTGAGGGAGAGGTTGTTGTCCTGGCACCACACGGCCAGGTCTCTGACCTCCTCCCTATAGGCTGTCTCATCGTTGTCGGTGATCAGGCCTACCACTGTTGTGTCGTCGGCAAACTTAATGATGGTGTTGGAGTCGTGCCTGGCCATGCAGTCATGGGTGAACAGAGAGTACAGGAGGGGACTGAGCACGCACCCCTGAGGGGCCCCCGTGTTGAGGATCAGTGTGGCAGATGTGTTGTTACCTACCCTTACCACCTGGGGGCGGCCCGTCAGGAAGTCCAGGATCCAGTTGCAGAGGGAGGTGTTTAGTCCCAGGATCCTTAGCTTAGTGATGAGCTTAGAGGGCACTATGGTGTTGAATGCTGAGCTGTAGTCAATGAATAGCATTCTCACGTAGGTGTTCCTCTTGTCCAGGTGGGAAAGGGCAGTGTGGAGTGCAATAGAGATTGCATCATCTGTGGATCTGTTGGGGCGGTATGCAAATTGGAGTGGGTCTAGGGTTTCTGGGATAATGCTGTTGATTTGAGCCATGACCAGCCTTTCAAAGCACTTCATGGCTACAGACGTCAGTGCTACGGGTCGGCAGTCATTTAGGCAGGTTATCTTAGAGTCCTTGGGCACGGGGACTATGGTGGTCTGCTTGAAACATGTTGGTATTACAGACTCAGTCAGGGACATGTTGAAAATGTCAGTGAAGACACTTGCCAGTTGGTCAGCACATGCTCGGAGTACACGTCCTGGTAATCCGTCTGGCCCTGCGGCCTTGTGAATGTTGACCTGCTTAAAAGTCTTACTCACATCGGCTACGGAGAGCGTGATCACATAGTCATCCGGAACAGCTGGTGCTCTCATGCATGCTTCAGTGTTGCTTGCCTCGAAGCGAGCATAGAAGTGGTTTAGCTCGTCTGGTAGGCTTGTGTCACTGGGAAGCTCACGGCTGTGCTTCCCTTTGTAGTCTGTAATAGTTTTCAAGCCCTGCCACATCCGATGAGCGTCAGAGCCAGTGTAGTACGATTCAATCTTAGTCCTGTATTGACTCTTTGCCTGTTTGATGGTTCGTCGGAGGGCAGAGCGGGATTTCTTATAAGCGTCCGGGTTAGAGTCCCGTTCCTTGAAAGCGGCAGCTCTACCCTTTAGCTCAGTGCGGATGTTTCCTGTAATCCATGGCTTCTGGTTGGGGTATGTACGTACGGTCACTGTGGGGACGACATCATCGATGCACTTATTGATGAAGCCAGTGACTGATGTGGTGTACTCCTCAATGCTGTCTGAAGAATCCCGGAACATGTTCCAGTCTGTGCTAGCAAAACAGTCCTGTAGCTTAGCATCTGCGTCATCTGACCACTTTTTTATTAACCGAGTCACTGGTGCTTCCTGCTTTAGTTTTTGCTTATAAGCAGGAATCAGGAGGATATAGTTATGGTCAGATTTGCCAAATGGAGGGCGAGGGAGAGCTTTGTATGCGTCTCTGTGTGTGGAGTAAAGGTGGTCTAGAGTTTTTTTTCCTCTGGTTGCACATTTAACATGCTGGTAGAAATTAGGTAGAACGGATTTAAGTTTCCCTGCATTAAAGTCCCCGGCCACTAGGAGCGCTGCATCTGGATGAGCGTTTTCCTGTTGATTTATGGCCTTGTACAACTCATTCAGTGCAATCTTAATGCCAGCATTGGTTTGTGGTGGTAAATAGACAGCTATGAAAAATATAGATGAAAACTCTCTAGGTAAATAGTGTGGTCTACAGCTTATCATAAGATACTCTACCTCAGGCGAGCAAAACCTCGAGACTTCCTTAGTATTTGATTTTGTGCACCAGCTGTTGTTTACAAATATACACAGACCGCCACCCCTTGTCTTACCGGAGTCAGCCGTTCTATCCTGCCGATGTAGCGTATAGCCCGCTAGCTGTATGTTATCCATGTCGTCGTTCAGCCACGACTCGGTGAAACATAAGATATTACAGTTTTTAATGTCCCGTTGGTAGGATAACCGTAATCTTAGGTCATCCAATTTATTTTCAAATGATTGAACGTTGGCTAATAGGTTTGATGGAAGAGGCAGTTTATTCGCTCGCCGTCGCATCCTTACAAGGCACCCCGATCTACGTCCACGATATCTCCGTCTCTTCCTCACGCGAATGACGGGGATTTGGGCCTTGTCGGGTGTCTGTATGATATCCTTCGCGGCCGCCTCGTTGAAGAAAAAATCTTCGTCCAATACGAGGTGAGTAATCGCTGTCCTGATATCCAGAAGCTCTTTTTGGTTATAAGAGACGATGGCAGAAACATTATGTACAAAATAAATTACAAATAACGCGGAAAAACACACATAATAGTACAATTGGTTAGAGGGCTGTAAAACGGCAGCCATCTTCTCCGGCGCTGTTCTTGTTGACCATATTCAACGGGTGTTGAGCGTTCGTAAATGTGTCAATTATTCTGCACTCTGGCACACTCAGACGAGAGTGCTCTGAAATTGGAGTAGATAGCCAGCCCAGAGCAAATTTACCAGCTACGTCTATTGACAGTTGTCGCAGTGACATCATAAACATTATTTTGAAATAGTTACTTGCGTAGTGGAGCCTTTTGTTTAGACATGTAGCTAGCTAGTTAAACAATGAACCATAATCCCAACTCATAACGTTACTACCCTGCATGAATCTGCAGGTAGCTAACCAACCAGGTTAATTGTTAGCTAGCTAACATTAGGCTATAACTAGCAATGCAAATGGCTCTGAGATACGAATAATATTACTACACAGATCATACATGTAACGTTAGCTAATTAGCCAGCCAGCTAACGTTAGCTAGCTAGCTAACAGTACATTTTAACTTGAAATGAAAACGACTTGCTGACAAAATTAGAAACGTGTAATATCTGAAAATGTAGCTAGCTGGACTATCTTACCCATATACATGGATGGACACTTCTCCCTCTCTGTCACGGATGCCATGGTTGCCCTTAGTTTGAAGATGTAATCCGGAGACAGGTGTTTTATACAACAGCCTTCTGTGTGATCTCTTTTCAACTCTGTCTGCATATTTACAATCAAACGCCAGAATTTTCTCCATCTCCTTAGCTATCATACTCTAATTCCACTGATTTCAAAACTCGGTCCTCCAGAAAGTGGAGAGCAACACTCATGCAGTTCTACTACGTGATATCTTTCAAAAAAGCCACATTAGAAAGGATTACCTACACATACTGACCAGCTCATATTATAGACAGAAGCGTGCTACACCAATCCGAACTCATCTCTCGGCATGTCCAGCCCACTCATTATGTCAACCAATCATGGCTAGCGGGAAGGTTGCTGACTTTTTCCGGGGCTAAACCAACTATGTTCGTAAGTTAACAATTGCATTCGTATTTACAGATGGCATACAAGTTTATTATAAAGGCACATGAAAGTTCACATGTTCCAGAAGGCATTTCTGCCAAAAAACACATTTTGATTTTTAAAAAATAGTTTACGTTCAAAATGGCTCTCCTGTGAAGTAGTGATGCGCGACATATGCCTAGTTTCCTGAAACTAGTCACATGTGACTGGACAGTACTCTAGCTGTGATAGAACCAGAGATTGAATCACCTGATTCAGAGTGCTGGATGGTGCATACTCAGAAAATGTTCTTGTTACAGCAATGCCCTTACCCATTTTAATTACAATATTATCTGTATGTTCAGACCAAGATAGTGCTACGTCCAAGTAGTTTGGTCTTTTTAACTTGTTCTACAAATAGAATACATAATGTTTTAGAAATATTCAACACCAATGTGTTCATGTTAACCCACTCAGACACCGTTCTTAGCTCTCTGCTCAGTGCATATTTTAGTTCATGATATGCTGATGCAGCACTATACATTGTAGAGTCACCAGCATACATAACCACTCTTGCTTTATTCATTAAATCATTAGTAAAGATAGAGTAGGGGAGTGGTCCAAGGCAGCTGCCTTGAGGAACACCACAGGGTAAAGCTAGAATAGAGGAGTGGTCCAAGGCAGCTGCCTTGAGGAACACCACAGGGTACATCTTTGCTGTCCAAAAATCTACCATTCAATAAAATGTTTTGCCTTCTCCTGGATAGGTAGCTTTCCATCCAGAATAAAGCGGCAGACATAAAACCATAACATTTGAGTTACCTAGCAACAGTTCATGATCAATTACATCAAAAGCAGCACTAAAGTCCAACAACACTGCACCCACTAACTTCCTGTCATCCATACTTTAGCCAATCATCTGTCATTTGCGCTAAGGCCGTACTCGTAGAATGCCCTTCTTTGTCTGCATGCTGGAAACCCGTTATCAGACCATTATATGAGAAATAATCCTGAATTTGTACAGATCAAACATTTTTCCAAGTGGAATGACCTTTGACTGTTTCCAGATTTCTGGGCACATCCCACACATCAAGCACCTATTTAAAATATGACAATTGGGGTGGATATGTGGTTGGCTGCAACTCTAAGCAATTTGCTGACAAGGTTATCTGTACCTGGTGATTTATCATCAGAAACAGCATTCTTTCAACCACTTATTTTCTACTTGTTGAAATTCAAACTTGCAATGCCTCATTCATAATACAGTATTTTATAAGTGTATATGTCAAAGAGCCATCAGCTGGACTCATGACATTTCTCAACTTTGTCCACTTTGCCTGTAAAATATAATTTAAAGTAATTTGCAATGTCACATGGTTTCGTAATAAATATACCCTCTGATTCAACAAATGAGGTAGACATTTAAAATCCTACCCATTATAACATCCATAGTTATTTTTCCATCACCCATCAATTTTGTGCTGATAATATCCTTTCTTTTTTACTTTGTTTAGCTCTTTATTTACAGTAACCTTGCTTATCGGACGAAGTGTCAGATCTATCTGCTGCCTTTTTGGCATCATTACGTTGAACCATTGCACATCCATGTGCCACTGCTTGACCTCGCAGCGCATTTTCTTAATGGGGTCTGCTTATCAACAATACTCATAAATAATTTTATAAACACGCTCAGTGCTATTTCAGGATCATCCTCACTACATACTTGCAGCCGTTGCACATTCTTAACCTCATCCACAAATAAGTCATGATTGAACCCATTGTAGGACCTTCTGTAGATTATTTTAGGGCCAGCCTTTTGGTTTTCGTCATGAATGCTACCAAGTTCTGATCACTACATTTACATTTTAGTCATTTAGCAGACACTCTTATCCAGAGCGACTTACAGTTAGTGAGTGCATTCATTTGTCATACTGGCCCCCCGTGGGAATCGAACCCACAACCCTGGCGTTGCAAGCGCCATGCTCTACCAACTGAGCTACAACTTAGTGCCACTGATAAAGCTTTAGAACAATGTTCAGCCATATTGGTAAAAATATGATCAATACAGGTTGACGATGTGATACCGCATCTGTTAGTGAACGTTCTCGGTTTTGTGATGTCATAACTTGATTCAGTTTACATACATTGGCCACAGAAATAAGCTTTTTCCCTCAGTGGCCAGTTGTTGGTAAAGCGTTCAATATTCAAATCACCCCTGAAATATATTTCCCTGTTATCCAACATTTCACAGATTCTATCAAGATATTTGACATCAGCACCAGGCCTGTAGCAACAGCCAACTAGTATAGACCCCTGTCACTCCTCCCAGGTCCTTGGGAGGGATGGTGGACCCCTGTCACTCCTCCTAGGTCCTTGGGAGACCCCAAGGCTTGTTTCTGTCACTCCTCCTAGGTCCTTGGGAGGGAAGGGTGAACAATCAGTTTGTCATACCTCAGGTAGGCTATGTCCCCATGTTCTCTCGCCGCCTTCATAGCTGTTTCCTTAGCTGTTTCTTTTTTTGGTGGACTGTCTCTGAGAAATCCTCATTGGTGAACCCTTTAAGACTTTTTCCAAGGACTGCAAGCTTGTTCTTGAATCTGATGAATTTCACTTCAAATCGGCCTGGGTCTGGCACCACCTGATTTCCCAGACCAGCCCTTTCCAGCCCTTTCCAGCTGTATGCGGACCAGTTGTAGCTTCTCAGAAAGCAACTTTCGAACGTTGTCCTCTGATTCAGCTCATGTTTCACTTTAGCTTTCCTGGATCTACTACAAGATTATTTATCCTCGATTGTCACCAGGTAATCAGCCTTCCCAGATATGTTTCAGGAGGTTCTCACAAACGGTGCTGATATCCTTCCTCATTGAGGAACAGTTAGTGGAAAGTTTACCCTGGGTGGCTGTCAATACATCCATATCGTTCTGTGTGAAATGAATGTCTTGGACATCTTTAGTTAGGTCATCCATTGTTCGTAGATCATTTGTATAAAGCCTTTAAAGTAATTTTCCTGTTGGAGTAACATTTCCTTATAGAAGTCGTTCTGCTTCTCCATGAATTCACGTACCAGTTGAGATGAAGTCATCTTCTGTTTTTTTTTTGGTGGCATGGTTGTAGGGCGAGCTCACTATCCACCCCGTAACGAGAGCTCTGGAAATCGGTAATCCGAAGCCCGGGCCAGATAGAGTGCGGTCCCTGCCACAAAGGCTAACCGCGTCGCGGGCTTGGTTTCAGGCTCCAAACGTGTTTGAGCAAAGATTCTGGGACGGAAATTAGCGGTCCCAGCACTAAGGCTAGCCGTGTTGAAAACACGCAATTCAATTACTTTTGAATATTTTGTCATTTGTATTTCACCAGCCTGAACTACTGTCAAGAGTTGTAGGCCTAGGCCCAGTTTTCTGTGACATTTTAGTGACAGAGGATATGGTTAGGATGATAAGACTTGCATACACACTTATGAAGAAGTTTCACTTTCACTCACATATGGAGCACAGAGAAGAATGAACATTGAGAGAGAGTTGACATTGATTGAAGAAAATAAGAAGATATTATTTGGGACTGGAATTTATTTTAATAAGTAAAGGTAAAATAAGTTAAATGTTGAAGGTTGAAAACATGGGGAGATATACAGTGGAAGATAGTAAAGGGTGATTACAGTAATGCAGTAAAAATGGTTAAGATGTTGTTTGCTTTAAGGCACGGAGAATGAACTGCAATTCCCACAATACAGTTCGTCCGCTCAACTTTGTTCAATTGATTCGATTCACAATGACTCTCATGAATGAGCACTTTGGGCTTGAACATAGAGCTTGACTGTCTTACAGGTCAAACAGATGGGGCACAGTTAGCTGGTTGACAATCCACAACGATGCCCCCCATATTGTTTGTAGTTCAATAACAGAATTATTCAATATAAAACGTAGACTATGTTTGGTAAGTTTAGAGGAACAAGGCCTTAGGGCCGGTAAGAGGTTGACAATGAGATGTTATAATGATGAAATGTGGTTGAAGTGTTTAAAATGTTGGATGTTTAGGATGTAATGGGAACAATAAATTAGGTTGGAGTGAGATTATAATTGAAGGGGAGTAAGAAAGGTTCATGTTTTAAAAAATAAGGTTTTAAAAGTTAATGGTAATGGAGTGTGCTAAGGGTGCTAGTTTGTTAAAGCAGCCAGGAGGATGGGGGCAAAAATGAAAAAAAGAAAAAAAATGACCGCTCAGCTGGTAGAGCACGGCGCTTGTAACGCCAAGGAAGGGGGTTCGATCCCCGGGACCACCCATACACAAAAATGTATGCACGCATGACTGTAAGTCGCTTTGGATAAAAGCGTCTGATAAATGGCATATTATTATTATATTATTATTAAAAAGGCAGAAAAACCACCTTTTGAGAAAGGGTCACATTAGGTGTCAACGACTGAATTTGCCACCACGATGAGTAAAAACAGAAATTAGCAGAAAGGAGGATGGAGGGTATAAAGGAGATTTGTTGGAAGGGTATGGCTCTCTTTGAGAACCTGTCGCATGCTGGAAGAAGATTTTTGCTGTAGCTTTTTAGCTTAAAATGTATTTTTATTATTCTTATATTTTGATTATACTTGGTTAAAGTCAAATTCTAAGATGAATCCTTAAGATGACCTCATTGATAGGTACACATCTTGCTAAGGCAAGGAAAAAAGGTGGGGGGTTAGTGGGTGCTGAAAAACCACCTTTTGAGAAAAGGCAAGTGTCTTCACTGACATTTTCAACACGTCCCTGACTGAGTCTGTAATATCAACATGTTTCAAGCAGACCACCATAGTCCCTGTGCCCAAGGACACTAAGATAACCTGCCTAAATGACTACCGGCCCGTAGCACTGACGTCTGTAGCCATGAAGTGCTTTGAAAGGCTGGTCATGGCTCAAATCAACACCATTATCCCAGAAACCCTGGACCCATTCCAATTCGCATACCGCCCCAACAGATCCACAGATGATGCAATCTCTATTGCACTCCACACTGCCCTTTCCCACCTGGACAAGAGGAACACCTACGTGAGAATGCTATTCATTGACTACAGCTCAGCGTTCAACACCATAGTGCCCTCAAAGCTCATCACTAAGCTAAGGACCCTGGGACTAAACACCTCCCTCTGCAACTGGATCCTGGACTTCCTGACGGGCCGCCCCCAGTTGGTAAGGGTAGGAGGCAACATCACATCTGCCATGCTGATCCTCAACATGGGGGCCCCTCAGGGGTGCATGCTTAGTCCCTTCCTGTACTCCCTGTTCACCCACGACTGTGTGGCCAAGCATGACTCCAACACCATCATTAAGTTTGCTGACGAAACAACAGTGGTAGGCCTGATCATCAACAACGATGAGACAGCCTATAGGGAGGAGGTCAGAGACCTGGCAGTGTGGTGCCAGGCCAACCATTCCTCCCTCAATGTGAGTAAGACAAAGGAGATGATCGTGGACTATGGGAAAAGGAGGGCCGAACAGGCCCCCATTAACATCGACGGTGCTGTAGTGGAGCGGGTCGAGAGTTTCAAGTTCCTTGGTGTCCACATCACCAACAAACTATCATGGTCCAAACACACCAAGACAGTTGTGAAGAGGCCACGAAAACACCTTTTCCCCCTCAGGAGACTGAAAAGATTTGGCATTGGACCCCAGATCCTCAAATCGTTCTACAGCTGCACCATCGAGAGCATCCTAACCGGTTGCATCACCGCCCTGGTATGGCAACTGCTCGGCATCTGACCGTAAGGCGATACAGAGGGTAGTGCGTACGACCCAGTACATCACTGGGGCCAAGCTTCCTACCATCCAGGACCTACAGTTGAAGTCGGAAGTTTACACACACCTCAGCCAAATACATTTAAACTCAGTTTTTCACAATTCCTGACATTTAGGTTGATTACTTTATCCTATCCCAGGTATTCCTTAAAGAGGTGGGATTTCAAGTGTCTCCGGAAGGTGGTGAGTGACTCCGCTGTCCTGGCGTCGTGAGGGAGCTTGTTCCACCATTGGGGTGCCAGAGCAGCGAACAGTTTTGACTGGGCTGAGCAGGAACTGTGCTTCAGCAGAGGTAGGGGAGCCAGCAGGCCAGAGGTGGATGAACGCAATGCCATCGTTTGGGTGTAGGGACTGATCAGAGCCTGAAGGTACGGAGGTGCCGTTCCCCTCACAGCTCCGTAGGCAAGCACCATGGTCTTGTAGCAGATGCGAGCTTCAACTGGAAGCCAGTGGAGTGTGCGGAGGAGTGGGGTGACGTGAGAGAACTTGGGAAGGTTGAACACCAGATGGGCTGCGGCATTCTGGATGAGTTGTAGGGGTTTAATGGCACAGGCAGGGAGCCCAGCCAACAGCGAGTTGCAGTAATCCAGACGGGAGATGACAAGTGCCTGGATTAGGACCTGTGCCGCTTCCTGTGTAAGGCAGGGTCGTACTCTCCGAATGTTGTAGAGCATGAACCTACAGGATCGGGTCACCGCCTTGATGTTAGCGGAGAACGACAGGGTGTTGTCAGGGTCACGCCAAGGCTCTTCGCACTCTGGGAGGAGGACACAACGGAGTTGTCAACCGTGATGGCGAGATCATGGAACGGGCAGTCCTTCCCCGGGAGGAAGAGCAGCTCCGTCTTGCCGAGGTTCAGCTTGAGTTGGTGATCCGTCATCCATACTGATATGTCTGCCAGACATGCAGAGATGCGATTCGCCACCTGGTTATCAGAAGAGGGAAAGGAGATTAGTTGTGTGTCGTCTGCGTAGCAATGATAGGAGAGGCCATGTGAGGATATGACAGAGCCAAGTGACTTGGTGTATAGCGAGAATAGGAGAGGGCCTAGAACTGAGCCCTGGGGGACACCAGTGGTGAGAGCACGTGGTGCGGAGACAGCTTCTCGCCACGCCACTTGGTAGGAGCGACCGGTCAGGTAGGACGCAATCCAAGAGTGAGCCGCGCCGGAGATGCCCAGCTCGGAGAGGGTGGAGAGGAGGATCTGATGGTTCACAGTATCAAAGGCAGCAGACAGGTCTAGAAGGACAAGAGCAGAGGAGAGAGAGTTAGCTTTAGCAGTGCGGAGAGCCTCCGTGACACAGAGAAGAGCAGTCTCAGTTGAATGACCAGTCTTGAAACCTGACTGGTTTGGATCAAGAAGGTCATTCTGAGAGAGATAGCAAGAGAGTTGGCTAAAGACGGCACGCTCAATAGTTTTGGAGAGAAAAGAAAGAAGGGATACTGGTCTGTAGTTGTTGACATCAGAGGGATCGAGTGTTGGTTTTTTGAGAAGGGGTGCAACTCTCCCTCTCTTGAAGACAGAAGGGACATAGCCAGCGGTCAAGGATGAGTTGATCAGCGAGGTGAGGTAAGGAAGAAGGTCACCGGAGATGGTCTGGAGAAGAGAGGAGGGGATAGGGTCAAGCGGGCAGGTTGTTGGGCGGCCGGCCGTCACAAGTCGCAAGATTTTATCTGGAGAGAGAGGGGAGAAAGAAGTCAAAGCATAGGGTAGGGTAGTGTGAGCAGGACCAGCAGTGTCATTTGACTTAACAAACGAGTATCGGATGTCGTCAACCTTCTTTTCAAAATGGTTGACGAAGTCATCCACAGAGAGGGAGGAGGGGGGGGGGGGGAGGATTCAGCAGAGAGGAGAAGGTGGCAAAGAGCTTCCTAGGGTTAGAGGCAGATGCTTGGAATTTAGAGTGGTAGAAAGTGGCCTTAGCAGCAGAAACAGATGAAGAAAATGTAGAGAGGAGGGAGTGAAAAGATGCCAGGTCCGCAGGGAGTCTAGTTTTCCTCCATTTCCGCTCGGCTGCCCGGAGCCCTGTTCTGTGAGCTCGCAATGAGTCATCAAGCCACGGAGCTGGAGGGGAGGACTGAGCCGGCCGGGAGGATAGGGGACATAGAGAGTCAAAGGATGCAGAAAGGGAGGAGAGGAGGGTTGAGGAGGCAGAATCAGGAGATTGGAGGGAGAAGGATTGAGCAGAGGGAAGAGATGATAGGATGGAAGAGGAGAGAGTAGCGGGAGAGAGAGAGCGAAGGTTGCAACGGCGCATTACCATCTGAGTAGGGGCAGAGTGAGTAGTGTTGGAGGAGAGCGAGAGAGAAAAGGATACAAAGTAGTGGTCGGAGACATGGAGGGGAGTTGCAGTGAGATTAGTAGAAGAACAGCATCTAGTAAAGATGAGGTCAAGCGTATTGCCTGCTGGTTATGACACCTACATAAGAGTGCCAAAACCCACAAAACCTACCACATAAGGCAAACCATTCCATTACACCATAGCCTGCTTGTAAACAGTATGTTTGTTATATAACATTTTCTGAAATTGACCATATTAAATGATCATTGTAATTGCGCACACATTAATGTCAGACATGCATCGACCCCAATGCTCTGTTGCTGATGACTGGGATGAACGCAGGAGCAGATTTCAGGAGCAGGACAAGACACCCTCTTTTTGACTGATGACTGATATAAAGGCATGTATGTGATAGGGCCTGTAGGACTTGTTGATAGTGTTGTTAACTGTTAAATAGCCATCACTAGCACATTAGAGGCTGCTGCTGCCTATTGAAATCACTGGCCACTTTAAGAAATGGAACACTAGTCACTTTAATAATGTTTACATATCTTGCACTACTCATCTCATATGTATATACTGCATTCTATTCTATAATATTCTACTGTATCTTAGTCCATGCCACTCTGTCATTGCTTGTCCATATATGTATATTTTCTTAAATTCCATTCCTTAGTAGTTTTGTGTGTATTAGGTATATGTTGTGAAATTGTTAGATATTACTTGTTAGATATTACTACACTGTCGGAGCTAGAAGCACAAGCATTTCGCTACACCCGCTATAACATCTGCTAAACACGTGTATGTGACAAATAACATTTGATTTGATTTGATTAATAATCATTATAAAACATATTGTATGACCTCATATCCACTATATTAGGCCCAGCCTTTGGAACTTCAGTTTTCCTAGATATGGCTACTATATTGTGATCACTACATCCGATGGATTTGGATACTGCTCTAAAGCAAATTTCTGCAGCATTAGTAAAGATGTAATCAATACATGTTGATGACTTCATTCCTGTGCTGTTTGTAACTACCCTGATAACCGGACACAGGTTGCAGGCACTGGTTACAGTTTGAAGCTTTTTCTTGAGTTTGCAGCTTGATGAAAGCCAGTCAATAGTTAAATCACCCAGAAAATATACCTCTGTTGATATCACATACATTATCAAGCATTTCATACATGTTATCCAGATACTGACTGTTAGCACTTGGTGGTCTATAGCAGCTTCCCACCAGAATGGGCTTTAGGTGAGGCAGATGAACCTGTGGCCATATTACTTCAACAGTATTTAACATGAGATCCTCTCTAAGCTTTACAGAAATGTGGTTCTGAATATAAACAGTAACACCACCACCATCGGCATTTCTATATTTTCTGTATATGTTATAACCATGTATTGCTACCACTGTATCATCAAAGGTATTATCTAAGTGAGTTTCAAAGATTGTCAGAATATTAATGTCATCTGTTACTAGCAAATTATTGATTTCATGAACCTTGTTTCTTAAGCTACATATGTTAAAGTGGGCTACTTTTAGCTCTTTTCTGGGATGCTTGATTGTTTTCATTGCTTTACTTGCACCTAAAGGACTCTCAGACCATGATAAACAAGATACAAATATTGTGGGGGCTGCTTTGTTAGACTTCAGTGCGGCTTTTGACATTATCGATCATAATGTGTTGCTAGAAAAACGTATGTGTTATGGATTTACACCCCCTGCTATATTGTGGATAAAGAGTTACCTGTCTAACAGAACACAGAGGGTGTTCTTTAATGGAAGCCTCTCCAACATAATCCAGGTAGAATCAGGAATTCCCCAGGGCAGCTGTCTAGGCCCCTTACTTTTTTCAATCTTTACTAACGACATGCCACTGGCTTTGAGTAAAGCCAGTGTGTCTATGTATGTGGATGACTCAACACTATACACGTCAGCTACCACAGCGACTGAAATGACTGCAACCCTTAACAAAAAGCTGCAGTTAGTTTCAGAATGGGTGGCAAGGAATAAGTTAGTCCTAAATATTTCAAAAACTAAAATCATTGTATTTGGGTCAAATCATTCACTAAACCCTTAACCTCAACTAAATCTTGTAAATAATCATGTGGAAATTGAGCAAGTTGAGGAGGCTAAACTGATTGGAACTCTATTCCACATCAAGTAACTCATGAAAGAAGGAAAATTAGATTTAAAAAAAAACTGATAAAAATAGACCTTTTGGAACAGCGGGGACTGTGAAGCAACACAAACATAGACACATGCATACACACACACGATAGCATACGCACTATACACACATGTACACATGGATTTAGTGTTGTAGATATGTGGTAGTAGACTAGAGGCCTGAGGGCACACACTTAATGTGTTGTGAAATCTGTTGTGAATGTATTGTAATGTAAAAAAAATAAAAAGTATAACTGCCTTAATTTTGCTGGACCCCAGGAAGAGTAGCTGCTGCCTTTGCAGCAACTAATGGGGATCAATAATAAAAAATATATATTACAGTATAATATCATAATTTTGTATACATTTCTTTTACCAGGATTTGGGGAATTTCCCGCGACCCCATTTCATATCAGGCGACCCCTATTCTGGCAACTGTTGTTATAATGCTTCTTGACAGTGTCATAAAGTGTATTTTCTTAGTCAAAGTAAAGTGACACAGGATGGTCATAATGCTTCATGACAGTGTTATAAAGTGTATTTTCTACAAGTTGTTTAGCTAACGTTAGCTACCATCTAGTTAGTGTTGGTCTAGCAAACGTTAGCCACCCTATCTCTAAAGATGGCGTTGTGCAAAACAACTAAACACACCCCATGCCTTGTTGAGGCAACAACAGTACATCTGATTCACTTTATATAAACAGTGCTAATTGTACAAACTAATTATAGAAGAGGTATTATATGTAACAAAAACCCATAACAACAACTAGCTACCTATGGTAGGCTAGCTAGTGCATAGTGCTGACGTTAGCGTTAGCATGCGACCGTTAGATACACATTTCCTAAAAAGTAACTTTGTAAAATACTTACCATTAGCGTGGTGCATATGTACTCATGTAAATACACTTAAAGAGCCACAGAACACGCCGATTGGTACGTGTTTTTCTGTTGCTCATTAGAAAAACGAGATTTCAGTCTTGGAGGTGTTTGTCCCACATGAAACATAGAAACATAGAAACACTTATAGTATTAGCTGTAGTATTAGTTACGTATAGTATTAACTGTATTATTAGTTACTTATAGTATTAGCTGTAGTATTAAGTACTTATAGTATTAGCTGTAGTATTAGTTACGTATAGTATTAGCTGTAGTATTAATTACGTATAGTATTAGCTGTAGTATTGGTTACTTATAGTATTAGCTGTAGTATTACTTTGTTATACAATTAGCTGTAGTAGTAGTTACTTATAGTATTAGCTGTAGTATTTGTAAGTTATAGTATTAGCTGTAGTATTTGATACTTATAGTATTAGCTGTAGTATTAGTTACTTATAGTATTAGCTGTAGTATTACTTACATATAGTATTAGCTGTATAGTATTAGATGTAGTATTAGTTTGCTACAGTATTATATGTAGTATTAGTTATAGTATTAGCTGTATCATGAGTTACTTATAGTATTAGCTGTAGTATTAGTTATAGTATTAGCTGTATTGTCTCCGTGCTGCTGTGCTGTTTGTTGCTACTTGGCTACCTGCCAAACTATTCACGTTTTACTTTTAATAAACGTTTAATCAATCTCTGTGTTCAACAAATTTACCAACTTTTTAGTTTTGTCCTCACTCATCTTTTTTCGTTAAACTTTTTCACCCCGGACGTTTTATCCCGAGACAGAAGAGTCATTTTCCTGTGCGTTTTTGCTGCCAACTTTACTTTATTTTCCTTTTTTCCATCGCAACTTTTTTCCCTCATTCAACTTTTTCACTCCGGACGCTTTATCTGGACATGGTTCGTCAACATCTTCAACAGCCGAAGTTAAGTAGTAACATTAACATGATGTCTTCTAATTGCAGTCGCTGTACTCATAATATACAGGAGAACGATGTGCTACAAGGAGAACGATGTGCAGGAGAACGATGTGCTACAAGCCCAGCTTCAGACGCAATCGTTAGGCAAGGGTAATTTCAGTGTAGGAAAGGAAGAAACAGCGTCTGTGCCACCAGTAAGTACAGATAGTAACGTTAGTATAAATCCCCCCGCACAGTCCCCGCAGCCGGACAACTTTCTCATGGCTTCTGGAGGGAAATACCGTTGGAATGCTCAACCGGTGTCGCTCATTCAGCCGACAAAAACTTTCAACCGGTTTTCCCCATTATGTAGCGAGTCGGAGTCTGAGTCTGAGTCTTCTCTTGTCTCTACTCCTCCCGTTACGGGGTCTGAGACGCCGAAGGCTCCCACCATTAGCTCTGACAAATTGAAAACCCTAGTCATTGGCGACTCCATTACCCGCAGTATTAGACTTAAAACGAATCACCCAGCGATCATACACTGTTTACCAGGGGGCAGGGCTACCGACGTTAAGGCTAATCTAAAGATGGTGCTGGCTAAAGCTAAAACTGGCGAGTGTAGAGAGTATAGAGATATTGTTATCCACGTCGGCACCAACGATGTTACGATGAAACAGTCAGAGGTCACCAAGTGCAACATAGCTTCAGCGTGTAAATCAGCTAGAAAGATGTGTCGGCATCGAGTAATTGTCTCTGGCCCCCTCCCAGTTAGGGGGAGTGACGAGCTCTACAGCAGAGTCTCAGCACTCAATCGCTGGTTGAAAACTGTTTTCTGCCCCTCCCAAAAGATAGAATTTGTAGATAATTGGCCCTCTTTCTGGGACTCACCCACAAACAGGACCAAGCCTGACCTGCTGAGGAGTGACGGACTCCATCCTAGCTGGAGGGGTGCTCTCATCTTATCTACCAACATAGATAGGGCTCTAACTCCTCTAGCCCCACAGTGAAATAGGGTGCAGGCCAGGCAGCAGGCTGTTAGCCAACCTGCCAGCTTAGTGGAGTCTGCCAATAGCACAGTCAGTGTAGTCAGCTCAGCCATACCCATTGAGACTGTGTCTGTGCCTCGACCTAGGTTGGGCAAAACTAAACATGGCGGTGTTCGCCTTAGCAATCTTATTAGGATAAAGACCTCCTCCATTCCTGCCATTATTGAAAGAGATCGTGACACCTCACATCTCAAAATAGGGTTACTTAATGTTAGATCCCTCACTTCAAAGGCAGTCATAGTCAATGAACTAATCACTGATCATAATCTTGATGTGATTGGCCTGACTGAAACATGGCTTAAGCCTGATGAATTTGCTGTGTTAAATGAGGCCTCACCTCCTGGTTACACTAGTGACCATATTCCCCGTGCATCCCGCAAAGGCGGAGGTGTTGCTAACATTTACGATAGCAAATTTCAATTTACCAAAAAAAAAATGGCGTTTTCGTCTTTTGAGCTTCTAGTCATGAAATCTATGCAGCCTACTCAATCACTTTTTATAGCTACTGTTTACAGGCCTCCTGGGCCATATACAGCGTTCCTCTCTGAGTTTCCTGAATTCCTATCAGACCTTGTAGTCATAGCAGATCATATTCTAATTTTTGGTGATTTTAATATTCACATGGAGAAGTCCACAGACCCACTCCAAAAGTCTTTCGGAGCCATTATCGACTCAGTGGGTTTTGTCCAACATGTCTCTGGACCTACTCACTGCCACAGTCATACTCTGGACCTAGTTTTGTCCCATGGAATAAATGTTGTAGATCTTAATGTTTTTCCACAAAATCCTGGACTATCGGACCACCATTTTATTACGTTTGCAATCGCAACAAATAATCTGCTCAGACCCCAACCAAGGAGCATCAAAAGTCGTGCTATAAATTCTCAGACAACACAAAAATTCCTTGATGCCCTTCCAGACTCCTTCTGCCTACCCAAGGACGTCAGAGGACAAAAATCAGTTAACCACTTAACTGAGGAACTCAATTTAACCTTGCGCAATACCCTAGATGCAGTTGCACCCCTAAAAACGAAAAACATTTGTCATAAGAAACTAGCTCCCTGGTATACAGAAAATACCCGAGCTTTGAAGCAAGCTTCCAGGAAATTGGAACGGAAATGGCGCCACACCAAACTGGAAGTCTTCCGACTAGCTTGGAAAGACAGTACCGTGCCGTACCGAAGAGCCCTCACTGCTGCTCGATCATCCTACTTTTCCAACTTAATCGAGGAAAATAAGAACAATCCAAAATTTCTTTTTGATTGTCAGAGTGGTGTGTGTAGATGAGTGGAAGGAATCAAGCGCAGGAACCAGGATGACTTCAAACGTCTTTAGTAATGTTCAAAACACGTGAACAATGAGTCGCCAACCCAACCGGGTGGCGCAAACAATTACGCACAAACAACACAGTGCGTCTAAACAAGAAAAGCGCACGCAGTGCGAGCTCTCGGGTAACAACAACGAGAGATACAATAAACTTCTCAGAGGCAGGCTGACAATAAACAATCACGCATAACACCTGACCCAAACACACGAAACTAAATAGGGCAACAATTAAGACACAAATAAGGGACAGGTGTTATGAACAGACAAAACCAAATGAACATGAAACATAGAACGGTGGCAGCTAGTACTCCGGAGACGACGACCGCCGAAGCCTGCCCGAACAAGGAAGAGGAGCAGCCTCGGCCGAAACCGTGACAGTACCCCCCCCCTGACGCGCGGCTCCAGCCGTGCGCCGACCCGGAGCTCGGGGACGACCCGGACGACGCGGAGCAGGGCGCGCAGGATGACCCCGATGGAAATTGGTCAGTAGGGACTGGTCTAATACGTCCCTCCTTGGCACCCAGCACCGCTCCTCCGGACCGTACCCCTCCCACTCCACGAGATATTGAAGACCCCCCATCCGGCGTCTAGAATCCAGGATGGACCTCACGGTGTACGCCGGAGCCCCCTCGATGTCCAACGGGGGCGGAGGAGTCTCCTCAATCTCAAAGTCCTGGAGTGGACCAGCTACCACCGGCCTGAGGAGAGACACATGGAACGAGGGGTTAATATTTTTGTAATCAACAGGTAGTTCTAACCTATAACTCACCTCGTTCAATCTCCTCAGGACTTTAAATGGCCCCACAAACCGCCGACCCAGCTTCCGGCAGGGCAGGCGGAGGGGCAGGTTTCTGGTTGAGAGCCAGACTCGATCTCCAGGTGCGTACACTGGCCCCTCACTGCGGTGTAGGTCGGCGCTCGTCTTCTGTCGACGTATGGCACGCTGCAGATGGACGTGTGCAGCGTCCCACGTCTCTTCCGAGCGCCGCACCCACTCATCCACAGCGGGGGCCTCGATCTGGCTCTCATGCCATGGTGCCAGAACCGGCTGGTACCCTAATACACACTGAAAAGGGGTTAGTTGGGTGGAGGAGTGGCGCAGAGAGTTCTGTGCCATCTCGGCCCAGGGCACATATCTCGCCCACTCCTCCGGCCGGCCCTGACAGTATGACCTCAGAAACCTACCCACGTCCTGGTTGACACGTTCAACCTGCCCATTACTCTCCGGGTGGTAACCCGAGGTAAGGCTTACCGAAACCCCCAACCGTTCCATAAATGCTCTCCACACTCTAGAGGTGAACTGGGGGCCTCGGTCAGACACTATATCCTCGGGTACCCCGTAGTGCCGGAAGACATGGGTGAACAGAGCCTCTGCGGTCTGTAGGGCAGTGGGTAGACCCGGCATGGGAAGGAGACGACAGGCCTTAGAGAACCGATCCACAACGACCAGGATGGTAGTATTCCCCTGTGAGGGGGGAAGGTCGGTAACAAAATCCACCGAGAGGTGGGACCAGGGTCGTTGTGGAATAGGCATGGGTTGTAACTTACCCCTGGGCAAATGTCTGGGCGCCTTACACTGGGCACACACCGAACAGGAGGAGACATAAATCCTCACATCCCTAGCTAACGTTGGCCACCAGTACTTCGTGCTAAGGCAGTGCACTGTCCGGCCGATACCCGGATGGCCAGAGGAGGGGGACGTATGAGCCCAACAAATGAGGCGATCGCGTACCTCGAGCGGAACGTACGTCCGACCCACAGGACACTGTGGAGGACTCGGGTCGGTGCGTAACGCCCGCTCGATCTCACCATCAACCTCCCACACCACCGGAGCAACCAGACAGGACTCTGGTAGTATGGGCGTGGACTCAACTGACCACTCCTCTGCGTCATACAGCCGAGACAGAGCATCTGCCTTTTCGTTCTGGGACCCAGGGATGTATGTGATTTTAAACACAAACCGGGCTAGGAACATAGTCCAGCGAGCCTGGCGAGGATTCAGTCTCCTAGCTGCCCGGATGTACTCCAGGTTACGATGGTCAGTTAGAATGAGGAAAGGGTGTTGAGCCCCCTCGAGCCAATGCCGCCACACCTTTAGGGCCTGGACCACGGCTAACAGCTCCCTGTCTCCTACGTCATAATTCCGCTCCGCCGGACTGAGCTTCTTACTGTAAAACGCACAGGGACGGAGTTTAGGTGGAGTGCCAGAACGCTGGGAAAGAACGGCCCCTATCCCGGCCTCTGACGCGTCCACCTCTACTTGGAACGGTAAAGAGGGATCCGGATGCGCCAACACCGGCGCCGAGGTAAACAGGTCCTTCAGTCTCCCAAAAGCCCTGTCCGCCTCAGCTGACCACCGCAAGCGCACCGGACCCCCCTTTAACAGAGACGTTATGGGAGCTGCCACCTGTCCAAAACCCCGGATAAACCTCCGGTAATAATTCGCAAAACCCAAGAACCGTTGCACCTCCTTCACAGTGGTTGGGGTCTGCCAATTACGCACAGCTGACACCCGGTCTACCTCCATTTTCACCCCTGACGCAGATAACTGGTAACCCAGAAAGGAGACCGACTTCTGGAAAAACAGACATTTCTCTGCCTTGACATATAGGTCATGCTCCAACAGCCTCCTCAATACTCGGCGCACCAGGGCTACATGCTCAGCACGGGTAGGACTATACACCAGAATGTCGTCGATGTACACAACTACTCCCTGTCCCTGCATGTCCCGGAAAATCTCATCGACGAAGGATTGGAAGACTGAGGGAGCATTCATCAACCCATATGGCATGACTAGATACTCGTAGTGTCCGGAAGTCGTGCTAAACGCTGTCTTCCATTCATCGCCCTCTCGAATGCGCACCAAGTTATATGCGCTCCTAAGATCCAATTTTGTAAAGAACTGCGCGCCGTGCAGTGACTCCGTCATAGTCGCAATCAGAGGAAGTGGATAGCTGTACTTCACTGTGATCTGATTGAGACCGCGGTAATCAATACACGGGCGCAGACCTCCATCCTTTTTCTTCACAAAAAAGAAACTTGAGGAAGCGGGTGAAACGGAGGTCCGTATGTATCCCTGTCTAAGAGACTCAGAGATGTACGTCTCCATAGCCTTTCTCTCCTCTTGAGACAAGGGATACACATGGCTCCGCGGGAGAGCTGCTCCTGACTGGAGATCTATCGCACAATCCCCCCGTCTATGAGGCGGCAGCTGCGCCGCCCTAGTCTTACTGAATGCCAGTGCCAAATCCTCATACTCGGGGGGAATCTGCAGTGCTGGCATTAGATTCGGACTCTCCACCGAGGTCGCCCCTATGGAAACACCCAGACACCGCCCCTCACATTGAGCAGACCACCCTTTAAGAGCTTTCTCTCGCCACCTAATAATAGGGTCATGAGTCATCAACCAGGGAAGACCCAGCACTACCGGATACGCAGGAGAGTCAATCAGATAGAGCTGAATTCTCTCCTCATGACCCTCCTGCGCCATCATCTGAAGGGGTGCTGTGACTTCCCTAATCAACCCAGACCCTAACGGACGGCTATCTAGGGCATGGACGGGGAAAGGCTTATCCACTGGAAGGAGGGGGATCCCTAACTCTATACAAAACTGGCGATCTACAAAATTCCCAGCTGCGCCTGAATCTACCAGCGCCTTATGCTGGGAACGAGGTGCAACCTGTGGGAAACAAACAGGCAAGGTTAGGTGCACGACAGAAAGCTCTGGGTAAGCAGGGCGCCTACTCACCTGGGTGGACCCCCCAATGCGTGACCTGCCTTCTCCCTCACTGGAGGACCCGCCCCAACACCTAGCCGCGGTGTGCCCTCCACGACCACAGTTGGTGCAAGGGCCGGGTCCCCTCGGGCTCCTCCTCCTCCGTTCCCTAGCGCCAGCACCTCCGAGCTCCATAGGGCTCGGCTCGGAGGTGCTGGAGAGTGGAATGGGCGAACCCCCCCTCCCGGGACGCCCACGGGTGGCGAGCAGGGTATCCAGCCGGATGGCCATGTCGACAAGCTGGTCGAAAGTCAACGAAGTGTCCCTGCATGCCAACTCTCGCTGGACGTCCTCCCGGAGGCTGCAGCGGAAATGGTCGATATGGGCCCGCTCATTCCACCCTGCATCAGCCGCTAGGGTCCGAAACTCCAAGGCAAAGTCCTGGGCGCTCCTCATCCCCTGTCGGAGGTAGAATAGACGCTCCCCCGCCGCCTTCCCCTCTGGTGGATGGTCGAACACAGCACGGAAGCGGCGGGAGAACTCCGCATAGTTCGTGGTAGCGGCGTCCATTCTCCTCCACTCGGCGTTGGCCCACTCCAACGCCTTGCCGGTGAGACAGGAGATGAGGGCTGAGACGCTCTCGTGTCCCGAGGGCGCCGGGTGTACGGTGGCGAGGTAGAGCTCCACCTGCAGCAGGAACCCTTGACACCCGGCAGTGGAGCCGTCGTACGCCCTCGGGAGCGAGAGCCGAATCCCACTTGGTTCCGGAGATGAGACAGGAGGGCTGACCGATGGAGCTGGGTCGGTTCGTGGAGGTGTGGGAACCCCGCTGGTCTCCCATCGGTGCAGGGTACTCATCACCCCCTCCAGGGCGTGACAGACCTGATTGATGCGGTCCTCCTGACCACGAAGACGTTCAGCCATCTCGGCTGTCGGCGTGGTCGCTCCTGCTGATTCCATGATTGATGCGTGATTCTGTCAGAGTGGTGTGTGTAGATGAGTGGAAGGAATCAAGCGCAGGAACCAGGATGACTTCAAACGTCTTTAGTAATGTTCAAAACACGTGAACAATGAGTCGCCAACCCAACCGGGTGGCGCAAACAATTACGCACAAACAACACAGTGCGTCTAAACAAGAAAAGCGCACGCAGTGCGAGCTCTCGGGTAACAACAACGAGAGATACAATAAACTTCTCAGAGGCAGGCTGACAATAAACAATCACGCATAACACCTGACCCAAACACACGAAACTAAATAGGGCAACAATTAAGACACAAATAAGGGACAGGTGTTATGAACAGACAAAACCAAATGAACATGAAACATAGAACGGTGGCAGCTAGTACTCCGGAGACGACGACCGCCGAAGCCTGCCCGAACAAGGAAGAGGAGCAGCCTCGGCCGAAACCGTGACATTGATACTGTTGCAAAGCTAACTAAAAAGCAGCATTCCCCAAGAGAGGATGGCTTTCACTTCAGCAGTAATAAATTCATGAACTTCTTTGAGGAAAAGATCATGACCATTAGAAAGCAAATTACGGACTCCTCTTTGAATCTGCGTATTCCTCCAGGGCTTAGCTGTCCTGGATCTGCACAGCTCTGCGAGGGCCTGGGATCAGGAGAGACACTTAAGTGTTTTAATACTATATCTCTTGACACAATGATGAAAATAATCATGGCCTCTAAACCTTCAAGCTGCATACTGGATCCTATTCCTACTAAACTGCTGAAGGAGCTGCTTCCTGTGCTTGGCCCTCCTATGTTGAACATAATAAACAGCTCTCTATCCACCGGATGTGTACCAAACTCACTAAAAGTGGCAGTGATAAAGCCTCTCTTGAAAAAGCCAAACCTTGACCCGGAAAATATAAAAAACTATCGGCCTATATCGAATCTTCCATTCCTCTCAAAAATTTTAGAAAAAGCTGTTGCGCAGCAACTCACTGCCTTTCTGAAGACAAACAATGTATACGAAATGCTTCAGTCTGGTTTTAGACCCCATCATAGCACTGAGACTGCACTTGTGAAGGTGGTAAATGACCTTTTAATGGCGTCAGACCGAGGCTCTGCATCTGTCCTCGTGCTACTAGACCTTAGTGCTGCCTTTGACACCATCGATCACCACATTCTTTTGGAGAGACTGGAAACCCAAATTGGTCTACACGGACAAGTTCTGGCCTGGTTTAGATCTTACCTGTCGGAAAGATATCAGTTTGTCTCTGTGAATGGTCTGTCCTCCGACAAATCAACTGTACATTTCGGTGTTCCTCAAGGTTCCGTTTTAGGACCACTATTGTTTTCACTATATATTTTACCTCTTGGGGATGTTATTCGAAAACATAATGTTAATTTTCACTGCTATGCGGATGACACACAGCTGTACATTTCAATGAAACATGGTGAAGCCCCAAAATTGCCCTCGCTAGAAGCCTGTGTTTCAGACATAAGGAAGTGGATGGCTGAAAACGTTCTACTTTTAAACTCGGACAAAACAGAGATGCTTGTTCTAGGTCCCAAGAAACAAAGAGATCTTCTGTTAAATCTGACAATTCATCTTGATGGTTGTAAAGTCGTCTCAAATAAAACTGTGAAGGACCTCGGCGTTACTCTTGACCCTGATCTCTCTTTTGACGAACATATCAAGACTGTTTCAAGGACAGCTTTTTTCCATCTACGTAACATTGCAAAAATCAGAAATTTTCTGTCCAAAAATGATGCAGAAAAATTAATCCATGCATTTGTTACTTCTAGGTTAGACTACTGCAATGCTCTACTTTCCGGCTACCCGGATAAAGCACTAAATAAACTTCAGTTAGTGCTAAATACGGCTGCTAGAATCCTGACTAGAACCAAGAAATTTGATCATATTACTCCAGTGCTAGCTTCCCTACACTGGCTTCCTGTTAAGGCAAGGGCTGATTTCAAGGTTTTACTGTTAACCTATAAAGCGTTACATGGGCTTGCTCCTACCTATCTTTCCGAGTTGGTCCTGCCGTACATACCAATACGTACGCTACGGTCACAAGACGCAGGCCTCCTAATTGTCCCTAGAATTTCTAAGCAAACAGCGGGAGGCAGGGCTTTCTCCTATAGATCTCAATTTTTATGGAACAGTCTGCCTACCCATGTGAGAGACGCAGACTCGGTCTCAACCTTTAAGTCTTTACTGAAGACTTATCTCTTCAGTAGGTCATATGATTGAGTGTAGTCTGGCCCAGGAGTCTTCGGATGGGGCCACAGTGTCTCCGGACCGCTCCTGTCTCAGCCTCCAGTATTTATGCTGCAGTAGTTTATGTGTCGGGGGGCTGGGGTTAGTTGGTTATACCTGGAGTACTTCTCCTGTCTTATCCAGTGTCCTGTGTGAATTTAAGTATGCTCTCTCTAATTCTCTCGTTCTCTCTTTCTCTCTGAGAACCTGAGCCCTAGGACCATACGTCAGGACTACCGGGCATGCTGACACCTTGCTGTCCCCAGTCCGCCTGGCCTTGCTGCTATTCCAGTTTCAACTGTTCTGCCTGCGGTTACGAAACCCCTACCTGTCCCAGACCTGCTGTTTTCAACTCTTAATGATCGGCTATGAAAAGCCAACTGAGAGACCTGAGCCCTAGGACCATACGTCGGGACTACCGGCCGTGGTGACTCCTTGCTGTCCCCAGTCCGCCTGGCCTTGCTGCTATTCCAGTTTTAACTGTTCTGCCTGCGGTTATGGAACCCCTACCTGTCCCAGACCTGCTGTTTTCAACTCTTAATGATCGGCTATGAAAAGCCAACTGAGATTTATTCCTGATTATTATTTGACCATGCTTGTCACTTATGAACATTTTTGAACATCTTGGCATGGTTCTGTTATAATCTCCACCCGGCACAGCCAGAAGAGGACTGGCCACCCCTCATAGCCTGGTTCCTCTCTAGGTTTCTTCCTAGGTTTTGGCCTTTCTAGGGAGTTTTTCCTAGCCACCGTGCTTCTACACCTGCATTACTAGCTGTTTGGGGTTTTAGGCTGGGTGTCTGTACAGCACTTCGAGATATTAGCTAATGTATGAAGGGCTATATAAAATAAAATTGATTGATTGATTGATTATTAGTTATTTATAGTATTAGCTGTAGTTTTAGTTACATATAGTATTAGCTGTAGTATTAGTTACTTATAGTATTAGCTGTAGTATTTGTTACTTATATTATTAGCTGTAGTATTAGTTACTTATAGTATTAGCTGTAGTATTAGTTACATATAGTATTAGTTGTAGTATTAGTTACTTATAGTATTAGCTGTAGTATTAGCTACTTATAGTATTAGCTGTAGTATTAGCTACTTATAGTATTAGCTGTAGTATTAGCTACTTATAGTATTAGCTGTAGTATTAGTTACTTATAGTATTAGATGTGGTATCAGTTACTTATAGTATTAGCTGTAGTATTAGTTAGTTATAGTATTAGCTGTAGTATTAGCTACTTACAGTATTAGCTGTAGTATTAGTTACTTATAGTATTAGCTGTAGTATTAGCTACCTATAGTATTAGCTGTAGTATTAGTTACTTATAGTATTAGCTGTAGTATTAGTTACTTATAGTATTATATGTAGTATTAGTTACTTATAGTATTAGCTGTAGTATTAGTTACTTATAGTATTAGATGTAGTATTAGTTACTTATAGTATTAGCTGTAGTATTTGTTACTTCTAGTATTGGATGTAGTTTTAGTCTTATTTTAGTCCTAATGAGTCCTATCCAGAGCCACAAACCCAAAGTCTAACTCTAAACCAGCGTTTCCCAAACTCGGTCCTCGGGACCCCAAGGGTGCACATTTTGGTTTTTGCCCTAACACTACACATCTGATTGAAATGATCAAAGCTTGATGATTAGTTCATTATTTGAATCAGCTGTGTAGTGTTAGTGCAAAAGCCAAAACGTGCACCCCTTGGGTCCTGAGGACCGAGTTTTGGAAACCCTGGTATAGTGCACATTTTGTAGGTGCTGGAGAGCAATAAAAATGTAAACAACGTCATAATTTCTTAACCTTTGTACCGACAGATTGAATATAATTCTAGAATATGACAGCTGAAGCTTATTGAATATCATTCTAGAAGATTACAGATTTAGCCTATTGAATATCATTCTAGAATATGACAGCTGTAGCCTATTGAATATCATTCTAGAATATGACAGATGTAGCCTATTGAATATCATTCTAGAATATGACAGATGTAGCCTATTGAATATCATTCTAGAATATGACAGCTGTAGCCTATTCAATATAATTCTAGAATATGACAGATGTAGCCTATTGAATATCATTCTAGAATATGACAGCTGTAGCCTATTCAATATAATTCTAGAATATGACAGCTGAAGCTTATTGAATATCATTCTAGATTATGACAGATGTAGCCAATTGAATATCATTCTAGATTATGACAGATGTAGCCAATTGAATATCATTCTAGAATATGACAGCTGTAGCCTATTCAATATAATTCTAGAATATGACAGCTGTAGCTTATTGAATATCATTCTAGAATATGACATCTGTAGCCTATTCAATATCATTCTAGAATATGACAGATGTAGCCTATTGAATATCATTCTAGAATATGACAGCTGTAGCCTATTCAATATAATTCTAGAATATGACAGCTGAAGCTTATTGAATATCATTCTAGAAGATGACAGATGTAGCCTATTGAATATCATTCTAGAATATGACGGCTGTAGCCTATTCAATATCATTCTAGAATATGACAGATGCAGCTGATTGAATATCATCTCCACAAAGGAACTCTGGAGCTCTGTCAGAGTGACCATCGGGTTCTTGGTCACCTCCCTGACCAAGGCCCTTCTCCCCTGATTGCTCAGTTTGGCCGGGCGGCCAGCTCTAGGAAGTGTCTTGGTGGTTCCAAACTTCTTCCATTTAAGAATGATGGAGGCCACTGTGTTCTTGGGGACCTTCAATGCTGCAGAAATGGTTTGGTACCCTTCCCCAGATCTGTGCCTCGACACAATCCTGTCTCGGAGCTCTTCGGACAATTCCTTCGACATTACATTTGTGACCTCATGGCTTGTTTTTTGCTCTGACATTTTTTTAAACATTTGAGTCATTTAGCAGACGCTCTTATCCAGAGCGACTTACAGTTATTGGGTGCATACATTTTTCATACATGCACTGTCAACTGTGGGACCTTATATAGACAGGTGTTTGCCTTTCCAAATCATGTCCAATCAATTGAATTTACCACAGGTGGACTCCAATCAAGTTGCAGAAACATCTCAAGGTCCTCTGTAGCTCAGCTGGTAGAGCATGGCACTTGTAACGCCAAGGTAGTGGGTTCGATCCCCGGGACCACCCATACACAAAAATTTATGCACACATGACTGTAAGTCGCTTTGGATAAAAGCGTCTGCTAAATGGCATATTGTTATTATTATGATAAATGGAAACAAGATGCACCTGAGCTCAATTTCGAGTCTCATTGCAAAGGGTCTGAATACTTATGTAAAAATGAGATTTCAGTTATTTATTTTTAATACATTTGCAACAATTTCTAAAAACCTGTTTTCACTTTGTCATTATGGGGTATTGTGTGTAGATTGATGAGGAAACATTTTTATTTAATCAATTTTAGAATAAGGCTGTAACGTAACAAAATGTGGGATAAAAGCAAGGGGTCTGAATACTTTCTGAATGCATAATATGACATTTGAAATGTCTTTATTCCTTTGGAACTTGTATGAGTGTAATGTTTACTGTTCATTTTTTATTGTTTATTTCACATTTGTTTATTATCTATTTCACTTGCTTTGGCAACGTTAACATATGTTTCCCATGCTGAGAGAGAGAGAGAGAGAGAGAGAGAGAGAGAGAGAGAGAGAGAGAGAGACAGAGACAGAGACAGAGACAGAGACAGAGACAGAGACAGAGACAGAGACAGAGACAGAGACAGAGACAGAGAGACTACCTATGAATAAAGGGGTTATAAATGGTTTATGGAGAAACTTTGAAATAATTTTGAGGTTTTTGCCCTCATTATTCCCAAGTCACAGAGAGCCTTCAGGGTGGTCTGTTTCAGTGCCTTCAATAAGTATTTATACCCCTTGACTTATTCCACATTTTGTTGTTGTTCCAGCCTGAATTCAAAATAGATTCAAATGATATTTTTTCTCACCCATCTACACACAATACCCCAAGTGGTCTCAGAAAATACTATAAGTAACTAATAATAATAATAATAATAAGCCATTTAGCAGACGCTTTTATCCAAAGCGACTTACAGTCATATGTGCATACATTTTTACATATGGGTGGTCCCGGGGATTGAACCCACTACCCTGGCGTTACAAGCGCCGTGCTCTACCAGCTGAGCTACAGAGGACCACAATACAACAGCTAATACTATAAGTAGCTAATACTACAGCTAATACTATAACTAACTAATACTACAGCAAATACTATAACTAACTAATACTACAGCAAATACTATAAGTAACTAATACTACATATAATACTATAACTAACTAATGCTACAGCATATACTATAACTAACTAATACTACAGCTAATACTATAAGTAACTAATAATACAGCTAATACTATAAGTAACTAATACTACAGCTAATACTATAAGTAAGTAATACTACAGCTAATAATAAAAGTAACTAATACTACAGCTAATACTATACGTATCTAATACTACAGCTAATACTATAAGTAACTAATACTACAGTTAATACTATACGTAACAAATACTACAGCTAATACTATAAGTATATAATACTACAGCTAATACTATAAGTAACTAATACTACAGCTAATACTATAAGTAACTCAGAATAGTATTAATTGTGATATAAAATGCACAACTGATCCCAGATCAGCTTTCTACTCTGAGAGCTGTGAATGCAGGCCCTGAACATCCAACAAGACAACAGAACTATCTGAATTTCAACTGTATTATACAGACTTTGAATGTGTCACAAATCATGTGTTTTCACTGGATCTGTCTTTAAATAGTATACTGTAATGAACTCTAAGTCCCAGCAGAATCCAGGATAGTTTATCAGTTCAAAATGTAATTATTGCTGCATTCATGACATGTCGGAACTCAGAAATGTTCGACTTGGAAACTCATTGTTGAAAGATGATACCCGAGTTTCCCACTAGAAAAGTATCAGAATCAACCAACAGGAAGCTCTACGCAAATAACTTACATTAATCTGAATGTAGTTTCCCACTTGTCATGAATGCAGTGTCCGTTATAACCATGAATAAGTAGTTTACTTACTATAAAGGGGACAAGTCCCATGTTGAAACCTTAGTGTTATTTTACCAAGAGTACCTGGTCCTTCATGTTATTGGTGGTACTATACACCATGGTATGTAGGCTACTGGGTGTTATGTACTGTAGGCTACGATATGTTATGTACTGTAGGCTACTGGATGTACTGTAGGCTACTGTATGTTATGTACTGTAGACTAATGGATGTTATGTACTGTAGGCTACTGTATGTTATGTACTGTAGGCTATGGTATGTTATGTACTGTAGGCTATGGTATGTTATGTACTGTAGGCTACGGTATGTTATGTACTGTAAGCTACGGTATGTTAAGTACTGTAGGCTACGGTATGTTATGTACTGTAGGCTACGGTATGTTATGTACTGTAGGCTACGGTATGTTATGTACTGTAGGCTACGGTATGTTAGGTACTGTAGGCTACGGTATGTTATGTACTGTGGGCTACGGTATGTTATGTACTGTAGGCTACGGTATGTACTGTAGTCTACTGTATGTTATGTACTGTAGGCTATGGTATGTTATGTACTGTAGGCTACTGTATGTACTGTAGGCTATGGTATGTTATGTACTGTAGGCTATGGTATGTTATGTACTGTAGGCTACGGTATGTCATGTACTGTAGGCTACGGTATGTTATGTACTGTAGGCTACGGTATGTACTGTAGTCTACTGTATGTTATGTACTGTAGGCTATGGTATGTTATGTACTGTAGGCTACTGTATGTACTGTAGGCTATGGTATGTTATGTACTGTAGGCTACTGTTTTATGTACTGTAGGCTACTGTATGTTATGTACTGTAGGCTACAGTATGTTATGTACTGTAGGCTACGGTATGTTATGTACTGTAGGCTACTGTATGTTATGTACTGTAGAATACTGTATGTTATGTACTGTAGGCTACGGTATGTACTGTGGGCTACGGTATGTTATGTACTGTAGGCTATGTTATGTACTGTAGGCTACTGTTTGTTAGGTACTGTAGGCTACTGTATGTTATGTACTGTAGGCTACTGTATGTTATGTACTGTAGGCTACGGTATGTTAGGTACTGTAGGCTACGGTATGTTATGTACAGTGGGCTACTGTTTGTTAGGTACTGTAGGCTACTGGATGTTAGGTACTGTAGGCTACGGTATGTTATGTACTGTAGGCTACGGTATGTTATGTACTGTGGGCTACTGTTTGTTAGGTACTGTAGGCTACTGGATGTTAGGTACTGTAGGCTACGGTATGTTATGTACTGTAGGCTACTGTTTGTTAGGTACTGTAGGCTACGGTATGTTATGTACTGTAGGCTACTGTGTGTTATGTACTGTAGACTAAGGTATGTTATGTACTGTAGGCTACGGTATGTTATGTACTGTAGGCTACTGTTTGTTATGTACTGTAGACTAAGGTATGTTATGTACTGTAGGCTACTGGATGTTAGGTACTGTAGGCTACGGTATGTTATGTACTGTAGAATACGGTATGTTATGTACTGTAGGCTACGGTATGTACTGTAGTCTACTGTATGTTATGTACTGTAGGCTATGGTATGTTATGTACTGTAGGCTACTGTATGTACTGTAGGCTATGGTATGTTATGTACTGTAGGCTACTGTGTTATGTACTGTAGGCTACTGTATGTTATGTACTGTGGGCTACTGTATGGTATGTACTGTAGGCTACGGTATGTTATGTACTGTAGGCTACGGTATGTTATGTACTGTAGGCTACTGTATGTTATGTACTGTAGGCTACGGTATGTTATGTACTGTAGGCTACGGTATGTTATGTACTGTAGACTACTGGATGTTATGTACTGTAGGCTACTGGATGTTATGTACTGTAGGCTACAGTATGTTATGTACTGTAGCCTAATGGATGTTATGTACTGTAGGCTACTGAAGTTATTAACAGCTATAGGTATAGATAGATAAAGCAGAATAGATTAACAGGAAGTAATATATGATGTGCTTTTCATAAATGGACAGGAACGTTATGAATGTTTGAAAGTTAGATTGATTAGATGGGCTTTGAAAAATAAATGTAATATACTGACAAAATATTTGTATTTTATTAGGATCCCCATTAGCTGTTGCAAAAGCAGCAGCTACTCTTCCTGGGGTCCACACAGAACATGAAACATGACATAATACAGAACTTTTTTTTTTTTTTTTAACAGGTTTGTTGTTCATTTGAGCAATATGAGATGGAAGGGAGTTCCATGCAACAATGGCTGTATATAATACTGGGCGTTTTCTTGAATTTGTTCTCGATTTGGGGATTGTGAAAAGCAGGTAGCCCTGTTTGATAAGAACACGTGTTAATCATATTCTATGTCCTATTTTGAGTTAAATAAAATGCCTAAGTAATAAAAGTGGAACTTTGCCTAAAATAAAACTAGAATCGTTTTCAATAATTGACAGTGATCATGGCTGAGTAAGAGGAAACCTGACCAGCCGCTAGTGGTCACTGTTTAACGGTCAATAGCGACCACTAGCAGCTGTTCAGGATAGTCACAGGCTGACTTTCAATCAGTTTCAGTACCGTTTTCAGGCGAATCGAAACGAAATTATCTACAGGACGTTATAGAGAGAAATAGTAATGGCGTCTTTTTGTAGGCACTAACCCCGCCATGGTACTTTGGACAAATCCTATGGAGAAAATAAACGGGATAATCTTCATCAGCTAACGTCACTTTTTGTGATTTTCTTTTTTAGAATTTGTAAAAAATAAAAACATAAAAAGCACATAAAGGCTTCATAATTCATAAAGGTCGTGTTAGCTGACTGTTATTATCTAATAGGACAAAACGTATAAGATCTCCTTAGCCTGTGTTAACCTCAGACCTTCTTTCTGACGTTATTCTTTCCCCATTCATTTTCCCCAGGGATGGCTGAACGAACCAGAGGCAACTCATTTCCTGGTTTTAGGACTACAAGCTCTAAGAACAGAAGGGTAATGGCTAGAAGGGATCCAGCTTTTGTCAGAATTGACTTTTCGAAGCACGTTTAGGAGAATTTACGCAGAAGGTTAGGAGAGTAAACGTGACAGGTTATGAGAATTAGGAAAAGAGTTCGGGTTAGCTAAAATGCAAAAAAAGTATCTACTTTTGACCTACATTTGACAAAAGCTGGATCCCTTCTAGGCATGACCGACAAGAAAACGATAGGAAGTCATATCATCTGGAAGGTAAGACGAAATCCATCATCTGGAAGGTAAGACGAAATCCGACGTCTATAAATGTAAAGTTCCACACTTTATTTATATGACATTCGACCTTACCAGGTGAGCATGTTGCGGTTGGCTACTGCAGCCAGCTGTGGGCTGGAGGGATACTATAGGTTAGCTATGGGACAACTTTAGAAAATACTGGCATCAAGTATTCATGTTTCACACTGATGAAATTGATCAATACTGTTAACCGCACATAGCTGTAGTCATAACTTATAAAACGAATAGCTGCTTTTCAGCTGTTTGTGTGATTTAAGGTTGAAAGGCATACACTCTGTTCTTAAACCACTTTATGCACCTGACTGATGGAACCAGGCTGATCGCTGCTTCACCTTCTCTATTTCACTCAGGATTTGGGCAGAGACAGACGAACTCGCCGATACCGTTTTTATGTCTGCGTGCAGTTTGGAGGAAGTTGCTAACTAACTATTGGGCCAATCACGAAAAGTAGTGAATAAGCAACTTTATGACCTGCGAAGAAGAGGCAAGGTGGAGAAGATGGGAGAGAAAGTGTGGACAATGAATGATGAAGCAAGCTGTGGAGGAAAGCTTATTGAATACCAGAGGTGAGTCTGTCAATGTGGCACACATAGTGGAAAAAATAAATATATAACAAATAAAACCAAAAAATATCCAATACAGAAATGTAATAATGGTCAACATTCAGAATCTAATTCAATAAACAAAATAGAAAATGACTGGAGGTACTTCTATAGTCTATTACAGATAACCCATGGAGAGGATAGTACATGATGTTTCCTCCCTTAGCTGGTGGCCAGCTGGGACCTACTGTGCTGCCAACTCTTATCACATCAGACCTTTCCTCCAAAACTATACAGTTTCTACTGTGCTGCCAACTCTATCACATCAGACCTTTCCTCCAAAACTATACAGTTTCTACTGTGCTGCCAACTCTATCACATCAGACCTTTCCTCCAAAACTATACAGTTTCTACTGTGCTGCCAACTCTATCACATCAGACCTTTCCTCCAAAACTATACAGTTTCTACTGTGCTGCCAACTCTATCACATCAGACCTTTCCTCCAAAACTATACAGTTTCTACTGTGCTGCCAACTCTATCACATCAGACCTTTCCTCCAAAACTATACAGTTTCTACTGTGCTGCCAACTCTTATCACATCAGACCTTTCCTCCAAAACTATACAGTTTCTACTGTGCTGCCAACTCTTATCACATCAGACCTTTCCTCTAAAACTATGCCGTTTCTCTTGGTTTGATTGTTCTGTGAATGTAAAACTTTTCATTTTGAATTAGGGGAAGGAGTTTCTAATTGATATATATTTGGGGCAGGTGTGTCACTAGAGATCCTGGTTCGAATCCAGGCTCTGTCGCAGCCGGCCGCGACCGGGAGACACATGGGCGGCGCACAATTGGCCCAGCGTCGTCCAGGGTAGGGGAGGGAATGGCCGGCAGGGATGTAGCTCAGTTGATAGATCATGGCGTTTGCAACGCCAGGGTTGTGGGTTCGATTCCCACGGGGGGCCAGTAAAAAAAAAAAAATGTATTCACTAACTGTAAGTCGCTCTGGATAAGAGCGTCTGCTAAATGACTAAAATGTAAATGTAATTTAGAAAGTGTTCTTCACGTTCCATCTCTCCTGACCCACGGCGATGACAGTCTGTCCTCTCTGGCTAACCATGTTTATTTGATGGAGTCCGGTTTCAATTGCCAAGCTATGATCAGTAATTCTGTATTTGGTTAAGGTTTAGCTTTGTTTGGGCTCTTTTACATGGTAACAGCTAAAGTGAATCTCTCTCTCTCTCTCTCTTTCTCTGCAGTGATGATCAAGATATTTCCATCAGACTAACTAAAAGCTCCAGGTAGACTGCTCTTTATTAATCAAACTGTTCCTATCTGACCAATAGGACTATCTGACCAATAGGACTATCTGACCAATAGGACTATCTGACCAATAGGACTAGGACTAAGATCCCATTCACCTATGAATAAAGGGAGAAAAACGCATATTACCTCATAGTCTACCCTCATTATTAAAACACTCACCATAGTCTACCCTCACTATTAAAACACTCACCATAGTCTACCCTCACTATTAAAACACTCACCATAGTCTACCCTCACTATTAAAACACTCACCATAGGCTACCCTCACTATTAAAACACTCACCATAGGCTACCCTCACTATTAAAACACTCACCATAGTCTACCCTCACTATTAAAACACTCACCATAGTCTACCCTCACTATTAAAACACTCACCATAGGCTACCCTCACTATTAAAACACTCACCATAGTCTACCCTCACTATTAAAACACTCACCATAGGCTACCCTCACTATTAAAACACTCACCATAGTCTACCCTCACTATTAAAACACTCACCATAGTCTACCCTCACTATTAAAACACTCACCATAGTCTACCCTCACTATTAAAACACTCACCATAGTCTACCCTCACTATTAAAACACTCACCATAGTCTACCCTCACTATTTAAACACTCACCATAGGCTACCCTCACTATTAAAACACTCACCATAGGCTACCCTCACTATTAAAACACTCACCATAGTCTACCCTCACTATTTAAACACTCACCATAGTCTACCCTCACTATTAAAACACTCACCATAGGCTACCCTCACTATTAAAACACTCACCATAGTCTACCCTCACTATTTAAACACTCACCATAGTCTACCCTCACTATTAAAACACTCACCATAGTCTACCCTCACTATTTAAACACTCACCATAGTCTACCCTCACTATTTAAACACTCACCATAGTCTACCCTCACTATTAAAACACTCACCATAGTCTACCCTCACTATTTAAACACTCACCATAGTCTACCCTCACTATTTAAACACTCACCATAGTCTACCCTCACTATTAAAACACTCACCATAGTCTACCCTCACTATTTAAACACTCACCATAGTCTACCCTCACTATTTAAACACTCACCATAGTCTACCCTCACTATTTAAACACTCACCATAGTCTACCCTCACTATTAAAACACTCACCATAGGCTACCCTCACTATTAAAACACTCACCATAGTCTACCCTCACTATTAAAACACTCACCATAGTCTACCCTCACTATTAAAAGACTCACCATAGTCTACCCTCACTATTAAAAGACTCACCATAGTCTACCCTCACTATTAAAACACTCACCATAGGCTACCCTCACTATTAAAACACTCACCATAGGCTACCCTCACTATTAAAACACTCACCATAGTCTACCCTCATTATTAAAACACTCACCATAGTCTACCCTCACTATTAAAACACTCACCATAGTCTACCCTCACTATTAAAACACTCACCATAGGCCACCCTCACTATTAAAACACTCACCATAGTCTACCCTCACTATTAAAACACTCACCATAGTCTACCCTCACTATTAAAACACTCACCATAGTCTACCCTCACTATTAAAACACTCACCATAGGCCACCCTCACTATTAAAACACTCACCATAGTCTACCCTCACTATTAAAACACTCACCATAGTCTACCCTCATTATTAAAACACTCACCATAGTCTACCCTCACTATTAAAACACTCACCATAGGCTACCCTCACTATTAAAACACTCACCATAGGCTACCCTCACTATTAAAACACTCACCATAGTCTACCCTCACTATTAAAACACTCACCATAGTCTACCCTCACTATTAAAACACTCACCATAGTCTACCCTCACTATTAAAACACTCACCATAGGCTACCCTCACTATTAAAACACTCACCATAGGCTACCCTCACTATTAAAATACTCACCATAGTCTACCCTCATTATTAAAACACTCACCATAGTCTACCCTCACTATTAAAACACTCACCATAGGCCACCCTCACTATTACAACTCTCACCATAGTCTACCCTCACTATTACAACTCTCACCATAGTCTACCCTCACTATTACAACTCTCACCATAGTCTACCCTCACTATTACAACTCTCACCATAGGCTACCCTCACTATTAAAACACTCACCATAGTCTACCCTCACTATTAAAACTCTCACCATAGTCTACCCTCACTATTACAACTCTCACCATAGGCTACCCTCACTATTAAAACACTCACCATAGTCCACCCTCACTATTAAAACACTCACCATAGTCTACCCTCACTATTAAAAGACTCACCATAGTCTACCCTCACTATTAAAAGACTCAACATCTGAATTATATTTATGATTTCAGGTTTTCCAAAGATTTCACACTTCTTAGTGTGCTGGGTGCAGGAGGCTTTGGGTGTGTGACTAAAGCCCAGCACAATGTGGACGGAAAAACGTACGCCGTGAAGATTGTGAAGGATATGGGGTAAGACCAGAGGAGAAATACTGCCCCCTCTCATTGAAGCCATGAAGTTGAAGGCCGACCGCGGTACTGCAGGCACTGATAGCAGGAAAAACAGGACCCCCCATTATAGTGAATGGAAAAATGGCCGTCTATGTGGAAAACCTTGAAGAAAACAATAATTCAAAAGACAATCATGCTACCAATAGCTGCTTCTAATACACAAGATGTCCTTGAACCAATTATTTTAAAATCACACACAGAAGAAGTTATAAGGATAATTTAGTTGCTAACGGCAGCCTGCAGTACCCCGGTCGGCCTTCAACTTGACTCACTCAATGAGAGGGGGCAGCACTGAGCTGGCCTCCAACGTCACTTCCTGGAGAAGCTCAAACTGCGCATGTTATGTCTCCACGAGACGCCATCTTAACCGACTTCACTTGGCTTCAATACACTATTGAGTCTTCACATAGGAATGAATGGTGTCACGTGATGGATAGCTTTGTCTATTCATATATACAGCCATTGGCTAAGACATTACTATCCATAATTTTTCCCCCCTCCGAAACGTATTATGAATAATGTGTATCCCTCTTACCTTGTTGTGTGTCTTGTGTATGCTGTAGTTGATGCTCATTAGAAGCTATCAGATGTTCATTTACATGCTGTAATTATGATGTTCATGTAACCGGTGTGAAACGGCTAGCTAGTTAGCGGTGCGCGCTAGTAGCGTTTCAATCGGTGACGTCACTCCCTCTGAGACCTTGAAGTAGTTGTTTCCCTTTGCTCTGCGAGGGTCCCGCGGCTTTTGCGGAGCGACGGGTAACGGGTGCTTCGAGGGTGACTGTTGTCGATGTGTGCAGAGGGTACCCTGGTTCGAGCCCAGGTAGGGGCGAGGAGAGGGACGGAAGCAACACTGTTACATTCATCCTATCTCTTACAGAGAAGCCAATCGTGAAGTGAAAGCGCTGGCTACCTTGGAACATTCTAGCATTGTTCGCTACTACTCGACTTGGTCTGAGGATGCCAATTGGGACGACGGAAGCTACAGCACAGAGTTAGTAAAGACATTATTATTATTAAGTCTAATTTTGCCATTTAGATTCATTAATTTGATCATCAAAAATGTTAAATTCTGGAGCCTATTACTGTATTCAACTCTTAGGTCGTCGGTCCTGTCTAAAATCTCAGAAGACTTGGGCAATTATTCAGACCAGGGAGATGGATCTACACATGTAACAAACCAATCAGATTTCGACCTGTCTGATACAGCCAGTGAAGACCAAGCAAACCACTCAATGACCGATTCCAGCTCAAGGTGAATCACTTTACCGTTATGTGTGTATTTATCATTTCAGTTGACTGAACGTCCCTGAGAAAGTTTCTTGACTGCTGTATTTGTCTGTTTTTTTTTCTTCAGAAATGGGGACTGGCTTTGTTTGTTCATTCAGATGGAGTTCTGTGAGGGAGGGACACTGAAGGACTGGATTATCAAAAATAACGGTAGAAGTAAGGACGAGGCACTTGGAATATTTCAGCAAATGCAGTGCGGAGTGGAATACATCCACTCCAAAGGACTTATTCACAGAGACTTAAAGGTATTTGTGAGAATCACCTCTCTACGTTGTCTCTAGTCTTCCCTTTGTTTTCAGATGCCAAGTTAACCGCATTATTTATAGAAAAACTAAGCCTAATATATGTGCCATATGTTTAGCCAGAGAACATATTGTTTGGAAGTGATGGCATGGTGAAGATTGGAGACTTTGGTCTTGTGACCACTATCACTACTCCGAGTGCAGCTTCAATGTACAGGACCGTCAACAAAGGAACACCATTATACATGAGCCCTGAGCAGGTAATGGAGTTTTGTTTTGCAAATCAAGCATATTTTCAGCTCAACAAATTGATCCTTGGTCTAGCCATAATATTTGCCATTTAGCAGATGCTTTTATCCAAAGTGACTAGTCGTGCATCTTCAACTGTATGGTTCCACAGAGCAAAACCCTGATGTACGTAGTCGTGCCGTCCGTCCATGGGAACTCCTGTTTACTTCTTCTCTCAAAAAACTAAAATAATTTTTGTATTTCCAGAAGACTGGGGGGAAATATGATGAGAAAACTGATATATTCTCTCTGGGAATGATATATTTTGAACTCCTGTGGGACATGTCCACTGTCTCGGAGAAGATCAAGGTGAGCACAGTTTCTTTCACATCTGGTTCTGTATCATGTTAAAACCACGTCATCACGCACAGCCTTTTATCTGAAACAAGTCAATTTGATGGAAACATCTCTGGTGGGAAAATGCAGATTGTTTTTATGCAGATTGTAGAATATTGGCATGAAAATCTGTCGCCAATTGGATGGAAACCCAGCTATGCAGCACATCTTACTCTGGAGTTTTGCCCCTTGTAATATCACAGGTGTTGGAGAGCCTGCGGACACGGATATTTCCTTGTGACTTCTGTAAGAAGTTTTTCTTAGAGGTAAGGAGTCTGTCCGTTTGTCTGTCTATACGACTTGTTTTAGAGTGAGTACACAGTATCTTCATTTTGTCTCATATATGTTTTCTGCCTCAGCATAAACTCATCCGTGAAATGCTGTCAGAGTCACCTGCAAACCGACTAAACGCCAAAGAAATTGCTGCATTCCTGAAATGCTTCCTGCTCCAAAATCAAACTGGACGACTACAGAAAACTGTATGAAATGTTGTAGGGTAGTGGCTTGAAATGCTTGTGTAGAACACTGAGAGTAGAATAGACATGTCATATTCAAGACAGGGTTAGAGCTCATAGTGACAGTCATGTCTCAACTGAAGCAGCAAACTCTGTCTCTTTTTTTTTTCTACAGTACAGTTTCTCAAATGTGATAACTTTTTAAAAGTTGGTTATTACATAGAATAGAGGGTAAATTGTAATATTAATATCATGTGTAGGATTTTTCTAGGGGTCTACCACATAATTCTAATGCTGAAACCAATGTGTACTTTTTAAAATTTTATTTTTATTTAACCTTTATTTAACCAGTTAAGACCCATTGAGGTTAAAAACCTATTGTGGCTGGCAAGAAGGCAAAACAGGGAAATAGCAGCGTGTAAATAAAATATTACAGAAAAATACAAAAGACAAAGTGTCACAAGTTCCAGAAACAATTGAAGATTAGAAACAACTGGAGCTGTCACAAACAGTGTCGTCGATCAGAGAATTAAAAACAGGCAAGGACACTAACTTTTATATATTTTGAAGCATGTTCCAGGATGAAGGGGCATTATGGGAAAAATATTGTTTCCCCATCTCAGTTCTAGCCTTAGAAACAGACAAGGACAACAGCCACTGTGAACGAAGACTGTATTGAGTGACTGATCTGGTCAGTAATCACAACATGTACAGGGTTGAAATGATGTCACATTTTATTGTGATAATTTCTACTTCATAACTTTCTACTTATAACAAGGGCACATTGACAGAATCATGGAGTTTATTTAAAAGTAAATGAAAACATGCAACATTGAATGTTTTTACAGGAAAATGGGTACTCATATGGTTTCTTCCTTCCTAATGTATTTTCATAACTATGCAACTTGTGGGCTTTTTTAAATTAACGTGATTTAGAATTAAATGTTGACAGTCGCATACTGTATAAAGAGCTTATTAAATAAATGTCCAACACCAATCTTGTTAAGGTATTTTTATTTTATGGAGGAAATGTATACTTTTAAGATGATCATAAAGCCTGTACCTCGATGTCTAGAAGAGATGCATACTTTGTAACACATGGGGGCAGTCTCAGTCTAGTTGTGATATGGCAGTTACAGTGCCATACCCCTTGACATATAGCACATTATGTTGTGTTACAGCCTGAATTCAAAATGGATTAAATATTAATTTTTTTCTCTCACCCCATCTACACACAATACCCCATAATGACAAAGTGAAAACATGTTTTTAGAAATGTTTGCTAATAAGTTGAAAATTAAATACAGAAATATCTCATTCACATAAGTATTCACAGCCCTGAGTCAATACCTTGTAGAAACACCTTTGGCAACGATTACAGCTGGGAGTCTCAAAGAGCTTCCAATTGAGCCGACATATGCAGCGTTTACCGTGAATTCAGTCTTTGCGAATGCAAGAACGTTTCCTTTTAATTTCAATTGCGCTGTAGCCAGTGGCGGCTCCTGAAAAAATTCTCAGGAGGGGCAATTTTTCTGATGATTTAGGTGACCTACACACATTTTTAAAAAGATATGTCCAGCAACAACATGAAGACAGGGGCAGCATATAAGTCAATACCAGAAGCATTTATTGACTGATCTCAAAAGTGTTGGCTTACAAAAGCAAAATAAGTTATCACAGTAAAAATAATCAAGGGTGTTCTTTCACATTCCTCAACACTGCATAAACAATATGTATGGCTTTGTAAAAATGAACAACCATATTCTGGCCAATTGTATAGATTTGTAAATATGAACAACCATATTCTGGCCAATTGTATAGATTTGTAAAAATGAACATGAACAGATTTTTTATTTTTTTGAATGGCAGTACCTTTCAAACATGTCTGCTTGCAGTAAGGTAGCACTCACAAGGTGGCCAGAGAAAGAGAACCTTTCTTTGGTGTGATCCAGGATGGTGTTGCAGACCTCTTCAGACATCCTCTGCTTCTCCTCTTCTCTCAAAGCTGTTCTGGGTCTTTTGGCTCCTGTTGCTTCTTGCAGCTGCTGTTGAGAGGAGTCCCTGAAGGCAAACAGACCAATGTGTTTGTTGGCTTTGTACAGTATTGTTGTCTATGTGATGCACAGGTATATGCAATGTATCCATGTATAGTACAAATACTTCAGTTCCACTTAAAATGGGCAGGGATGCATAAAGTCTTTAGTGTTTAAGTTAGCCTTTGTGTCTCACATAGCCTGGATGTTCAGCACAGTATACAGTGGTGCTCATAAGCTTATGATCCCATGCTAAAGTTGACTAAAAAGAGGAATAAAAAAGAAAAGAAAATTGGTGTCCTTAAAGTTTGGATTTTCCAACTTTTTTAATTAAGTCATTAAGATCAATTTCCAAAAGATGATTTTTTTATTTTTTTATTCCTCTTTTTAGTCAGCTTTAGAATGTGTTCATACACTTATGAGCACCACTGTACAGTACACATAGTATATAAAATAAGATAGATTACACCACTGGCCATATATAATGACAATAATGTAATTTCAAACACAAATGCAGTCTCCTTTCATGCATACATTTTCAAATAAAGCTCTGCTTTGAGAAAGATCGAATGATATTGTTTAATCTTTATCTTACCTTATGGCCTGCACACTGCTTGCGAAGCTGTCGAGGGCACGTTTGATAAAGACAGCATCGATGTCCTTATTCTGTAGCTTCTGGTACGGTGGGCTGGTCAAATGAACCCAATGAACCCGTCCGGATGGCTTCAAAACATTCTATGAGGTCGTCTCGATTCTCGTAGACAGTGTTCACGACTCTGCTGTTGCTAACCTCATCGTTGTGGCGGCGGACAGCTAGCCTGTATCCCTCATCCAGTTGAGTGGCAATATTCACTCTCACCAAAGCAGACAATCTCAAACAGCTATCAATGTGGGTCTTTGACAGCTCATTTTACTTAATCTTTTCTGAAAGATGGTGCATGTCGGTTACACCAGTCGCTGTCCAAGCGTTGCTGTCTGCCGTTCATGGTTACGTTACGTTACGTATGACGAAAGCGCGTAAGTGCAAGCCCTCAGACACCCATAGAGAATGTATTGAAAGCTCAGAAATTTGAAAAAAAATTTTTTTACATTAGAGGCTATGAGAGACTTCTGGGCGATTTTCAACCTGACTGAAATCGCCCCAAAACGGGCGGGGACATTTGAAGCACGACTTTAGCCTGATTGGACATTTAGTGGCTGGCAGATCAGACGTGAACACTGAACTACTGTTGCCATGATATAATTGATTAGAAAAAAAATCCCTTCCTTTTCCCGTTTGGCAGTGCGTCGCCCATATCGCCCTATTGAACACACCGCCCATGGCTGTAGCGCTAAACCTCTACGATACGGATTGAATCGAGCTCTTAGCAATCCCTTCAAGATTTTGCGGGGATTGTTGGTGATATTTGCTGGCAAAAATGCTTGATTTTGAACAAGTTGTTGACGTGTGGCTTGATTCAACCATATTGTGTGGTGATTGGTTGATTGGTTGAAATTGTAAGCCCTGTTTTTGTACTGCGTTGATGGGTCTGTTTTATGCAATAATATTGCCATGATTTGACTGTTTTATGCAGGAAAAAGTGGGTGATTGGTCAGATATGCATGTCCTTGCATAATATGCAGGAAATTGTTGATTTACGCCTCTGAAACTTGATATTTTAATAAAGCTGTGGTGATTAAGATTTATTTCCAAGTGGTCTCAGGAGCCAAACCCTTAATCGACAGTCTTGACTACTTCGCGATTGCATTGATGCAGACAAAAAAAGCCTTAATTGAGAGGAGGGGAGGCTATGCTTGGTTTTTAATCAAATAAAACAAAATGTGAAAAAACATGAGTTTTTTATGTTTCTAAATATGAAGTATACAGGCACCAAAAGCACATTAGACTACTCTTGTTCCATGCGCATATGGGTAGTGTGCATCACGGCTGGATAGGCTGCGTTTCTCTGTCAAAAATCACGCCATAACCATCTGCATAACCGCAAAAAGCAGCTTTGGGTTGGTCTTAAATATCCCTGTCAGCGCTGCGTGAAATTAGCACTTTGGATCATGATTTTAAGGACACACCTCAAATATTTCCACGCCGCCCATCTGAGCACAAGCGAGGTAAATCTCCGAACCTGGCGCCAGGGCTGGAAAATGCCCGTTTTTACACGACGAAATGTCAAACTAACGTGCGTTTGACGCTGGCGTTGCCTAAACGCCAGCCGAAAATACAGCCCCACGTCTAAATACAGCCCCAAGCACTATAATTGCTCCCCATGAGGTTTAATACAGACAAGGCAACTTTGACTATGGAGGGTTTTACGCACATCCAAACTTTTCACAGGAGCTGGATAAAAATCCAATATAAAGAGAAAGTGGGAATGTCCACTAGGTTATACTGCTCTCAAATGTAATGTTTTATAAACATCATGGAACCATTTTACAGATCATATTTGCATTCGAGCCATGTAGCCTACGCTCTCACCATGAACCCATGGAGGGTGAATATTTCTAATAAGTTTGGTTTTTAATCAAATTAAAAGGAAAAACAATCAATCTGCTTTTTAAACCAACAACAACATTTCTGAGTAGGATCGGGTCAGAAGCATACATCACTTCTCTGGTTCCATGGCACCCTGTGTACATGTAATCCTAAATGTCTTAACCATAACATTCACACATATATACAAACTACTAGGCTACTGTCAGTTCTATGGCAAGACCTGAAAATGGTTGTCAAGCAATGATCAACAACCAAAATGACAGAGCTTGAAGTATTTTGAAAAGAATAATTGTTAAATGTTGCACAAGCCAGGTGTGGAAAACTCTTAGAGACTCACATCTGTCATAGTGGCCAAAAGCAAAAGTGCGTCTACAAAGTACTGACTCAGGGGTGTGAATACTTATGTGAATGAGATATTTCTGTATTTAATTTTCAACTTATTAGCAAACATTTCTAAAAACATGTTATCACTTTGTCATTATGGGGTATTGTGTGTACATGGGTGAGAGAAAAAAATTATATTTAATCCATTTTGAATTCAGGCTGGAACACAACATAATGTGCTATATGTCAAGGGGTATGGCACTGTAACTGCCATATCACAACTAGACTGAGACTGCCCCCATGTGTTACAAAGTATGCATCTCTTCTAGACATCGAGGTACAGGCTTTATGATCATCTTAAAAGTATACATTTCCTCCATAAAATAAAAATACCTTAACAAGATTGGTGTTGGACATTTATTTAATAAGCTCTTAATACAGTATGCGACTGCAACATTTAATTCTAAATCACGTTAATTAAAAAAGCCCACAAGTTGCATAGTTATGAAAATACATTAGGAAGGAAGAAACCATATGAGTACCCATTTTCCTGTAAAAAACATTCAATGTTGCATGTTTTCATTTACTTTTAAATAAACTCCATGATTCTGTCAATGTGCCCTTGTTATAAGTAGAAAGTTATGAAGTAGAAATTATCACAATAAAATGTGACATCATTTCAACCCTGTACATGTTGTGATTACTGACCAGATCAGTCACTCAATACAGTCTTCGTTCACAGTGGCTGTTGTCCTTGTCTGTTTCTAAGGCTAGAACTGAGATGGGGAAACAATATTTTTCCCATAATGCCCCTTCATCCTGGAACATGCTTCAAAATATATAAAAGTTAGTGTCCTTGCCTGTTTTTAATTCTCTGATCGACGACACTGTTTGTGACAGCTCCAGTTGTTTCTGATCTTCAATTGTTTCTGGAACTTGTGACACTTTGTCTTTTGTGTGTTTTTTGTATTTTTCTGTAATATTTTATGTACACGCTGCTATTTCCCTGTTTTGCCTTCTTGCCAGCCACAATAGGTTTTTAACCTCAAATGGGTCTTAACTGGTTAAATAAAAATTTTTAAAAAGTACACATTGGTTTCAGCATTAGAATTGTGGTAGACCCCTAGAAAAATCCTACACATAATATTAATATTACAATTTACCCTCTATTCTATGTAATCACCAACTTTTAAAAAGTTATCACATTTGAGAAACTGTACTGTAGAAAAAAAAAAAGAGACAGAGTTTGCTGCTTCAGTTGAGACATGACTGTCACTATGAGCTCTAACCCTGTCTTGAATATGACATGTCTATTCTACTCTCAGTGTTCTACACAAGCATTTCAAGCCACTACCCTACAACATTTCATACAGTTTTCAGTAGTTGTCCAGTTTGATTTTGGAGCAGGCAGCGTTTCAGGAATGCAGCAATCTCTTTGGCGTTTGGTCGGTTTGCAGGTGACTCTGACAGCATTTTACTGATGAGTTTATGCTGCAGCAGAAAACATATATGAGACAAAATGAAGATACTGTGTACTCACTCTAAAACAAGTCGTATAGACAGACAAACGGACAGACTCCTTACCTCGAAGAAAAACTTCTTACAGAAGTTACAGGGAAATATCTGTGTCCGCAGGCTCTCCAACACCTGTGATATTACAAGGGGCAAAACTCCAGAGTAAGATGTGCTGCATAGCTGGGTTTCCATCCAATTGGCGACAGATTTTCATGCCAATATTCTACAATCTGCATAAAAACAATCTGCATTTTCCCACCAGAGATGTTTCCATCAAATTGACTTGTTTCAGATAAAAGGCTGTGCGTGATGACGTGGTTTTAACATGATACAGAACCAGATGTGAAAGAAACTGTGCTCACCTTGATCTTCTCCGAGACAGTGGACATGTCCCACAGGAGTTCAAAATATATCATCCCCAGAGAGAATATATCAGTTTTCTCATCATATTTCCCCCCAGTCTTCTGGAAATACAAAAATTATTTTAGTTTTTTGAGAGAAGAAGTAAACAGGAGTTCCCATGGACGGACGGCACGACTACGTACATCAGGGTTTTGCTCTGTGGAACCATACAGTTGAAGATGCACGACTAGTCACTTTGGATAAAAGCATCTGCTAAATGGCACATATTATGGCTAGACCAAGGATCAATTTGTTGAGCTGAAAATATGCTTGATTTGCAAAACAAAACTCCATTACCTGCTCAGGGCTCATGTATAATGGTGTTCCTTTGTTGACGGTCCTGTACATTGAAGCTGCACTCGGAGTAGTGATAGTGGTCACAAGACCAAAGTCTCCAATCTTCACCATGCCATCACTTCCAAACAATATGTTCTCTGGCTAAAAATATAGCACATTTATTAGGCTTTGTTTTTCTATAAATAATGCGGTTAACTTGGCATCTGAAAACAAAGGGAAGACTAGAGACAACGTAGAGAGGTGATTCTCACAAATACCTTTAAGTCTCTGTGAATAAGTCCTTTGGAGTGGATGTATTCCACTCCGCACAGCATTTGCTGAAATATTCCAAGTGCCTCGTCCTTACTTCTACCGTTATTTGTGATAATCCAGTCCTTCAGTGTCCCTCCCTCACAGAACTCCATCTGAATGAACAAACAAAGCCAGTCCCCATTTCTGAAGAAAAAAAAACAGACAAATACAGCAGTCAAGAAACTTTCTCAGGGACGTTCAGTCAACTGAAATGATAAATACACACATAACGGTAAAGTGATTCACCTTGAGCTGGAATCGGTCATTGAGTGGTTTGCTTGGTCTTCGCTGGCTGTTTCAGACAGGTCTAAATCTGATTGGTTTGTTACATGTGTAGATCCATCTCCCTGGTCTGAATAATTGTCCGAGTCTTCTGAGATTTTAGACAGGACCGACGACCTAAGAGTTGAATACAATAATAGGCTCCAGAATTTAACATTTCTGATGATCAAATTAATGAATCTAAATGGCAAAATTAGACTTAATAATAATAAATGTATTTACTAACTCTGTGCTGTAGCTTCCGTCGACCCAATTGGCATCCTCAGACCAAGTCGAGTAGTAGCGAACAATGCTAGAATGTTCCAAGGTAGCCAGCGCTTTCACTTCACGATTGGCTTCTCTGTAAGAGATAGGATGAATGTAACAGTGTTGCTTCCGTCCCTCTCCTCGCCCCTACCTGGGCTCGAACCAGGGTACCCTCTGCACACATCGACAACAGTCACCCTCGAAGCACCCGTTACCCGTCGCTCCGCAAAAGCCGCGGGACCCTCGCAGAGCAAAGGGAAACAACTACTTCAAGGTCTCAGAGGGAGTGACGTCACCGATTGAAATGCTACTAGCGCGCACCGCTAACTAGCTAGCCATTTCACACCGGTTACATGAACATCATAATTACAGCACGTAAATGAACATCTGATAGCTTCTAATGAGCATCAACTACAGCATACACAAGACACACAACAAGGTAAGAGGGATACACATTATTCATAATACGTTTCGGAGGGGGGAAAAATTATGGATAGTAATGTCTTAGCCAATGGCTGTATATATGAATAGACAAAGCTATCGATCACGTGACACCATTCATTCCTATGTGAAGACTCAATAGTGTATTGAAGCCAAGTGAAGTCGGTTAAGATGGCGTCTCGTGGAGACATAACATGCGCAGTTTGAGCTTCTCCAGGAAGTGAAGTTGGAGGCCAGCTCAGTGCTGCCCCCTCTCATTGAGTGAGTCAAGTTGAAGGCCGACCGGGGTACTGCAGGCTGCCGTTAGCAACTAAATTATCCTTATAACTTCTTCTGTGTGTGATTTAAAAATAATCGGTTCAAGGACATCTGGTGTATTAGAAGCAGCTATTGGTAGCATGATTGTCTTTGAATTATTGTTTTCTTCAAGGTTTTCCACATAGACGGCCATTTTTCCATTCACCATAATGGGGGGTCCTGTTTTTCCTGCTATCAGTGCCTGCAGTACCGCGGTCGGCCTTCAACTTCATGGCTTCAATGAGAGGGGGCAGTATTTCTCCTCTGGTCTTACCCCATATCCTTCACAATCTTCACGGCATACGTTTTTCCGTCCACATTGTGCTGGGCTTTAGTCACACACCCAAAGCCTCCTGCACCCAGCACACTAAGAAATGTGAAATCTTTGGAAAACCTGAAATCATAAATATAATTCAGATGTTGAGTCTTTTAATAGTGAGGGTAGACTATGGTGAGTCTTTTAATAGTGAGGGTAGCCTATGGTGAGTCTTTTAATAGTGAGGGTAGACTATGGTGAGTGTTTTAATAGTGAGGGTGGCCTATGGTGAGTGTTTTAATAGTGAGGGTGGCCTATGGTGAGAGTTTTAATAGTGAGGGTAGCCTATGGTGAGTGTTTTAATAGTGAGGGTAGCCTATGGTGAGTGTTTTAATAGTGAGGGTAGCCTATGGTGAGTGTTTTAATAGTGAGGGTAGACTATGGTGAGTGTTTTAATAGTGAGGGTAGCCTATGGTGAGTGTTTTAATAGTGAGGGTAGCCTATGGTGAGTGTTTTAATAGTGAGGGTAGCCTATGGTGAGTGTTTTAATAGTGAGGGTAGACTATGGTGAGTGTTTTAATAGTGAGGGTAGACTATGGTGAGTCTTTTAATAGTGAGGGTAGACTATGGTGAGTCTTTTAATAGTGAGGGTAGCCTATGGTGAGTGTTTTAATAGTGAGGGTGGCCTATGGTGAGAGTTTTAATAGTGAGGGTAGCCTATGGTGAGTGTTTTAATAGTGAGGGTAGACTATGGTGAGTGTTTTAATAGTGAGGGTAGACTATGGTGAGTGTTTTAATAGTGAGGGTAGCCTATGGTGAGTGTTTTAATAGTGAGGGTAGACTATGGTGAGTGTTTTAATAGTGAGGGTAGACTATGGTGAGTGTTTTAATAGTGAGGGTAGCCTATGGTGAGTGTTTTAATAGTGAGGGTAGACTATGGTGAGTGTTTTAATAGTGAGGGTAGACTATGGTGAGTGTTTTAATAGTGAGGGTAGACTATGGTGAGTGTTTTAATAGTGAGGGTAGCCTATGGTGAGTGTTTAAATAGTGAGGGTAGACTATGGTGAGTGTTTTAATAGTGAGGGTAGCCTATGGTGAGTGTTTTAATAGTGAGGGTAGACTATGGTGAGTGTTTTAATAGTGAGGGTAGCCTATGGTGAGTGTTTTAATAGTGAGGGTAGCCTATGGTGAGTGTTTTAATAGTGAGGGTAGCCTATGGTGAGTGTTTTAATAGTGAGGGTGGCCTATGGTGAGTGTTTGAATAGTGAGGGTAGACTATGGTGAGTGTTTTAATAGTGAGGGTGGCCTATGGTGAGTGTTTTAATAGTGAGGGTAGACTATGAGGTAATATGCGTTTTTCTCCCTTTATTCATAGGTGAATGGGATCTTAGTCCTAGTCCTATTGGTCAGATAGTCCTATTGGTCAGATAGTCCTATTGGTCAGATAGTCCTATTGGTCAGATAGTCCTATTGGTCAGATAGTCCTATTGGTCACCTAGGAACAGTTTGATTAATAAAGAGCAGTCTACCTGGAGCTTTTAGTTAGTCTGATGGAAATATCTTGATCATCACTGCAGAGAAAGAGAGAGAGAGAGAGAGATTAACTTTAGCTGTTACCATGTAACAGATCCCAAACAAAGCTAAACCTTAACCAAATACAGAATTACTGATCATAGCTTGGCAATTGAAACCGGACTCCATCAAATAAACATGGTTAGCCAGAGAGGACAGACTGTCATCGCCGTGGGTCAGGAGAGATGGAACGTGAAGAACACTTTCTAAATCACCTGCCCCAAATATATATCAATTAGAAACTCCTTCCCCTAATTCAAAATGAAAAGTTTTACATTCACAGAACTATCAAACCAAGAGAAACGGCATAGTTTTGGAGGAAAGGTCTGATGTGATAGAGTTGGCAGCACAGTAGAAACGGTATAGTTTTGGAGGAAAGGTCTGATGTGATAGAGTTGGCAGCACAGTAGAAACGGTATAGTTTTGGAGGAAAGGTCTGATGTGATAGAGTTGGCAGCACAGTAGAAACGGTATAGTTTTGGAGGAAAGGTCTGATGTGATAGAGTTGGCAGCACAGTAGAAACGGTATAGTTTTGGAGGAAATGTCTGATGTGATAGAGTTGGCAGCACAGTAGCAACGGTATAGTTTTGGAGGAAAGGTCTGATGTGATAGAGTTGGCAGCACAGTAGAAACGGTATAGTTTTGGAGGAAAGGTCTGATGTGATAGAGTTGGCAGCACAGTAGAAACGGTATAGTTTTGGAGGAAAGGTCTGATGTGATAGAGTTGGCAGCACAGTAGAAACGGTATAGTTTTGGAGGAAAGGTCTGATGTGATAGAGTTGGCAGCACAGTAGAAATGGTATAGTTTTGGAGGAAAGGTCTGATGTGATAGAGTTGGCAGCACAGTAGCAACGGTATAGTTTTGGAGGAAAGGTCTGATGTGATAGAGTTGGCAGCACAGTAGAAACGGTATAGTTTTGGAGGAAAGGTCTGATGTGATAGAGTTGGCAGCACAGTAGAAACGGTATAGTTTTGGAGGAAAGGTCTGATGTGATAGAGTTGGCAGCACAGTAGAAACGGTATAGTTTTGGAGGAAAGGTCTGATGTGATAGAGTTGGCAGCACAGTAGAAACGGTATAGTTTTGGAGGAAAGGTCTGATGTGATAGAGTTGGCAGCACAGTAGAAACGGTATAGTTTTGGAGGAAAGGTCTGATGTGATAGAGTTGGCAGCACAGGAGAAATGGTATAGTTTTGGAGGAAAGGTCTGATGTGATAGAGTTGGCAGCACAGTAGAAACGGTATAGTTTTGGAGGAAATGTCTGATGTGATAGAGTTGGCAGCACAGTAGCAACGGTATAGTTTTGGAGGAAAGGTCTGATGTGATAGAGTTGGCAGCACAGTAGAAACGGTATAGTTTTGGAGGAAAGGTCTGATGTGATAGAGTTGGCAGCACAGTAGAAACGGTATAGTTTTGGAGGAAAGGTCTGATGTGATAGAGTTGGCAGCACAGTAGAAACGGTATAGTTTTGGAGGAAAGGTCTGATGTGATAGAGTTGGCAGCACAGTAGAAATGGTATAGTTTTGGAGGAAAGGTCTGATGTGATAGAGTTGGCAGCACAGTAGCAACGGTATAGTTTTGGAGGAAAGGTCTGATGTGATAGAGTTGGCAGCACAGTAGAAACGGTATAGTTTTGGAGGAAAGGTCTGATGTGATAGAGTTGGCAGCACAGTAGAAACGGTATAGTTTTGGAGGAAAGGTCTGATGTGATAGAGTTGGCAGCACAGTAGAAACGGTATAGTTTTGGAGGAAAGGTCTGATGTGATAGAGTTGGCAGCACAGTAGAAACGGTATAGTTTTGGAGGAAAGGTCTGATGTGATAGAGTTGGCAGCACAGTAGAAACGGTATAGTTTTGGAGGAAAGGTCTGATGTGATAGAGTTGGCAGCACAGTAGAAACTAGGGGTGTAACGATCCATCTACTACATCGATGTATCGATTTATATTCATATGATCCAACTACATCGATCTGTGCTCGGCGAGTTGGCATTTTGGACAACATATATCGATCTAACATCGTTTTAAAATGTAATAAATCGATTTTATCGATACTAGGAAATAACCCATTGGATTTAAGCACGTCAGACTTTATATGCAGGGGTGCACATAACTGGTACGCAGATACGCAAGCGCGACAAAAATCAGGAATGCGTAATGACACTTGTGTTACTACGCGCCTTTGCGTACTTGACCGATCTTCTCATCTAACCTTACACATGACATGTTGCTTGTCAACTACTGTCAGGGATGTCCAAAAAGCAACAGACATTAAGCAGATTCTTTGGCGTTTCGCCACCTACAAAGAAACGCCAACTGGAGCCAGAGCCGAAGAAAATACTTTTTTCGGAAAAGTGGCTTGAAGCTAACGATGAGCGCACTGAAATGTGGTGCAAGATTTGCCGCTCAAATCCACATCTAGCAGACAAAACAGGTGCATTTTATAAAGGCTCAAAGAATTTCAACCATCCTTTATTTGACAAACATGAAAAGAGCAAGGAGCACACGAATGTGGCGCAAGCCATTGCTAAAAGCTAGCCGAGAATAAATGTCCAGTCGCCGAGACAAGCTGAATGAAGAACAGCGGCAAGCTCTGTTTAATATTTTTCTCTTTCCATAAAGCTAAACACGCACGTCCCATGTCTTCCTATTCTGAGGATGTTCCTTTACTGAATGCTTTTTGATGGATCTGAGGACATCACAAAAACTGAGCAGGAAATAGTTTACATTGTGTCTGTGTCCAGCAACGGAGAGTTTACTTCGGACTTTATTGGACTGATCGAATTGGGTGCTGACCGAACCGCACAGGCCATAACAGACGGACTTGTGAGACTTTTGGTATGTTTCATAATACCAGATGGTCTGCATGGAGTCATGAAACACTGTTAAAAATATCAAGACTATTGCCAGCCATTAAAATGCAACTGGTTACCAGGTATTTATTTCAGTCACACTGGTTGAATTTTTGGCTAAAAGGTTACTGAATCGATTTCAAGTCACTGAATCGTTTCGGATCGTATCGTTCTAAATGAACCAATATCGTCCTTGAATCGTATCGACAACCACGAATCGTGATACAAATCGAATCGTTGTTAAAACGAATCGTTACACCCCTAGTAGAAACGGTATAGTTTTGGAGGAAAGGTCTGATGTGATAGAGTTGGCAGCACAGTAGAAACGGTATAGTTTTGGAGGAAAGGTCTGATGTGATAGAGTTGGCAGCACAGTAGAAACGGTATAGTTTTGGAGGAAAGGTCTGATGTGATAGAGTTGGCAGCACAGTAGAAACGGTATAGTTTTGGAGGAAAGGTCTGATGTGATAGAGTTGGCAGCACAGTAGGTCCCAGATGGCCACCAGCTAAGGGAGAAAACATCATGTACTATCCTCTCCATGGGTTATCAGTAATAGACTATAGAAGTACCTCCAGTCATTTTCTATTTTGTTTGTTGAATTAGATTCTGAACGTTGACCATTATTACATTTCTGTATTGGATATTTTTTGGTTTTATTTGTTACATATTTATTTTTTTCCACTATGTGTGCCACATTGACAGACTCACCTCTGGTATTCAATAAGCTTTCCTCCACAGCTTGCTTCATCATTAATTGTCCACACTTTCTCTCCCATCTTCTCCACCTTGCCTCTTCTTCGCAGGTCATAAAGATGCTTATTCACTACTTTTCGTGATTGGCCCAATTCTCTGGCAATTTGTGGCGCACTCATCCCGCTTCCATCACTCTTCGACGTCAGCAACCTCCTCAGTACCTCCACTGAGAAGCCAGGGGTCTCAGGAGGACTAGGCCCTCGATCTGACTCAGGAGGACTAGGCCCTCGATCTGACTCAGGAGGACTAGGCCCTCGATCTGACTCAGGAGGACTAGGCCCTCGATCTGACTCAGGAGGACTAGGCCCTCGATCTGAATCAGGAGGACTCACAGAGGAGTCTGGGTTCTCTACAGACCAGACTGGTGGAATGTCTGATGTTACATTAAGACGTCCAGCTCTGTTTAAAGTGTACAGGACACTGTTTACATCCTTGGCCTTCCTCAGTCCAACAGCCTTAGCTATCTGGAGGGCAGTGGATCCTTCTTTCTTCACCTTTAAAAAGGTACATATTTTCTCCTTCAAGTCCAACTGGTCTCGTTGCTCGTTGTCACAGGACATAGTCACTAGAAATGTTGAAGCATGGGAGTAAGGATAAAGGGAAAAAATTACAGACTTTAGCTGTAAGTTACAATTATGAAATCATTGTCATATACTGTTGGAAGTAGCCTGATTGCTGCGTCAATTTATAATAATAATATGCCATTTAGCAGACGCTTTTATCCAAAGCGACTTACAGTCATGTGTGCATACATTTTTGTGTATGGGTGGTCCCGGGGATCGAACCCACTACCTTGGCGTTACAAGCGCCGTGCTCTACCAGCTGAGCTACAGAGGACCAAACACTTCGAGATTTTGGCAATGAAGTCCTTTATCTACTTCCCCAGTCAGATGAACCATTTGTATGTCTCAGCATCCAGCATGAAGGAAACATTCATAAAGACTGGAAGTATATGGCATCTACTAGCATGCTAGAAGTTGCCATAGACGTCCAGTCATTGCGCTAACGCTAGTTAGCAACTTCCTCCAAACTGCACGCAGACATAAAAACGGTATCGGCGAGTTCGTCTGTCTCTGCCCAAATCCTGAGTGAAATAGAGAAGGTGAAGCAGCGATCCGACTGGTTCAGCCAGTCAGGTGTATAAAGTGGTTTAAGAACAGAGTGTATGCCTTTCAACCTTAAATCACACAAACAGCTGAAAAGCAGCTATTCGTTTTATAAGTTATGACTACAGCTATGTGCGGTTAAATGTATTGATCAATTTCATCAGTGTGAAACATGAATACTTGATGCCAGTATTTTCTAAAGTTGTCCCATAGCTAACCTATAGTATCCCTCCAGCCCACAGCTGGCTGCAGTAGCCAACCGCAACATGCTCACCTGGTAAGGTCGAATGTCATATAAATAAAGTGTGGAACGTTACATTTATAGACGTCGGATTTCGTCTTACCTTCCAGATGATGGATTTCGTCTTACCTTCCAGATGATACGACTTCCTATCGTTTTCTTTTCGGTCATGCCTAGAAGGGATCCAGCTTTTGTCAAATGTAGGTCAAAAGTAGATACTTTTTTTTGCATTTTAGCTAACCCGAACTCTTTTCCTAATTCTCATAACCTGTCACGTTTACTCTCCTAACCTTCTGCCTAAATTCTCCTAAACGTGCTTCGAAAAGTCAATTCTGACAAAAGCTGGATCCCTTCTAGCCATTACCCTTCTGTTCTTAGAGCTTGTAGTCCTAAAACCAGGAAATGAGTTACCTCTGGTTCGTTCAGCCACCCCTGGGGAAAATGAATGGGGAAAGAATAACGCCAGAAAGAAGGTCTGAGGTTAACACAGGCTAAGGAGATCTTATACGTTTTGTCCTATTAGATAATAACAGTCAGCTAACATGACCTTTATGAATTATGAAGCCTTTATGTGCTTTTTATGTTTTTATTTTTTACAAATTCTAAAAAAATTCACAAAAAGTAACGTTAGCTGATGAAGATTATCCCGTTTATTTTCTCCATTGGATTTGTCCAAAGTACCATGGCGGGGTTAGTGCCTACAAAAAGACGCCATTACTATTTCTCTCTATAACGTCCTGTAGATCATTTCGTTTTCGATTCGCCTGAAAACGGTACTGAAACTGATGGAAAGTCAGCCTGTGACTATCCTGAACAGCTGCTAGTGGTCGCTATTGACCGTTAAACAGTGACCACTAGCGGCTGGTCAGGTTTCCTCTTACTCAGCCATGATCACTGTCAATTATTGAAAACGATTCTAGTTTTATTTTAGGCAAAGTTCCACTTTTATTACTTAGGCATTTTATTTAACTCAAAATAGACAGAATATGATTAAACACATGTGTTCTTATCAAACAGGGCTACCTGTTTTTCACGATCCCCAAATCGAGAACAAATTCAAGAAAACGCACAGTATTATATAGAGCCATTATTGCATGGAACTCCCTTCCATCTCATATTGCTCAAATGAACAACAAACCTGTTAAAAAAGTTCTGTATTACGTTATGTTTCATGTTCTGTGTGGACCCCAGGAAGAGAAGCTGCTGCTTTTGCAACAGCTAATGGGGATCCTAATAAAATACCAATCTTTTGTCAGTATATTACATTTATTTTTCAAAGCCCATCTAATCAACAGTATAACTTTCAAACATTCATAACGTTCCTGTCCATTTAAGAAAAGCACATCATATATTACTTCCTGTTAATCTATTCTGCTTTATCTATCTATACCTATAGCTGTTAATAACTTCAGTAGTCTACAGTACATAACATCCAGTAGTCTACAGTACATAACATCCATTAGGCTACAGTACATAACATCCAGTAGCCTACAGTACATAACATACCATAGCCTACAGTACATAATATCCATTAGGCTACAGTACATAACATACAGTAGTCTACAGTACATAACATCCAGTAGTCTACAGTACATAACATCCAGTAGTCTACAGTACATAACATCCAGTAGCCTACAGTACATAACATACCATAGCCTACAGTACATAACATCCAGTAGTCTACAGTACATAACATACAGTAGCCTACAGTACATAACATCCAGTAGCCTACAGTACATAACATACAGTAGCCTACAGTACATAACATACAGTAGCCTACAGTACATAACATACCATAGCCTACAGTACATAACATACAGTAGCCTACAGTACATAACATACCATAGCCTACAGTACATAACATACAGTAGCCTACAGTACATAACATACCATAGCCTACAGTACATAACATACCATAGCCTACAGTACATAACATACCATAGCCTACAGTACATAACATACCGTAGCCTACATACCATGGTGTATAGTACCACCAATAACATTAAGGACCAGGTACTCTTGGTAAAATAACACTAAGGTTTCAACATGGGACTTGTACCCATTATAGTCAGTAAACTACTTATTCATGGTTATAACGGACACTGCATTCATGACAAGTGGGAAACTACATTCAGATTAATGTAAGTTATTTGCGTAGAGCTTCCTGTTGGTTGATTCTGATACTTTTCTAGTGGGAAACTCGGGTATCATCTTTCAACAATGAGTTTCCAAGTCGAACATTTCTGAGTTTCCTAGTTCCGACATGTCATGAATGCAGCAATAATTACATTTTGAACTGATAAACTATCCTGGATTCTGCTGGGACTTGGAGTTCATTACAATATACTGTTTAAAGACAGATCCAGTGAAAACACATGATTTGTGACACATTCAAAGTCTGTATAATACAGTTGAAATTCAGATAGTTCTGTTGTTTTGTTGGATGTTCAGGGCCTGCATTCACAGCTCTCAGAGTAGAAAGCTGATCTGGGATCATATCATTGTGTTGTCTTGTTGGATGTTCAGGGCCTGCATTCACAGCTCTCAGAGTAGAAAGCTGATCTGGGATCATATCATTGTGTTGTCTTGTTGGATGTTCAGGGCCTGCATTCACAGCTCTCAGAGTAGAAAGCTGATCTGGGATCATATCATTGTGTTGTCTTGTTGGATGTTCAGGGCCTGCATTCACAGCTCTCAGAGTAGAAAGCTGATCTGGGATCATATCATTGTGTTGTCTTGTTGGATGTTCAGGGCCTGCATTCACAGCTCTCAGAGTAGAAAGCTGATCTGGGATCATATCATTGTGTTGTCTTGTTGGATGTTCAGGGCCTGCATTCACAGCTCTCAGAGTAGAAAGCTGATCTGGGATCATATCATTGTGTTGTCTTGTTGGATGTTCAGGGCCTGCATTCACAGCTCTCAGAGTAACAAGCTGATCTGGGATCATATCATTGTGTTGTCTTGTTGGATGTTCAGGGCCTGCATTCACAGCTCTCAGAGTAGAAAGCTGATCTGGGATCATATCATTGTGTTGTCTTGTTGGATGTTCAGGGCCTGCATTCACAGCTCTCAGAGTAGAAAGCTGATCTGGGATCATATCATTGTGTTGTCTTGTTGGATGTTCAGGGCCTGCATTCACAGCTCTCAGAGTAGAAAGCTGATCTGGGATCATATCATTGTGTTGTCTTGTTGGATGTTCAGGGCCTGCATTCACAGCTCTCAGAGTAGAAAGCTGATCTGGGATCATATCATTGTGTTGTCTTGTTGGATGTTCAGGGCCTGCATTCACAGCTCTCAGAGTAGAAAGCTGATCTGGGATCATATCATTGTGTTGTCTTGTTGGATGTTCAGGGCCTGCATTCACAGCTCTCAGAGTAGAAAGCTGATCTGGGATCATATCATTGTGTTGTCTTGTTGGATGTTCAGGGCCTGCATTCACAGCTCTCAGAGTAGAAAGCTGATCTGGGATCATATCATTGTGTTGTCTTGTTGGATGTTCAGGGCCTGCATTCACAGCTCTCAGAGTAGAAAGCTGATCTGGGATCATATCATTGTGTTGTCTTGTTGGATGTTCAGGGCCTGCATTCACAGCTCTCAGAGTAGAAAGCTGATCTAGGATCAATTGTGCATTTTATATCACAATTAATACTATTCTGAGTTACTTATAGTATTAGCTGTAGTATTAGTTACATATAGTATTAGCTGTAGTATTAGTTACTTATAGTATTAGCTGTAGTATTATATACTTATAGTATTAGCTATAGTATTAGTTACGTATAGTATTAACTGTAGTATTAGTTACTTATAGTATTAGCTGTAGTATTAGATACGTATAGTATTAGCTGTAGTATTAGTTACTTATAGTATTAGCTGTAGTATTACTTACTTATAGTATTAGCTGTAGTATTAGATACTTATAGTATTAGCTGTAGTATTAGTTACATATAGTATTAGCTGTAGTATTAGATACTTATAGTATTAGCTGTAGTATTAGTTACTTATAGTATTAGCTGTAGTATTAGTTACTTATAGTATCAGCTGTAGTATTAGATACTTATAGTATTAGCTGTAGTATTAGTTACTTATAGTATTAGCTGTAGTATTAGATACGTATAGTATTAGCTGTAGTATTAGTTACGTATAGTATTAGCTGTAGTATTAGTTACTTATAGTATTAGCTGTGGTATTAGTTACTTATAGTATTAGCTGTAGTATTAGTTAGTTATAGTATTAGCTGTAGTATTAGTTAGTTATAGTATTAGCTGTAGTATTAGTTAGTTATAGTATTAGCTGTAGTATTAGCTACTTATAGTATTAGCTGTAGTATTAGTTATTATAGTATTAGCTGTAGTATTAGCTACTTGTAGTATTAGCTGTAGTATTAGTTACTTATAGTATTAGCTGTAGTATTAGTTACTTATAGTATTAGCTGTAGTATTAGTTACTTATAGTATTAGCTGTAGTATTTGTTACTTATAGTATTAGCTGTGGTATTAGTTACTTATAGTATTAGCTGTAGTATTGGTTACTTATAGTATTATCTGTAGTATTAGTTACTTATAGTATTAGCTGTAGTATTAGTTACTTATAGTATTAGATGTAGTATTAGTTACTTATAGTATTAGCTGTAGTATGTGTTACTTATAGTATTAGCTGTAGTATTTGTTACTTATAGTATTAGCTGTAGTATTAGTTACTTATAGTATTATATGTAGTATTAGCTACTTATAGTATTAGCTGTAGTATTAGTTACTTATAGTATTATATGTAGTATTAGTTACTTATAGTATTAGCTGTAGTATTAGTTAGTTATAGTATTAGCTGTAGTATTAGCTACTTATAGTATTAGCTGTAGTATTAGTTACTTATAGTATTAGCTGTAGTATTAGTTACTTATAGTATTAGCTGTAGTATTAGTTACTTATAGTATTAGCTGTAGTATTAGTTACTTATAGTATTAGCTGTAGTATTTGTTACTTATAGTATTGGATGTAGTTTTAGTCTTATTTTAGTCCTAATGAGTCCTATCCAGAGCCACGAACCCAAAGTCTAACTCTAAACCAGCGTTTCCCAAACTCGGTCCTCGGGACCCCAAGGGTGCACATTTTGGTTTTTGCCCTAACACTACACATCTGATTCAAATGATCAAAGCTTGATGATTAGTTCATTATTTGAATCAGCTGTGTAGTGTTAGTGCAAAAGCCAAAACGTGCACCCCTTGGGTCCTGAGGACCGAGTTTTGGAAACCCTGGTATAGTGCACATTTTGTAGGTGCTGGAGAGCAATAAAAATGTAAACGACGTCATAATTTCTTAACCTTTGTACCGACAGATTGAATATCATTCTAGAATATGACAGATGTAGCCTATTGAATATAATTCTAGATTATGACAGATGTAGCCTATTGAATATCATTCTAGAATATGACAGATGTAGCCTATTGAATATCATTCTAGAATATGACAGCTGTAGCCTATTGAATATCATTCTAGAATATGACATCTGTAGCCTATTCAATATCATTCTAGAATATGACAGATGTAGCCTATTGAATATCATTCTAGAATATGACAGATGTAGCCTATTGAATATAATTCTAGAATATGACGGCTGTAGCCTATTCAATATCATTCTAGAATATGACAGATGCAGCTGATTGAATATCATCTCCACAAAGGAACTCTGGAGCTCTGTCAGAGTGACCATCGGGTTCTTGGTCACCTCCCTGACCAAGGCCCTTCTCCCCTGATTGCTCAGTTTGGCCGGGCGGCCAGCTCTAGGAAGAGTCTTGGTGGTTCCAATCTTCTTCCATTTAAGAATGATGGAGGCCACTGTGTTCTTGGGGACCTTCAATGCTGCAGAAATGGTTTGGTACCCTTCCCCAGATCTGTGCCTCGACACAATCCTGTCTCGGAGCTCTTCGGACAATTCCTTCGACATTACATTTGTGACCTCATGGCTTGTTTTTTGCTCTGACATTTTTTTAAACATTTGAGTCATTTAGCAGACGCTCTTATCCAGAGCGACTTACAGTTATTGGGTGCATACATTTTTCATACATGCACTGTCAACTGTGGGACTTTATATAGACAGGTGTTTGCCTTTCCAAATGATGTCCAATCAATTGAATTTACCACAGGTGGACTCCAATCAAGTTGCAGAAACATCTCAAGGTCCTCTGTAGCTCAGCTGGTAGAGCATGGCACTTGTAACGCCAAGGTAGTGGGTTCGATCCCCGGGACCACCCATACACAAAAATGTATGCACACATGACTGTAAGTCGCTTTGGATAAAAGCGTCTGCTAAATGGCATATTATTATGATAAATGGAAACAAGATGCACCTGAGCTCAATTTCGAGTCTCATTGCAAAGGGTCTGAATACTTATGTAAAAATGAGATTTCAGTTATTTATTTTTAATACATTTGCAACAATTTCTAAAAGCCTGTTTTCACTTTGTCATTATGGGATATTGTGTGTAGATTGATGAGGAAACATTTTTATTTAATCAATTTTAGAATAAGGCTGTAACGTAACAAAATGGGGGATAAAAGCAAGGGGTCTGAATACTTTCTGAATGCATAATATGACATTTGAAATGTCTTTATTCCTTTGGAACTTGTGTGAGTGTAATGTTTACTGTTCATTTTTTATTGTTTATTTCACATTTGTTTATTATCTATTTCACTTGCTTTGGCAACGTTAACATATGTTTCCCATGCCAATAAAGCCCCTTAAATAGAGAGAGAGAGAGAGAGAGAGAGAGAGAGAGAGAGAGAGAGAGAGAGAGAGAGAGAGAGAGAGAGAGAGAGAGAGAGAGAGAGAGAGAGAGAGAGAGAGAGAGATACAGAGACAGATACAGAGACAGAGACAGAGACAGAGAGACTACCTATGAATAAAGGGGTTATAAATGGTTTATGGAGAAACTTTGAAATAATTTTGAGGTTTTTGCCCTCATTATTCCCAAGTCACAGAGAGCCTTCAGGGTGGTCTGTTTCAGTGCCTTCATAAAGTATTCAGACCCCTTGACTTATTCCACATTTGTTGTGTTACAGCCTGAATTCAAAATGGATTCAAATGATATTTTTTCTCACCCATCTACACACAATACCCCATAATGACAAAGTGAAAACATGTTTTTAGAAATGTTTGCTAATAAGTTGAAAATTAAATACAGAAATATCTCATTCACATAAGTATTCACAGCCCTGAGTCAATACCTTGTAGAAACACCTTTGGCAACGATTACAGCTGGGAGTCTCAAAGAGCTTCCAATTGAGCCGACATATGCAGCGTTTACCGTGAATTCAGTCTCTGCGAATGCAAGAACGTTTCCTTTTAATTTCAATTGCGCTGTAGCGCTAAACCTCTACGATACGGATTGAATCGAGCTCTTAGCAATCCCTTCAAGATTTTGCGGGGATAGTTGGTGATATTTGCTGGCAAAAATGCTTGATTTTGAACAAGTTGTTGACGTGTGGCTTGATTCAACCATATTGTGTGGTGATTGGTTGAAATTGTAAGCCCTGTTTTTGTACTGCGTTGATGGGTCTGTTTTATGCAATAATATTGCGATGATTTGACTGTTTTATGCAGGGAAAAGTGGGTGATTGGTCAGATATGCATGAGCTTGCATAATATGCAGGAAATTGTTGATTTACGCCTCTGAAACTTGATATTTTAATAAAGCTGTGGTGATTAAGATTTATTTCCAAGTGGTCTCAGGAACCAAACCCTTCATCGACAGTCTTGACTACTTCGCGATTGCATTGGTGCAGACAAAAAAAGCCTTAATTGAGAGGAGGGGAGGCTATGCTTGGTTTTTAATCAAATAAAACAAAATGTGAAAAAACATGAGTTTTTTATGTTTCTAAATATGAAGTATACAGGCACCAAAAGCACATTAGGCTACTCTTGTTCCATGCGCATATGGGTAGTGTGCATCACGGCTGGATAGGCTGCGTTTCTCTGTCAAAAATCACGCCATAACCAACTGCATTACCGCTAAAATCAGCTTTTGGTTGGTCTTAAATATCCCTATCAGCGCCTGCTTTTCACAATCCCCAAATCGAGAACAAATTCAAGAAAACGCACAGTATTATATACAGCCATTGTTGCATGGAACTCCCTTCCATCTCATATTGCTCAAATGAACAACAAACCTGTAAAAAAATAAAATAAAGTTCTGTATTATGTCATGTTTCATGTTCTGTGTGGACCCCAGGAAGAGTAGCTGCTGCTTTTGCAACAGCTAATGGGGATCCTAATAAAATACCAATCTTTTGTCAGTATATTACATTTATTTTTCAAAGCCCATCTAATCAATCTAATTTTCAAACATTCATAACGTTCCTGTCCATTTAAGAAAAGCACATCATATATTACTTCCTGTTAATCTATTCTGCTTTATCTATCTATACCTATAGCTGTTAATAACTTCAGTAGCCTACAGTACATAACATCCAGTAGCCTACAGTACATAACATACAGTAGCCTACAGTACATAACATACCATAGCCTACAGTACATAACATACAGTAGCCTACAGTACATAACATACCATAGCCTACAGTACATAACATACAGTAGCCTACAGTACATAACATACCATAGCCTACAGTACATAACACCCAGTAGCCTACATACCATGGTGTATAGTACCACCAATAACATTAAGGACCAGGTACTCTTGGTAAAATAACACTAAGGTTTCAACAAGGGACTTGTCCCCTTTATAGTCACTAAACTACTTATTCATGGATATAACGGACACTGCATTCATGACAAGTGGGAAACTACATTCAGATGATTGTAAGTTATTTGCGTAGAGCTTCCTGTTGGTTGATTCTGATACTTTTCTAGTGGGAAACTCGGGTATCATCTTTCAACAATGAGTTTCCAAGTCGAACATTTCTGAGTTTCCTAGTTCCGACATGTCATGAATGCAGCAATAATTACATTTTGAACTGATAAACTATCCTGGATTCTGCTGGGACTTGGAGTTCATTACAGTATACTGTTTAAAGACAGATCCAGTGAAAACACATGATTTGTGACACATTCAAAGTCTGTATAATACAGTTGAAATTCAGATAGTTCTGTTGTCTTGTTGGATGTTCAGGGCCTGCATTCACAGCTCTCAGAGTAGAAAGCTGATCTGGGATCATATCATTGTGTTGTCTTGTTGGATGTTCAGGGCCTGCATTCACAGCTCTCAGAGTAGAAAGCTGATCTGGGATCATATCATTGTGTTGTCTTGTTGGATGTTCAGGGCCTGCATTCACAGCTCTCAGAGTAGAAAGCTGATCTGGGATCATATCATTGTGTTGTCTTGTTGGATGTTCAGGGCCTGCATTCACAGCTCTCAGAGTAGAAAGCTGATCTAGGATCAATTGTACATTTTATATCACAATTAATACTATTCTGAGACCCTTTATGAATACGACTGACTGTCTTTAGATGGTCATGTTGTCTTGATGGAAGTTGTTATCCCTGGTCGGAACAAAACACTGGTTCAGTTTTGTTTTCAGCTGCCTGGCATCTGGTCTCTCCTCTGGGTTGGCACACAGCATCCACTGTATCACCTTGTTCTGTAACACAACCACCCACAGCATCCACTGTATCACCTTGTTCTGTAACACAACCACCCACAGCATCCACTGTATCACCGTGTTCTGTAACACAACCACCCACAGCATCCACTGTATCACCGTGTTCTGTAACACAACCACCCACAGCATCCACTGTATCACCGTGTTCTGTAACACAACCACCCACAGCATCCACTGTATCACCGTGTTCTGTAACACAACCACCCACAGCATCCACTGTATCACCTTGTTCTGTAACACAACCACCCACAGCATCCACTCTAACACCTTGTTCTGTAACACAACAACCCACAGCATCCACTCTATCACCTTGTTCTGTAACACAACCACCCACAGCATCCACTCTAACACAACCACCCACAGCATCCACTCTAACACAACCACCCACAGCATCCACTCTAACACCTTGTTCTGTAACACAACCACCCACAGCATCCACTCTAACACAACCACCCACAGCATCCACTCTAACACAACCACCCACAGCATCCACTCTAACACAACCACCCACAGCATCCACTCTAACACAACCACCCACAGCATCCACTCTAACACAACCACCCACAGCATCCACTCTATCACCTTGTTCTGTAACACAACCACCCACAGCATCCACTCTAACACAACCACCCACAGCATCCACTGTATCACCTTGTTCTGTAACACAACCACCCACAGCATCCACTCTATCACCTTGTTCTGTAACACAACCACCCACAGCATCCACTCTAACACAACCACCCACAGCATCCACTCTAACACAACCACCCACAGCATCCACTCTAACACAACCACCCACAGCATCCACTCTAACACCTTGTTCTGTAACACAACCACCCACAGCATCCACTCTAACACCTTGTTCTGTAACACAACAACCCACAGCATCCACTCTAACACAACCACCCACAGCATCCACTCTAACACCTTGTTCTGTAACACAACCACCCACAGCATCCACTCTAACACAACCACCCACAGCATCCACTGTATCACCTTGTTCTGTAACACAACCACCCACAGCATCCACTGTATCACCTTGTTCTGTAACACAACCACCCACAGCATCCACTCTATCACCTTGTTCTGTAACACAACCACCCACAGCATCCACTCTAACACAACCACCCACAGCATCCACTGTATCACCTTGTTCTGTAACACAACCACCCACAGCATCCACTGTATCACCTTGTTCTGTAACACAACCACCCACAGCATCCACTCTATCACCTTGTTCTGTAACACAACCACCCACAGCATCCACTGTATCACCTTGTTCTGTAACACAACCACCCACAGCATCCACTGTATCACCTTGTTCTGTAACACAACCACCCACAGCATCCACTGTATCACCTTGTTCTGTAACACAACCACCCACAGCATCCACTCTAACACCTTGTTCTGTAACACAACCACCCACAGCATCCACTCTATCACCTTGTTCTGTAACACAACCACCCACAGCATCCACTCTAACACAACCACCCACAGCATCCACTCTAACACAACCACCCACAGCATCCACTCTAACACAACCACCCACAGCATCCACTCTAACACAACCACCCACAGCATCCACTCTAACACAACCACCCACAGCATCCACTCTATCACCTTGTTCTGTAACACAACCACCCACAGCATCCACTCTAACACAACCACCCACAGCATCCACTCTAACACAACCACCCACAGCATCCACTCTAACACAACCACCCACAGCATCCACTCTAACACCTTGTTCTGTAACACAACCACCCACAGCATCCACTCTAACACAACCACCCACAGCATCCACTCTAACACAACCACCCACAGCATCCACTCTAACACAACCACCCACAGCATCCACTCTAACACAACCACCCACAGCATCCACTCTAACACAACCACCCACAGCATCCACTCTAACACAACCACCCACAGCATCCACTCTAACACAACCACCCACAGCATCCACTCTAACACCTTGTTCTGTAACACAACCACCCACAGCATCCACTCTAACACAACCACCCACAGCATCCACTCTAACACAACCACCCACAGCATCCACTCTATCACCTTGTTCTGTAACACAACCACCCACAGCATCCACTCTATCACCTTGTTCTGTAACACAACCACCCACAGCATCCACTCTATCACCTTGTTCTGTAACACAACCACCCACAGCATCCACACTTTTGACATGTTCTAAAATATGTTTTCAACCAAATACATGTATGTCTACCTCTAAGGGGAACTGCGTGTCGAACTGTTGAGGAAACACCTTGCTTCTGACATCATCCCAGACCTAAACAAGGAATACATACAGTTATGATATGGTACATTCTGGTTGTAGGCCTACATTCCATTATAGTTCAAGAGTATACTACATCAAAGTAATTGACATACAGGGCCTTCAGAAAGTATTCACACCCTTTCACTTTTTCCATGTTTTGTTGCGTTACAAAGTGGGATTAAAATGGATTTAATTGTCATTTTTTTTGTCAACGATCTACACAAAATACTCTGTAATGTCAAAGAGGAAGAATTCAATTTTTTTTAATTTTTTTTTATGAATGGAAAATACATTTACATTTTAGTCATTTAGCAGACGCTCTTATCCAGAGCGACTTACAGTTAGTGAGTGCATACATTATTTTTCATACTGACATGAGACATGAGGGGTGGGATGTGTGTTCTGGGTGACGGGTCCACACAGTGTCAGAACAACATGCTGACTAGTGAGTTGGCTGGCTGTGGACATCTTTTTTTGTCCTGTTACTGTGCTACATTTGGACATGCTTAAATTACCCTCTTTTCCTAGCTGTGGTTAGTTAGTTAGTATATTACCGTAGCTGTATATCAGACGAGGCTAGCCACTCCTGAAACTCACAGCCAGAGCTAACGCCACCAGCAGCCTAGCCATGCCGCACAGCTAGCTAACCGTTTAAACTCACAGCCAGAGCTAAACGCCACCAGCAGCCTAGCCAATGCCGCGCAGCTAGCTAACCGTTTAAACTCACAGCCAGAGCTAAACGCCACCAGCAGCCTAGCCAATGCCGCGCAGCTAGCTAACCGTTTATTCATTAAATCAGACTCAGTCACTCTTCAAACGAGAAAGTTTAAAATTACAAAAACTGCCCTAACACCATTATCGTTATACTACCATATGAGAGTTAAAACATTCCTTGACGGCTGGTGAAGGAAGGATGAATGGTGGCTTTGAAAGGTGGTTCTGAGGAGGTTGGTTAACCCTTTTCAGCAGGGGAGGCCTGGTTGTCATAGTCCTCAGCTGGAGCAGCAGATTGCTAGTGGCATAGCTGGGTAGCACAGGGACTGGTAATCATAGATGCATTGTGGGTATGGGGGACGGGACGGGACGGGATGAGTATTATGGCGGCCAGAGGGTAGATCAGGGGATGGCAAATTGAACCGCTAGCTCTTCTTTAGCATCCACCTTGATCTGAGAGATTGCACTGTAAGCACAGGCAGCTATCTTGGACACCTGTTGTACATCCGAGTCTGGCACCAGATCACTAGCGAGCACTTAGTGCGGCTGGCTGGTGAGGGAAGGGAAGGGAGAGGGAGGGGCTTCTTCTGAGACAGACTGTTACTCAACAAAGGCCAGTTTTGTACTGTACTGCCGAGCTTTGGCCATGTACTCATGTTGCTCCATGCCTTGAGAGTCTGCAGCCGAGACGTCGATGATGTTCACGGCTGTCTTGGTAAGGATGGATGTGAGTAAGGCATGTTCGTCTGTGCGGGCTGAGGGTACGCTGGCGGAGCTCCATTCTGTGCCGTTGAGGGGCTTGCTGTCGGGGTTCGGGTGGGGGGATCAGCGGCTTACGCTCATCGGGGTCCCTGTTCTCCGTGGCATGTCTCTTGGTGTCCTCAGGAACAGTTATCTGTGACGCATGCAGTCTGGCTGCTGAGGGAGATGCAGACATCCAGAACAACTTCTGCAACAGTCCATATGGTGAGTGATATGTGTATGGCATTGGGTTACACTTTACACAGAGGCTTATAGAGGTCTATGACGTGTTTCCATGTGTTTACAGACATGTATTTCTGTGTTTCCTCTCTCAGCCTTTAAACTGCGTATCGGGAGTGTGTCTGTGGAGGGGGGTGACTGCATGTCCTCTCAAATAAAACACTAATATATCTTGATTAGATAAGGATTCAACCCCCTGAGTCAATACATGTTAGAATCACCTTTGGCAGCGATTACAGCTGTGAGTCTTTCTGGGTAAGTCTCTAAGAGCTTTGCACACCTGGATTGTACAATATTTGCACATTATTCTTTTAAAAATAATTCAAGCTCTGTCAACTTCTATGATGATCATTGCTAGAGAACCATTTTCAGGTCTTGCCATAGATTTTCAAGGCAATTTAAGTCAAAACTGTAACTAGGTCACTCAGGAACATTCAATGTCATATTGGTAAGCAACTCCAGTCTATATTTGGCCTTGTGTTGTAGGTTATTGTCCTGCTGAAAGGTGAACTCATCTCCCAGTGTCTGGTGGAAAGCAGACTGAACCAGGTTTTCCTCTAGGATTTTGCCTGTGCTTAGCTCTATTCCATGTATTTTTATCCTAAAAAATCCCCAGTCCTTGCCGATGACAAGCATACCCATAACATGATGCAGCCACCACCATGCTTGAAAATATGAAGAGTGGTACTCAGTTATGTCTTGTGTTGGATTTTCCCCAAACACAATGCTTTGTACTCAGGACAAAAAGTGAATTTATTTTTTGCAGTATTACTTTAGTGCCTTATTGCAAACAGGATGCATGTTTTGGAATATTTTAATTATGTACAGGCTTCCTTCTTTTCACTCAGTCAATTAGGTTAGTATTGTGGAGTAACTACAATGTTGTTGATCCAGAGTTTTCTCCTATCACAGCCATTCAACTCTGTATGATTTAAAATCACCACTGGCCTCATCGTGAAATCCCAGAGCGGTTTCCTTCCTCTCCGGCAACTGAGTTAGGAAGGGCGCCTGTATCTTTGTAGTGACTGAGTGTATTGATACACCATCCAAAGTGTAATTAATAACTTCACCATGCTCAAAGGGGTATTCAATGTCTGCTTTTTTTTTTTTTTTTTTTTTACCCATCTACCAATAGGTGCCCTTCTTTGCGAGGTATTGGAAAACCTCCCTGGTCTTTGTGTTTGAATCTATGCTTGAAATTCTCTGCTCGACTGAGGGGCCTTAACAGATAGTTGCATGTGTGGGGTACAGAGATGGGATAGTCATTTAAAAATCATGTTAAACACTATTATTGGACACAGTGTGAGTCTATGCAATTTATTATGTGGCTTGTTAAGCACATTTGTACTCCTGAACTTATTTAGGCTTGCCATAACAAAGGGGTTGAATACTTATTGACTCAAGACATTTCAGCCTTTCATTTTTAATGAATTTGTAAACATTTCTAAAAACATAATTCCACTTTGACATTATGGGGTATTGTGTGTAGATCAGTGACACAGAATCTAAATTTAACGTCATTTTAAATTCAGGCTGTAACCCATCAAAATGTGGAAAAAGGCCAAGGGGTGTGAATACTTTCTGAATGCACTGCAGACCCTATATGACTATGATATATACTATCTTAATGAATCTTTCCTTGATTCCTTCCATCAAAAGTCATTGTCGCAGTCACCTTTGATTTCTCCATTCCAGACAGGTTCCAGAGCAGTTCAAAGTAGATCAGACCCAACGCAAATATGTCCACTTTTCTGTCATAAGAGGTCTGGTTCCTCTGTTGACACAGATTGGACATTGCATAACACTCATTAGACATGTTTAACCTTTTACTGCAGTGTCTCTTGGTAGTCTAAAACAAATCTACTATGAAACAAAAGTATACACCTCACACACACGGTTATGGGCTTAAAAGAAAGAAGACACCTGTACCATGTCAGATATAGAGTTGAAATATATTAATTGTTTTGAGTTTGCATCCCAATATTACACTTTATATACATCACAGAAGACTGAAATAGAACAAAACTGGTAGACATAGAAACACCGGAATTACGGCAACAACAAAAAAATTATGTATTAATTATACAATTATGACAAATATTAATAACATTCCACCCATGAGGCCACTAGGGGGCGATTTGGTCATTTGACTGCAGGAAATGGCTACAGGGGGAAATCTGCATCTAAAACAATTTTTAAAAAGCGTCTGGTAAAAAGTGTTTTGGTAAAAAGCTGAGGGATACGCCTGGAGAAATGTAACCACTCTCAAATTCATAGACAGAGCTATGGGATGCAAGGACTGACCATCAAAATGATAGTTTCAAGCATGTTTTGAAGCTATACAGTGTTTGTTTACATTTACAATGTTTACAAACATTGGAGTAAAACAAGCTTATATTTGGGGTTCTGACGGGGTACAACAGTTGAACTAAGCTGACGAGGCATTTCTAAATTATATCCTTCAAGAATCATTGGTTATATATAATTAATTTCGAAGTCCAAAAATGTATGTAGCAACTGCGGATTGCTCCTTTAACAGGTGTGGTAATAACACCTGACTTAGAACCGGTATACCTGTATTCTAACTGTGTCATCACAGAGTTAGTTACCTGTTCAGGGGCCATGTAAGACTTGGAGTTAGTTACCTGTTCAGGGGCCATGTAAGACTTGGAGTTAGTTACCTGTTCAGGGGCCATGTAAGACTTGGAGTTAGTTACCTGTTCAGGGGCCATGTAAGACTTGGGAGTTAGTTACCTGTTCAGGGGCCATGTAAGACTTGGGAGTTAGTTACCTGTTCAGGGGCCATGTAAGACTTGGGAGTTAGTTACCTGTTCAGGGGCCATGTAAGACTTGGAGTTAGTTACCTGTTCAGGGGCCATGTAAGACTTGGGAGTTAGTTACCTGTTCAGGGGCCATGTAAGACTTAGTTCCTGTCTTTTTCGTTCTCTCCAGCATGTTTTCATCGTTGTCATTGTCTTCTGCCGTCACCAGACCAAAGTCCCCGATCTTTACCTCTCCCTTACCCTCTCCGTCACTAATACCAAACATGATGTTAGCGGGCTGAAAAAAAAAAAAAAAGAAGCTGTTCAAATATAAAACGTGGTCCAAAACCACTGTGATGGACGAGGTGGCCAAGATAAGTAGGTAAGTAACCCACCTTTAGGTCTCTGTGTAGGAGTTTCTTGGAGTGGATGTATTCTACTCCGTTCACTATCTGCTGGGTGATGTGTAGACTCTCCTCCCTGCGTTTGGGTTTCCGATGGGCGTTCCTGTCATCGATCCACACTTTTAAAGTCCTCTTGTCACATAGTTCCATCTGGATGTACAGGAACTCAGAGGACGAACTGCTGCCTGAACTAAAGCACCAGGAAGTAAAGAACAATATCATGCTTTTCAGTTTCAGTTGGTCAAATGGTCTGAAATGGGAACAGACCTTACTGAAATGGCAGCAACAACTTATACCAATAAAAGGGAAAATATGATTGTTCTTTTTACGCACTATGATATGGGGTCATTTATCTACCTTAGTTGAATACACTGACTAAGTCCCTCTGGATAAGAATGTTTGCTTAATGACTAATGTTACAGGCTTCGGTTTTTCCATTTATGTTTTGAGGTTGCACGTAGGGCGCACCGTAGGGCGCACCGATTGGCGTCACCTCGTTAGTCAGTATGTGTTACACCTGTGCTGGTTGCCATCTAGTTAGTGGAAAGGTGTTACACCTGTGCTGGCCCCGGTGATATTTAAGAGTGGCTGGCCCAGTGCTCCAGTTATCTTGAGAGATGTGGAGGGTCAACACCTTTAGTTGATGCTCCCTATTTGATTTCTAGACAAACAATCCTTTATCTGATTTGGTTTGGCTCCACCTTTTTGGTTTGCTTCCTGTCTTTAAGTTTGGGGTGGCTTTTCTTTTGGTTTGCATCTACTCAGGCAAATTTAGTGGGCGCTCATGGAGGGTGTCCTCTAGGTCCCAGCTCATGGTGGGTGTCCTCTAGGTCCCAGCTCATGGTGGGTGTCCTCTAGGTCCCAGCTCATGGTGGGTGTCCTTTAGGTGCCAGCTCATGGTGGGTGTCCTTTAGGTCCCAGCTCATGGTGGTTGTCCTCTAGGTCCCAGCTCATGGTGGGTGTCCTTTAGGTCCCAGCTCATGGTGGGTGTCCTCTAGGTCCCAGCTCATGGTGGGTGTCCTCTAGGTGCCAGCTCATGGTGGGTGTCCTTTAGGTCCCAGCTCATGGTGGGTGTCCTCTAGGTCCCAGCTCATGGTGGGTGTCCTTTAGGTCCCAGCTCATGGTGGGTGTCCTTTAGGTCCCAGCTCATGGTGGGTGTCCTCTAGGTCCCAGCTCATGGTGGGTGTCCTCTAGGTGCCAGCTCATGGTGGGTGTCCTTTAGGTCCCAGCTCATGGTGGGTGTCCTCTAGGTCCCAGCTCATGGTGGGTGTCCTTTAGGTCCCAGCTCATGGTGGGTGTCCTTTAGGTCCCAGCTCATGGTGGGTGTCCTTTAGGTCCCAGCTCATGGTGGGTGTCCTTTAGGTCCCAGCTCATGGTGGGTGTCCTTTAGGTGCCAGCTCATGGTGGGTGTCCTTTAGGTCCCAGCTCATGGTGGGTGTCCTTTAGGTCCCAGCTCATGGTGGGTGTCCTTTAGGTGCCAGTTGTTGCTAGTAAACCTTCAGTGGACACCCCCCATGAGTGCCTTTCAGAACCCCTCCTAAAACCCCCTGTTTAGTTTTGGTTGTTAGTTCCCCCTTCTGTTTGAGCGACATTTTTGGTTTTCTCACTGGGGAACGCAACACTAACATGTAAACGTAAAATGTTCTTATAGTAAAATGTCATTATTCCGTAACATCACATAGTGCCATACGACAGGGACTGTAGTAATAATGTTACTGTGAAGTGCTGTAGCTCTCAGAAGCGGCGTCACATCGGTACTCGGTGTCCTCTACCCAGGCGGTGTAGTAACGCACTATGTTGGGGTGCTGAAGTTCTGCCAAGGCACCGACCTCCCGCTTGGCTTTCCTGAGGAAAGAGTCACAGTGAAATCCCTCAAAGTGTTGAATATTATGCAGTGGCTGCATTGAGTGAAAGATCTTACTTCATTGCTGAAGTAACAACAGAACATAATTGACTTACTCTGTACTCCGTACTATCTTCACAGCAAAATACTTATTCTCCAGTTTCCGTCGAGCCTTGTAAACGTGGCCAAAGCCTCCTTTGCCAATCTTCTCTATCGAATCAAACTCTGATGAAAACCTGAGAAAATAAACCATATTTAAATAATCAATCCATCAACATTATCAAACTGTATTGTCATCAGTATCATAGATGATTCCCTCAGCAATAGATTTCAATATGTCTGCTAAATAATGTAAATGTAAATGTACATTAAAATGTGGGCTAGATAAAATGAGGATAGTTGTCATGCTGAAAGTAACCCCATAATGTACCTAGATATAACTGGTTGGTTGGATGTCCTTCCAATGTTGCCTTTTAAATTGGGGCCTTCCTTAGAAAAACAATGACAAACACTCAATCAACATTTAATACTGCAGTCCATATATCCTCAACAGCAGGGGTGGGCAACTTTGATGGGGGTGGGGGCCACAAAAAAATCTGAAGTCATCATGAGGGCCCGCAGCTGCCCGCAGGTCTGCGTACCCCCATCCATAACGTTTCCATTAGTCGGTAATAGACGGATTTTGGCCGCAAAAACAATAGAAAAGCCGATCAATTAAATTGGCACCGGCCAATTGTCCGGGAGAAGAAAAACATCCCACTGCAAAATAATAATTTTTAGCGTCATATTCATTGATGGAAATAACAGTTGATGTAAATACATTTGACCAGTCATGCTTATCAGTCTATGGCTTTAATTTAGTGAAATTAAATTGGAGTGTGTATATTAGTTATGTACAGTGCATTCGGAAAGTATTCAGACCTCTTCCCTTTTTCCACATTTTGTTACATTACAGCCTTATTCTGAAATGGATGAATCTACACACAATACCCCATAATGACAAAACAAAAACCATTTTAGAAATGTTTGTTAATTTATTAACAATAAAAAACAAATACCTTATTTACATAAGTATTTAGACCCTTTGCTATGAGACTCTAAATTGAGCTCAGGTGCATCCTGTGTCCATTGATCATCCTTGAGATGTTTCTACAACTTGATTGGAGTCCACTTGTGGTAAATTCAATTGATTGGACATGATTTGGAAAGGCTGTCTATATAAGGTCCCACAGTTGACAGTGCATGTCAGAGTAAAAACCAAGCCATGAGGTCGAAGGAATTGTCCGTAGAGCTCCGAAACAGGATTGTGTTGAGGCACAGATCTGGGGCAGGGTACCAAAAAATGTATGCAGCATTGAAGGTCCCCAAGAACACAGTGGCCTCCATCATTCTTAAATGGAAGAAGTTTGGAACCACCAAGACTCTTCCTAGAGCTGGGCGCCCGGCCAAACTGAGCAATCAGGGGAGAAGGGCGTTGGGTCAGGGAGGTGAACAAGAACCCGATGGTCACTCTGACAGAGCTCCAGAGTTCCTCTGTGGAGATGGGAGAATTTTCCAGAAGGACAACCATCTCTGCAGCACTCCACCAATCAGGCCTTTATGGTAGAGTGGCCAGACGGAAGCCACTCCTCAGTAAAAGGCACATGACAGCCCACTTGGAGTTTGCCAAAAGGCACCTAAAGACTCTCAGACCATGAGAAACAAGATTCTCTGGTCTGATGAAACCAAGATTGAACTGAATGCCAAGCGTTACGTCTGAAAGAAACCTGGCACCATCCCTACAGTGAAGCATGGTGGTGGCAGCATCATGCTGTGGGGATGTTTTTCAGTGGCAGGGACTGGGAGACTAGTCGGGATCGAGGGAAAGATGAACGGAGCAAAGTACAGAGAGATCCTTGATGAAAACCTGCTCCAGAGTGCTCAGGACCTCAGACTGGGGTGAAGGTTCACCTTCCAACAGGACAACGACCCTAAGCACACAGCCAAGACAACGCAGGAGTGGCTTTGGGACAAGTCTCTGAATGTCCTTGAGTGGCCCAGCCAGAGTCCGGACTTGAACCCGATCGAACATCTCTGGAGAGACCCTTCCAACCTGACAGAGCTTGAGAGGATCTGCAAAGAAGAATGGGAGAAACTCCCCAAATACAGGTGTGATAAGCTTGTAGCGTCATACCCAAGAAGAATTGAGTCTGTAATCGCTGCCAAAGGTGCTTCAACAAAGTACTGAGTAAAGGGTCTGAATACTTATGTAAATGTGAACCTGAATGATTTACTACACGTTTTACCTCGCTTCAAAGTAACCCAGGGAAAACCCGACCATATCCATGGAGGCAATTATTTTATACAGACTTCCGTGCTGCCGTTGGAACCAGTAGCCTCTAGTTTCTCTCATGTTCTATTGGTTTTCAACTGTCTCTCATTGTCTGAATCCACATTCGCGTGAAAGGGGAAGCTTTCCCTAAGTGAATTGAATAAAATGTATATAGCCTAATTAGCCTACTCCGGTCTGAACAGAATAGGCTCCTAAAGCCACAGAGGATCATTAGCTTCCATTAGCCATAAACATTTTAAAGTTGTGGATTGTTTTAAAATCGCATTGCCTACAGTCGAAAAGAAAGGCAGAGTGCGAAAATTTGGGCAGATTATTGTTGAGTTGTGACTGTGTGAAAAGAAGAGGCCAAACCAGGCCATATCACAATATAAAATAAAATAAAATCACAGGAAAACGTAGTTTGGAAATGTCTATTTCTGTAAAGAGAAGACAATGTAAAGACTGTATTTTTCAAAATTCTCAACATAATTTCCTACAACAGTAACAACCTATCTTATTGGCACCAGCGGAGAGCATCGGCTTCAACTCTATATGCGCTCAGCCATGAACTGAACAGATTTTTTTGCGAACGGTGATTGAGTATTATTAATAAATTGATATTATTATGACTATCCAGAGCCACATTTTCATAATGACAACCCTAATCTATTTTAGAGTTCTACACATTTTGACGTGGGGCGGAGAGAAGACTTTGCAATTTTATAACTAATTTTTGCCGTTTTTAATATGATATCTGAGTGAGACTGACTAACAAAATCAATGGGGGCCCCACGGCCGGCAATTAGACCATGATAACAAGTTTTGATAGCTGGCCGCTAAACTAACTTAGCGATCAGAAAAATGTTAGCTGACATGGGCTGATTGACTGACTGTCAGTGACTGACAGAACACGAGTAAAACCGCTGATGCACAGCCACATTTAGAAATTGCACCTTGTGTAGTCTACTTTTCTAACTCGCAACAGTAAATTGAGACCCCGACTGAGTTCCCTCAAAAATGCAATAATAATACTTTTTTTGATCCGAGGGTCTTCAAAAAGGCATCAGTTGCCCTGCTATACAACATGTTTATAGATGAGTCTACAACAAACTGCCAGAAGATCACATTTCTAGTTGTGTTTCAGTTACCATAACAGTAATCAGATACAGTCAGTTGCAGCCAAATATATTGGCACCCATGCACTTTTCTTAAATATTTCCCTATTGAAATGACAGTTTGGTCTCTACATATTGTTATTGGATTTTCTACATTCCAGAAAATGCTTTGCTGCCTCTGTTACTGGGGGGTCTTGAACGTGTGCAAGGCATCATTAACTCAGCAGATGATCAGGGTGTTTTGGAGTCCAATGTTCAACCCAGTGTCCAAAAACTGGGTCTCCATTGAAGTGGGTCTTCCAGCAGGACAACTACCCCAAAACAACACATCAAAAAGCACAGAAGAATGGTTTCAAGAAGAGATGCTCAACTGTTCTGGAGTGGCCTGCGAAGTATCCAGATTTGACTCACCTCCAGAACCTATGGCGAGATCTGACAACGGCAGTTGGTGGAGGACACCCCTCAAAGAATTAGAGCAGTTTGCCGCTGCAGAGTGGGCCAAACTGCCAGGAGGAAGGTGCAGCAAGCTCATTGATGTCTACAAGAAGTTTGTCTGCAGTTATCTTGGCCAAAGGCTGTGCAACCAAGTACTAACTCAGAGGTGCCAGTAATATTGTCCATGACATTTGTCTTATTTTTTTTATTTTTTATTTTTTTCTATTTCAACTTATTTTAGAAGAATTTGGAATGATTGAAGAAAAGTGCAAGGCTGCCAATATATTTATATTATATATTTCACCACAGCTGTAACTGTATAATCAAGATAATTACTTTCATCTTGGACCACAAAGGAAATAAGTCAGTGGCTTTGCGCAATCTCTGTCAAATAAATTAAATCTAATCAACCGATCAATCAATTAATCAACCAACCAATCAATCAATCAATCAAGCCAGATACTTCTCCCAGAAGGGTTTATTTAGTATCTTGGAGGCTAATACCTGTGTGGTCTTGACCGGTGACATCTGGAAGTTAGCTGCTAGTCTAAAGAGGAGGTCAGAGGTCAGATAGTCCAGGTAAAATAAAAACAACTTCATCAACATCTTGAAAGAAGAAGAAGTCTTGAATTGGGGCTTACCTTATTTTAGGCTTCACATTTACAGGGCTTTCCTCAGGGCTTTCCTCCTGCTTATAGAACAGAACAGATATTGATTTGGTGTCACGACAATAACCAATGTCTTACACCATGCTTAAAGAAACGATAGGAGTTTATATTCACAGTACCACTGCTCACATCCTGTGAATCCTATTGGCTGAAGCTATAGCAACTGTTACGGATCCAGGTATCCTGTGTCTTTTTGTGTTTTTCCTCTCCTTCTGCCCTAATCACAGGTGTCCTGTATGTTCCTGATTGGTGGTCGTTGGGGTGTCTGCTGATTGCTGAGGTGGACCAATCAGTGAACATTCCTCTGCATTGCACCACCTGTTTCTGGTTTTTCAATCACACATACCATTGTTTAAAAGCCGGTCAGTTGTGTTTGTTGTTAGAGACTATTTCCGTATGTGAGTATGGATACTGTGGTGTCCTGTGTTTTGTGTACTCACTCATTTGCTGGTTACTCTGTTTGGTAACTTTGTTGTGTGTTTCTGGGAAAAGGGGGATTTAAGCAAGTTGCCCTTGGGCGTACATTACCCGTAGGAAGAAAACGGTCTAAAAACACTAGTTAGACCTGAGCTGACCACCCACTGTAATATTTGTATGATTAGCAGTAGCTTAGCGGTTCTTGAGGCAGGCAAGATCAGTTTAGGGGTGTTTTACACTATTGTTTCATTTCTTGGGTCCTGCTCAGCCCTTTTTCCCAAACCTTTACCGTGTGTTCAAAAATAAACATTTTATGTTCGACGGTAGTTTATGGTTGTCGTGTAGTTTTTGTTCTCACTGTTCCATGTCACGCTTCTAATTTGCATGAATTATGTTACGGGTCTCTTGTCCATCCACCCTAGACGTTTAAAGCCACGGGGCTCGTAACAGCAACAATAAAAGGATATGTACCTGGGGGGAGTCTGTGAATATGATGAAGCTACTGGTACTTTCTGCTATACTCCGGGATAATGGTGTTGCATCCTGGGATTCCCTGAAAGAATAGAACAGAAAATATACTTTATTGTCCATTTTCAAAGGAAATTGATTGATTTTCTGTCACAATAGACATTAAAAAACACATACAGTCTCATGTTTTTCACACTGATATTTAATTCCATATGTTTTATTTTCAGTTGAGCTGCCCCAGACAGTATTGCTCCATGCCTTACCATGTACTGGAGGGGGTTATTTAGGACAGTCCTCCATCTTACCATGTACTGGAGGGGGTTAGAGAGGACAGTCCTCCATCTTACCATGTACTGGAGGGGGTTAGAGAGGACAGTCCTCCATCTTACCATGTACTGGAGGGGGTTAGAGAGGACAGTCCTCCATCTTACCATGTACTGGAGGGGGTTAGAGAGGACAGTCCTCCATCTTACCATGTACTGGAGGGGGTTAGAGAGGACAGTCCTCCATCTTACCATGTACTGGAGGGGGTTAGAGAGTACAGTCCTCCATCTTACCATGTACTGGAGGGGGTTAGAGAGGATAGTCCTCCATCTTACCATGTACTGGAGGGGGTTAGAGAGGACAGTCCTCCATCTTACCATGTACTGGAGGGGGTTATTTAGGATAGTCCTCCATCTTACCATGTACTGGAGGGGGTTAGAGAGGACAGTCCTCCATCTTACCATGTACTGGAGGGGGTTATTTAGGATAGTCCTCCATCTTACCATGTACTGGAGGGGGTTATTTAGGATAGTCCTCCATCTTACCAGGTACTGGAGGGGGTTAGAGAGGACAGTCCTCCATCTTACCATGTACTGGAGGGGGTTAGAGAGTACAGTCCTCCATCTTACCATGTACTGGAGGGGGTTAGAGAGGACAGTCCTCCATCTTACCATGTACTGGAGGGGGTTAGAGAGGACAGTCCTCCATCTTACCATGTACTGGAGGGGGTTATTTAGGATAGTCCTCCATCTTACCATGTACTGGAGGGGGTTATTTAGGATAGTCCTCCATCTTACCATGTACTGGAGGGGGTTAGAGAGGACAGTCCTCCATCTTACCATGTACTGGAGGGGGTTAGAGAGGACAGTCCTCCATCTTACCATGTACTGGAGGGGGTTATTTAGGATAGTCCTCCATCTTACCATGTACTGGAGGGGGTTAGAGAGGACAGTCCTCCATCTTACCATGTACTGGAGGGGGTTAGAGAGTACAGTCCTCCATCTTACCATGTACTGGAGGGGGTTATTTAGGATAGTCCTCCATCTTACCATGTACTGGAGGGGGTTAGAGAGGACAGTCCTCCATCTTACCATGTACTGGAGGGGGTTATTTAGGATAGTCCTCCATCTTACCAAGTACTGGAGGGGGTTAGAGAGGACAGTCCTCCATCTTACCATGTACTGGAGGGGGTTAGAGAGTACAGTCCTCCATCTTACCATGTACTGGAGGGGGTTATTTAGGATAGTCCTCCATCTTACCATGTACTGGAGGGGGTTAGAGAGGACAGTCCTCCATCTTACCATGTACTGGAGGGGGTTAGAGAGGACAGTCCTCCATCTTACCATGTACTGGAGGGGGTTATTTAGGACAGTCCTCCATCTTACCATGTACTGGAGGGGGTTATTTAGGATAGTCCTCCATCTTACCATGTACTGGAGGGGGTTATTTAGGATAGTCCTCCATCTTACCATGTACTGGAGGGGGTTAGAGAGGACAGTCCTCCATCTTACCATGTACTGGAGGGGGTTATTTAGGATAGTCCTCCATCTTACCATGTACTGGAGGGGGTTAGAGAGGACAGTCATCCATCTTACCATGTACTGGAAGGGGTTAGAGAGTACAGTCCTCCATCTTACCATGTACTGGAGGGGGTTATTTAGGATAGTCCTCCATCTTACCATGTACTGGAGGGGGTTAGAGAGGACAGTCATCCATCTTACCATGTACTGGAGGGGGTTAGAGAGGACAGTCCTCCATCTTACCATGTACTGGAGGGGGTTAGAGAGGACAGTCCTCCATCTTACCATGTACTGGAGGGGGTTAGAGAGTACAGTCCTCCATCTTACCATGTACTGGAGGGGGTTAGAGAGTACAGTCCTCCATCTTACCATGTACTGGAGGGGGTTAGAGAGGACAGTCCTCCATCTTACCATGTACTGGAGGGGGTTAGAGAGGACAGTCCTCCATCTTACCATGTACTGGAGGGGGTTAGAGAGGACAGTCCTCCATCTTACCATGTACTGGAGGGGGTTAGAGAGGACAGTCCATCTTCTGAAACTGTTGATCTGCAGGACACCTATAAACCACAACGTAGAGACAACAAAGTATTCATCAACAGAGACAGACAGACAGACACTTGTCTATTTTACATTGAAGAGAAAAAGACACATTTGAAACTAGGAGAGGCTATTTTCAGGAAAGGCGGTTAGAGTGATAGGATAACCTTTAATGTCCCGGCCCGAGGGGAAAAATGTCTTAGGCCGGGATTCAATCCGTTCACACTTTTTCAGCTATGCACCTTTTAAAAAAGGCAATGTTTCACATTCAAGGTAACGCTGCATCTGTCGGCTTCATCGGGCTTAAGTGCGCTGTAACACATAATGCTGCTGGTAATAACCACAGTGCTGATGATGCCAAATGTCTACCTGGCTGTTCCAATCAGACTGTTCTTGCAGAGCAGACCATGCTAACTGAGCCGCTTGTTGTTTGGCCTCCTTGGCTGTCTTACCCGTACCATCTGGGTATTCGTTCTTGTCGATCAATACTTTATAAACAAATCTGTGTGGGGACAAAATAGGTCATATTTTTTTTTCAGTGACATTCAATGACAGTTTGGATATGATCTTCTCGTAGTGTCAGTAGACTCACAGAGGGTCGTGTGATGGTCCGCTCTTCCCCTCTAGTTTAAAGTCAAGAAACAGTTTGGTTTTCTGACAGTAGTGGTTGAGTATGCCTATGAAGTTGGTCTCCTCTTTTGTAATGACGCTACGTTGTTCTGATACATTCTGTTCTGGGCTCATGTTCATGCGTTCAACCTTCTCACTGGAAGACATAAGAAATCAAAAAGACAATGTTTATGCTAGACTGCTAATTATGTGACAGAGATGCCTCAATAACTGGAGACTTTGAAGAAAAATAAAAACAAATGGTTTTGGCTTACCAGAGGGCTACAACCTTTCCATTCAATTCCTCCTTGTGTTTTTCAATAGTGCCATTGCAGTTTTCGTCTACAGTCTTGGAAATAACACATTCTTTACTTCACCACTATGATAAAATACCAACTGTATTTAGATGGCATATCCTACCATGCAGGCAACGAGATGTAGTGTGGTCTACGGTGTGGCCTTAGTAACACTTACCCCAGTGGTCTGACTACTGCCACATATCTCCTGATAGACCAGCATTGCTGCTTCCTCCTTAGCTTCCTTCTTAGTGTTCCCAAAGCCCTCTGGGTATTCTTTCTCATCTACCACATACCTACAGCATCTGACATACAAAACACACACACACCCACTTTAGTTTTGGATTTGACCCTTTGCCACGGCATGTAAGTGAGTAACTTTAGAGTACTGTATTAAGTCTTACTGTGAGGTGTTGTTGGGTCCATCCCGTGTTTCTTCCAAAGCCTTCAGAGACAGCTTCTTCTTCTGGCTGTGTTCATTGAGCCACGACACATAGTTGGGCTGAGTGATAACTGCTTGGTCACGAGGGGCTGGAGCCAGTGATGGAAGACATGGAACAGTCTGTTGAAAAACATCACGCAGGCCATCAAGTCTCAAACTGTATGTTTTTGGTGCTCCAAAACTATATACACTACCGTTCAAAAGTTTGGGGTCACTTAGAAATGTCCTTGTTTTCAAAAGAAAAGCAATTTTTTTTCTCCATTAAAATAACATAAAATTGATCAGAAATACAGTGTTCATGTTGTAAATGGCTATTGTAGCTGGAAACTACTGATTTTGTATGGAATATCTACAGTTGAAGTCGGAAGTTTACATACACTTAGGATGGAGTCATTAAAACTCGTTTTTCAACCACTACACAAATGTCTTGTTAACAAACTATAGTTTTGGCAAGTCGGTTAGGACATCTACTTTATGCATGACACAAGTAATTTTTCCAACAATTGTTTACAGACAGATTATTTCACTTATAATTCACTGTATCACAATTCCAGTGGGTCAGAAGTTTACATAGACTAAGTTGACTGTGCCTTTAAACAGCTTGGAAAATTCCAGAAAATGATGTCATGGCTTTAGAAGCTTCTGATAGGCTAATTGACATCATTTGAGTCAATTGGAGGTGTACCTGTGGATGTATTTCAAGGCCTACCTTCAAACACAGTGCCTCTTTGCTTGACATCATGTCTTTAAACAATTGTGGTCCTCTGTAGCTCAGCTGGTAGAGCATGGCGCTTGTAACGCCAAGGTAGAGGGTTTGATCCCCGGGACCACCCATACACAAAAATGTATGCACGCATGACTGTAAGTCGCTTTGGATAAAAGCGTCTGCTAAATGGCATATTATTATTATTATGGGAAAATGAAAAGAAATCAGCCAAGACCTCAGAAAACAACTTGTAGACCTCCACAAGTCTGGTTCATCATTGGGAGCAATTTCCAAACGCCTGAAGGTACCACGTTCATCTGTACAAACAATAGTACGCAAGTATAAACACCATGGGACCACGCAGCCGTCATACCACTCAGGAAGGAGACGCGTTCTGTCTCCTAGAGATGAACATAATTTGGTGCGAAAAGTGCAAATCAATCCCAGAACAACAGCAAAGGACCTTGTGAAGATGCTGGAGGAAACAGGTACAAAAGTATCTATATCCACAGTAAAACGAGTCCTATATCGACAGAACCTGAAAGGCCGCTCAGCAAGGAAGAAGCCACTGCTCCAAAAACGCCATAAAAAAGCCAGACTACGGTTTGCAACTGCACATGGGGACAAAGATCGTACTTTTTGGAGAAATGTCCTCTCGTCTGGTGAAACAAAAATAGAACTGTTTGGCCATAATGACCATTGTTATGTTTGGAGGAAAAAGGGGGTTGCTTGCAAGCCGAAGAACACCATCCCAACCGTGAAGCACAGGGGTGGCAGCATCATGCTGTGGGGGTGCTTTGCTGCAGGAGGGACTGGTGCACTTCACAAAATAGATGGCATCATGAGGAAGGAAAATTATGTGGATAAATTGAAGCAACATCTCAAGACATCAGTCAGGAAGTTAAAGCTTGGTCGCAAATGGACCTTCCAAATGGACAATGACCCCAAGCATACTTCCAAAGTTGTGGCAAAATGGCTTAAGGACAACAAAGTCAAGGTATTGGAGTGGCCATCACAAAGCCCTGACCTCAATCCTATAGAACATTTGTGGGCAGAACTGAAAAAGTGTGTGCGAGCAAGGAGGCCTACAAACCTGACTCAGTTACACCAGCTCTGTCAGGAGGAATGGGCCAAAATTCACCCAACTTACAGTGGGAAGCTTGTGGAAGGCTACCCGAAACGTTTGACCCAAGTTAAACAATTTAAAGGCAATGCCACCAAATACTAATTGAGTGTATGTAAACTTCTGACCCACCGGGAATGTGATGAAAGAAATAAAAGCTGAAATAAATCATTCTCTCTACTATTATTCTGACATTTCACATTCTTAAAATAAAGTGGTGATCCTAACTGACCTAAGACAGGGAATTTTTACTAGGATTAAATGTCAGGAATTGTGAAAAACTGAGTTTAAATGTATTTGGCTAAGGTGTATGTAAACTTCCGACTTCAACTGTACATAGGCGTACAGAGGCCCATTATCAGCAACCATCAGTCCAGTGTTCCAATGGCACATTGTGTTTGCTAATCCAAGTTTATAATTTTAAAAGGCTAATTGATCTTTAGAAAACCCTTTTGCAATTATGTTAGCACAGCTGAAAACTGTTGTGCTGATTTAAAGAAGCAATAAAACTGGCCTTGTTGAGACTAGTTGAGTATCTGGAGCATCAGCAATTGTGGGTTCGATTACAGGCTCAAAATGTCCAGAAACAAATAACTTTCTTTCTACAATAGCCATTTACAACATTAACAATATCTACACTGTATTTCTGATCAATTTGATGTTATTTTAATGGACAAAAAAATGTGCTTTTCTTTTGAAAACAAGGACATTTCTAAGTGACCCCAAACTTTTGAACGGTGGTGTATATTCTGTAACAAAACATTCCAAATGATAGTATGGTCTTTGTCAATCGGAAATGTCACCAGGGGCTGTATGTCAGAGTAGGAGGGCTGAACTAGGTTCAGTTCAGCCTTTTAAATCACAATGAAAAAATATTATACGGACAGGGGGGGACCTGATCCCAGATCACCACTCTGAGATGCTTGATACCTACGGGCCCCTGGTCAACACCTGTTACCATCAGTAGAATAACGGCTGTTCTTACGGGCCCCTGGTCAACACCTGTTACCATCAGTAGAATAAAGGGTGTTCTTACGGGCCCCTGGTCAACACCTGATACCATCAGTAGAATAAAGGGTGTTCTTACGGGCCCCTGGTCAACACCTGATACCATCAGTAGAATAAAGGGTGTTCCTACGGGCCCCTGGTCAACACCTGTTACCATCAGTAGAATAAAGGGTGTTCTTACGGCGTCCTTCTGCTCCGTCTCCATCAGGCCATTCAGAGCATGTTTAGCAGCATTCTGTTTGGCCTCTTTCTTGTTCTTCCCAACCCCGTCAGGATAGACACGGCCCTTCATCACCACCCTCATAGTGAAGCTGGAGGAAAGGGGGAATGTTTAAGGCAATACTTTAAATGGATAAATGACTGAATTATTGAATTAATTAATTATTTCATGATTACAGTACAGTACTAACTACATTTTACATATTAGTCATTTAGCAGATGCTCTTATACAAAACAACTACAGCACATTAGCTTTTTTTCAAGATGCTGAAAGAAATCAATCATATTTCTCCACTCCTGTTCCAGAGACAAAATTAATATTTGGCTTGACCGTATGTACCATACGGTCAAGCCAAAGAAGTGCCCATCAAGTCAGTCCAATTTGTGGGAGGTGCTTCAGGAAGCATTGGGTGAAATCTCTTCAGATTACCTCAACAGATTGACAACTAGAATGCCAAAGGTCTGCAAGGCTGTAATTGCTGCAAATGGAGGATTCTTTGACGAAAGCAAAGTTTGAAGGACACAATTATTATTTCTATTAAAAAAATCATTATTTCTAACCTTGTCAATGACTACATTTCCTATTCATTTTGCTATATTTCCTATTGAAACTCATTTCATGTAGGTTTTCATGGAAAACAAGGAAATTTCTAAGTCACCCCAAACTTTTCAACGGTAGTGTGTAAGTACACAAGTGAAGGGAAAAGTTGAGAGGAGGAATTATATATCCAACGAGCAAAGGGATCATGCTGTTTGTATGTGACTGCTATGAAAGTGATCATGCTGTTTGTATGTGGCTGCTATGAAAGGGATCATGCTGTTTGTATGTGGCTGCTATGAAAGTGATCATGCTGTTTGTATGTGGCTGCTATGAAAGTGATCATGCTGTTTGTATGTGGCTGCTATGAAAGTGATCATGCTGTTTGTATGTGGCTGCTATGAAAGTGAACCAATTTTTGCGTGTGATCAGGGATTTATTCATGTCGCCCGATTCTGTTGAAAAAGGTTTCTTAAACGGAAGCAAACGAAACGGGGATAAACATACCAGAATTTGTCCAATAGAAACTCTTGTTTGCAACTGTTGGGCTAATGACTACACCCTAGATCAGCTAGATGCAGGCGAGAGTGAGCAAGGCGGTATTGAATGTGTCAATGTCTGTCACCTTGATTACTGAAATCTCTCTCGACCTGTGTGCACCTACGTTGTAAACTTTCATTCATTAGGTTAGGTTGTAGCAACCTCATGATTGATATAGGGGAAATTTGAGTATCATGTAGTAGCCTAAACCTATCAATGTAACATTGAACTGGGTGAATGGAATATTTATGACAGTCATCCAATATGCTGTAATAGAAATAAGGCTCACACGTTCTTTTCATATTTTTCGCATCTTAAACGGCACCGACCGCCACTGGTGTGTAGCGTCAAAATGCTTGTGTGTGTGTGTGTGTTTTGTGGTTGTGAGCGTATGTGTGTGTGTGTGTGTGTGTGTGTGTGTATGTGTGTGTTGGAGTGTCAGTGTAGTATGTGTGAGTGTGTGGGTAGAGACCACTGTATGTACGGGATACACTGTCCAACTAAATGCTTACTTGCAGGTTCCTTCTGGACAATGCAACAACGATAAGAAATAATACAAGATAAGAATACCAACATTAAGTAAATGTCTCAGTAGAATAGAATAAATATTTAGTATAATACAGGAAGGAACTATTTATAGTCCAATAATTACACATGTATTGGAGAAAGGGGGATGGGGGGGGGGGCAATTGTTTAAATTGTCCAGTATTTAGCAATAATAATAAGAGTCTGGTAGCAGCAGTTGTGATGTGTGTGTAGCACACTGCAAAAGTATTCATCCCCCTTGGTGTTTTTCCTATTTTGTTGCATTACAACCTGTAATTTAAATTGATTTTTATTTGGATTTCATGTAATGGACATACACAAAATAGTCCAAATTGGTGAAGTGAAACTTTTATAATAACTATTATAATAAATAAATGGAAAAGTGGTGCGTGCATATGTATTCACCCCCTTTGCTATGAAGCCCCTAAATAAAATCTGGTGCAACCAATTACCTTCACAAGTCACATAATTAGTTAAATAAAGTCCACAAGTGTGGAATCTAAGTGTCACATGATCTCAGTATATATACACCTGTTCTGAAAGGCCCCAGAGTCTGCAACACCACTAAGCAAGGGGCATCACCAAGCAAGCGGCACCATGAAGACCAAGGAGCTCTCCAAACAGGTCAGGGACAAAGTTGTGGAGAAGTACAGATCAGGGTTGGGTTATAAAAAAATATCAGAAACTTCGAACATCCCACGGAGCACCATTAAATCCATTATTAAAAAATTGAAAGAATATGGCACCCCAACAAACCTGCCAAGAGAGGGCCGCCCACCAAAACTCACGGACCAGGCAAGGAGGGCATTAATCAGAGAGGCAACAAAGAGACCAAAGATAACCCTGAAGGAGCTGCAAAGCTCCACAGCGGAAATTTGAGTATCTGTCCATAGGTCCACTTTAAGCCGTACATTCGACAGAGCTGGGCTTTACGGAAGAGTGGCCAGAAAAAAGCCATTACTTTAAGAAAGAAATAAGCAAACACGTTTGGTGTTCGCCAAAAGGCATGTGAGAGACTCCTCAAACACATGGAAGAAGGTACTCTGGTCAGATGAGACTAAAATTGAGCTTTTTGACCATCAAGGAAAACGCAATGTCTGGCGCAAACCCAACACCTCTCATCACCCCGATAACACCATCCCCACAGTGAAGCATGGTGGTGGCAGCATCATGCTGTGGGGATTTTTTTCCATCAGCAGGGACTGGGAAACTGGTCAGAATTGAAGGAATGATGGATGGTGCTAATACAGGGAAATTCTTGAGGGAAACCTGTTTCAGTCTTCCAGAGATTTGAGACTGGGACGGAGGTTCACCTTCCAGCAGGACAATGACCCTAAGCATACTGCTAAAGCAACACTCGAGTGGTTTAAGGGGAAACATTTAAATGTCTTGGAATGGCCTAGTCAAAGCCCAGACCTCAATCCAATTGAGAATCTGTGGTATGACTTAAAGATTGCTGTACACCAGCGGAACCCATCCAACTGGAGCAGTTTTGCCTTGAAGAATGGGCAATAATCCCAGTGGCTAGTTGTGCCAAGTTTATAGAGACATACCCCAAGAGACTTGCAGCTGTAATTGCTGCAAAAGGTGGATCTACAAAGTATTGACTTTGGGGGGGGGGGGGGGGTGAATAGTTATGCACGCTCAAGTTTTCCGTTTTTTTATCTTATTGGTAACTTTGTTTGTTTCACAATAAAAAATATTTTGCATCTTCAAAGTGGTAGGCATGTTGTGTAAATCAAATGATACAAACCCCCCCAAAATCTATTTTAATTCCAGGTTGTAAAAAATAGGAAAAATGCCAAGGGGGGTGAATACTTTCGCAAGCCACTGTATGTGTGTGTGTGTGTGTGTGGGTTGTTGTGTGTGTGAGTGAGTGCATGTGCGCTAAGGTGCGGAGCTGCTAAGGTACTGTGTTGTAGGCCAATAGTAGCCCTACTATTGAAATTGATCAATGAGGCTGTCAACTGAGTCAGAAATTCACCAGGGTTTTTTGTGTCTTTTTAACATTTCAGGTTTTCGCTCTCAAAGTCACACTTTTTGAAATAGAAAAACCACAACCAAGTCCATAACAATAAATAATTAAATAACAATAAACAATAAAATGAATAGCTTAAACCACAGCATGAGCCCACCTTTTGAGGACTGGGTTTGGGTTATTTATATTTTTGGCTGTAGTTAGCCTTTAATTAATTAAGGCACTGTTGTTTGGTTAGTGGTGTTTTTACAGCACATGAGATGGAGTTTGCAAAACAAAAAAAGCAATGTAGCTACTATGCCAGTTAAATTTGACTTACGTTTTAAGATGATCCGGTCCATCTGTACCAACCTCCTCAAACTTGACATCAGACATCTGACGGTTGCTCTGAGCAAACTCCATCAGTCTGGAGATATAATTTGTGGAACCCATTGATTATGATAAAAAATAATGCTGTCGAATCTGTAAGACATAAGGGGTGAAAAACAAAGGAAATCAAATCAAGACAACAAGTTATAACACTGTGATGGATTGTTCTGTGCGCATAATCAATGCATGTAAATGACCTAATAATCGATATGCAAACAATATAAGGACACAAGCTAGACTCCTTATCGAAGGTGTGAGCGACCACGGCCGATAGTTCAAGTTCAATTGGCAAACGATAAATAAAACATTCTGCAACAATGCTCAAAGTCATAACACCGTGATAATATCACCGTTGTAACTTAAGGGCCGTCCACACCAAGAACGATAACTATAACGATATATATATATATTTTTTAAATCATTCTTATTCAAGTGAACAGGAGCGTTCACAACGATAACTACAAAAACAGTGGAGAACGATATCATTTGGATTTTCAACTTTCAGAGTCCCTTCCAATTATAAAACATTGACAACCAGTGGTGTAGTGGAGGGTATCAATGTAATGTAGTGGAGGTATCAATGTAATGTAGTGGAGGGTATCAATGTAGTGTAGTGGAGGTATCAATGTAATGTAGTGGAGGTATCAATGTAGTGTAGTGGAGGTATCAATGTAATGTAGTGGAGGTATCAATGTAGTGTAGTGGAGGTATCAATGTAATGTAGTGGAGGTATCAATGTAGTGTAGTGGAGGTATCAATGTAGTGTAGTGGAGGTATCAATGTAGTGTAGTGGAGGTATCAAATCAAATCAAATTTTATTGGTCACATGCGCCGAATACAACAGGTGCAGACATTACAGTGAAATGCTTACTTACAGCCCTTAACCAACAGTGCATTTATTTTAAACAAAAAAAGTAAGAATAAAACAACAACAAAAAAAGTGTTGAGAAAAAAAAGAGCAGAAGTAAAATAAAGTGACAGTAGGGAGGATATATATACAGGGGGGTACCGTTGCAGAGTCAATGTGCGGGGGCACCGGCTAGTTGAGGTAGTTGAGGTGTAATCAATGTAATGTAGTGGAGGTATCAATGTAATGTAGTGGAGGTATCAATGTAATGTAGTGGAGGTATCAATGTAGTGTATTGGAGGTATCAATGTAATGTAGTGGAGGTATCAATGTAGTGTATTGGAGGTATCAATGTAATGTAGTGGAGGTATCAATGTAATGTAGTGGAGGTATCAATGTAATGTAGTGGAGGTATCAATGTAGTGTATTGGAGGTATCAATGTAATGTAGTGGAGGTATCAATGTAGTGTATTGGAGGTATCAATGTAATGTAGTGGAGGTATCAATGTAATGTAGTGGAGGTATCAATGTAATGTAGTGGAGGTATCAATGTAATGTAGTGGAGGTATCAATGTAATGTAGTGGAGGTATCAATGTAGTGTATTGGAGGTATCAATGTAATGTAGTGGAGGTATCAATGTAGTGTATTGGAGGTATCAATGTAATGTGGTGGAGGTATCAATGTAATGTAGTGGAGGTATCAATGTAATGTAGTGGAGGTATCAATGTAATGTAGTGGAGGTATGGTGTAGTTCCAGATGTGTCCAGAGGGGGGCAGTAGATCCAGTAGTGTAGTGGAGGTATACGCCATATCAATGAATAAGGCTGATGGAACAGATCAGAATGTTTCGCTTAAAATGTTGATCAACTATTATGTCTTCACATTTTACGCGCAGCACACGGCGGAAGGCCTATCCCCAAATGTTCCAAAACGCAATTTGCGTTAAACACCGTTCTAAAAATGCACACTGCACATGCGAGCGGTTTCATGGACAGAGATGGAAGTATCCCTTAGAAATGTAGAAAGAGGGGAGATCTAAAGATGCAACAACTATCACGGGTTGCTAATATTACTCGGATAATGATTTTGGCTGCTAGACAATGAAGGAAAGGAAAACGCATATGAGGAAGTCTTTATAAAATAATTGCCTCTGTGGTGGGATTTAGTCTATAGGCTACTTTGAAGCAAGACAACAAGACATGTCTTAATATATGATGTGAAACGTCCAGGTTTCAAACAATTAAGGAACAGGGAAAATATAGCAATGCTAATGATGGGCCTAACAGTCTTCTGGAAAATGGAAAGGCTTTTCCCAAAAACCTTCTCAATTAAATGTTAACTATCTACAAAGTAGCCTCTGCCTACCCAGCAGAATGATATCTTGATGATCCAGTAGCCATCTGTTTGCAAACTCCATCTCATGTGCTTCAAAAACACCACTAACCAAACAACAGTGCCTTCACACTTGAATTAAAGGGTAACTACAAAACAACAAAATATAGTAGATTTTTCCTAGACCTCAAAAGTGGTATCCTTCTGTGGTTTAAGCGTTGCTATGGCTTAGAACATCCAATTTCGTTGTTTTTCTATAACAAAAAGAGTGGATTTCTTTATTAATTTTTTATCTGAAACCTGTGAATGTTTTGCTCAGTTGACAGCCTCATTTATCTGTTCCAATAGTAGTTATACTATTAGCACAGTCCAGCTTGGGTTGGTCTGACTGTGAAAGACCAATATGGAATTTATAATTTTAGGTCATTCAGAGTGTGTCACTGACTTTTTCCACACAGGGCACCTTTCCTTCGCCGGCCCACACAGGGCACCTTTCCTTCGCCGGCGGGCCATTGGGAAATTTTGGCCACAATTTTGAGTATACCACTTCTCCAGGCACCACTACACCACTGTTGACAACCAATCAAAAATGCGTTTCTATTGAAGCGTTCTTGGTTCAACCAATCAAAAATGCGTTTCTATTGAAGCGTTCTTGGTTCAACCAATCAAAAATGCGTTTCTATTGAAGCGTTCTTGGTTCAACCAATCAAAAATGCGTTTCTATTGAAGCGTTCTTGGTTCATCCAATCAAAAATGCGTTTCTATTGAAGCGTTCTTGGTTCATCCAATCAAAAATGCGTTCTATTGAAGCGTTCTTGGTTCTAGTTGCGCGAGGGTTCTCGGACGGGAGAGAAGGCAGAGAGCACGGCTTGGGAGAATGATGATCCACGACAAACAGCACATATCAGTGGAAGGCCGATCTGTTAACACCGATACCTCCTGACATCACTGTGTAAATTCATTGGGTACAGGCTATTCACTGCAGGATTAGGACTCAAATGTAGCTAATGAATGATGGGTTTCATAGGCCTCTATCTTAGGCTACACATCTCTAGTGTGTCTTCTCTTTGCGCAATAACGCACCTGGCCTCTCCACTGCCTCTCTCAGCTACAGCTGTTCCTCTTAGCTCGTGGAGTCCCAGGAAAAGCTCAAGTACAATAGCTTATGTACATTTAATTCCAGCATTTTATTTACTACTACTAGCTTATCGAGGAGAGATTCCAGCTCTTGCTTGCTGAATGTAAAATAAAGAAGTCAAAAGAACTGGCAGGCAGAGTGAGAGACAGTGAGAGAGACAGTGAGAGAGACAGTGAGAGAGAGAGAGAGACAGTGAGAGAGAGAGAGAGAGAGAGAGAGAGAGAGAGAGAGAGAGAGAGACAGAGACAGAGACAGAGAGACAGAGAGAGAGAGAGACAGAATGTGGATGTTTTGACTCAAATGGAGAAAAGAGAAGTAGACTTCCTGATCACTCTCTCTCTTATTGATGATATTTTCTGTTGGCCACAAACATTCTCAACCAGGTATCACTGTGCATCACTCTGGGAAAAAGATACATACCCCGTATAGGGTTAAATGTAAGAAAAGAAATATGCCAAATTACTTTCTATGTTCTGAAATAGCATCTAAGAGCTCTGGTGGAACTCATCGAAACTCTGCAAAGATGCCAAGAAACAACATTTGATTTAGATGTGTGGTATGAAACATGTTGTGATATCATATATTCTGAAATGGGGGAAAATGATGTGAATAAAGAATACACTCCAAGTCCAGGAAAGTTTACAAGCTGAACAAGCCTTACTGGAGTGATGAGTTAGGGGATCTATGGTCTGAAATGTACAAGGCTGAGTACTTATTTATACAGTGTAAAGATGGGAATACAAGAGAACATTTTAGGAAGGAATTTAAGAAAAAACTGCTTGTGTTTGATAAAAGACTGCGCCTATTCAAACAGAGATATCAGAGAGGGTAGGTATTATACCTTGAGGAGATACGGACAAGAAATCCTCAACAGTTCTGGAGCCAAATAAACAAGTTAGGACCAAAAACAACATAAGAAAATTTCAATGGAAGTCAGGGAAGGAGACAGACCACCAGATATACCCTGGCATTATGTGGCTGAGGAGACAGACCACCAGATATACCCTGGCATTATGTAGCTGAGCCATGAGGAGACAGACCACCAGATATACCCTGGCATTATGTAGCTGAGGAGACAGACCACCAGATATACCCTGGCATTATGTAGCTGAGGAGACAGACCACCAGATATACCCTGGCATTATGTGGCTGAGGAGACAGACCACCAGATATACCCTGGCATTATGTAGCTGAGGAGACAGACCACCAGATATACCCTGGCATTATGTGGCTGAGGAGACAGACCACCAGATATACCCTGGCATTATGTGGCTGAGGAGACAGACCACCAGATATACCCTGGCATTATGTAGCTGAGGAGACAGACCACCAGATATACCCTGGCATTATGTAGCTGAGGAGACAGACCACCAGATATACCCTGGCATTATGTAGCTGAGGAGACAGACCTCCAGATATACCCTGGCATTATGTAGCTGAGGAGACAGACCACCAGATATACCCTGGCATTATGTGGCTGAGGAGACAGACCACCAGATATACCCTGGCATTATGTGGCTGAGGAGACAGACCACCAGATATACCCTGGCATTATGTAGCTGAGGAGACAGACCACCAGATATACCCTGGCATTATGTAGCTGAGGAGACAGACCACCAGATATACCCTGGCATTATGTGGCTGAGGAGACAGACCACCAGATATACCCTGGCATTATGTGGCTGAGGAGACAGACCACCAGATATACCCTGGCATTATGTGGCTGAGCCATGAGGAGACAGACCACCAGATATACCCTGGCATTATGTAGCTGAGGAGACAGACCACCAGATATACCCTGGCATTATGTGGCTGAGCCATGAGGAGACAGACCACCAGATATACCCTGGCATTATGTGGCTGAGCCATGAGGAGACAGACCACCAGATATACCCTGGCATTATGTAGCTGAGCCATGAGGAGACAGACCACCAGATATACCCTGGCATTATGTAGCTGAGGAGACAGACCACCAGATATACCCTGGCATTATGTGGCTGAGGAGACAGACCACCAGATATACCCTGGCATTATGTAGCTGAGGAGACAGACCACCAGATATACCCTGGCATTATGTAGCTGAGGAGACAGACCACCAGATATACCCTGGCATTATGTGGCTGAGGAGACAGACCACCAGATATACCCTGGCATTATGTGGCTGAGGAGACAGACCACCAGATATACCCTGGCATTATGTGGCTGAGGAGACAGACCACCAGATATACCCTGGCATTATGTAGCTGAGGAGACAGACCACCAGATATACCCTGGCATTATGTGGCTGAGGAGACAGACCACCAGATATACCCTGGCATTATGTGGCTGAGGAGACAGACCACCAGATATACCCTGGCATTATGTAGCTGAGGAGACAGACCACCAGATATACCCTGGCATTATGTGGCTGAGGAGACAGACCACCAGATATACCCTGGCATTATGTGGCTGAGGAGACAGACCACCAGATATACCCTGGCATTATGTGGCTGAGCCATGAGGAGAAAATAAAATGTTTTTTTTGTCCATTGTGTATTTCAGTTTGCGGAATATTTAGATAAAAGCCTGGAATAAAAGTGCTACCTATAATTCAATTATAAAGATATTTAGCTTCTATGTGGTAAATGGTACGTGTGTATATAGATTGTGTAGAGGCTGTGTGTATATAGATTGTGTAGAGGCTGTGTGTATATAGATTGTGTAGAGGCTGTGTGTATATAGATTGTGTAGAGGCTGTGTGTATATAGATTGTGTAGAGGCTGTGTGTATATAGATTGTGTAGAGGCTGTGTGTATATAGATTGTGTAGAGGCTGTGTGTATATAGATTGTGTAGAGGCTATGTGTATATAGATTGTGTAGAGGCTGTGTGTATATAGATTGTGTAGAGGCTTGTCTCCCACATGAATCTCCTCTTCCAGACTGGGTTAAAATGCCTTCTGTTTCTATAATTAATGTTTTTATTTATTTATTTTATATTTTTATTTATGTTATATTTACTATTTATTATGTATTGATTTTATTATTTTATTTTTTCACTCTTTATGCGATGCGCACTGCAGAGAACACCGGAAGAAGAATTATCACTGAATTACCACAGTGAATTATTGTAATGTTTGTTTATGTGTTGATTAATCCTATAAGGGATGGGGTTACCAACTGGCGATTTGACATGAAAATAAAAATTACATTTAATTCATTCATTCAACAGTGAAAGAGAGAGACAGTGAGAGAGCGAGAGAGTGAGAGAGAAAGACAGTGAGAGAGACAGTGAGAGAGAGAGACAGTGAGAGAGAGAGAGAGTGAGAGAGATGGAGACAGTGAGAGAGATGGAGACAGTGAGAGAGAGAGTGAGAGAGAGAGTGAGTGAGAGAAAGACCTTGAGAGAGTGAGTGAGAGAAAAGACAGTGTGATCAAAACACACCATATAAGTAGCCTGCTAATGTACCTTTCTGGAGCTTGTAAACTGTCGAGAATGGACCCATAACTGATCCAAATGGTTGCATAATCAAGTAAAATAATGTCCTTGTCTAAAAATGTAGGCCTAATCAATATTGGAGACTTGCGTGCCCGGGGACTGCAGAGCGCAACCTGGAGGAATGCACAGATCTGCCATTTCATAACCTGTAAACTTTTTTTATTGCATTTTGCCAGGTCATATTTATAGCCCTACTATTTAGCTACACGTGGTTCTAAATAGTACCACATATGGGTTCTTTGGCTTGTAACCATAGGGGAACCCTTTTGGGGACTATATAGAACCCTTTTTTGAAGGTTCAATAAAGAACCATGCTCATAAGGTTCTAAATGGAACCTTTATGGTGCTATATAGAACCCTTTCCTAACGTTCTATAAAAGAACCATTAAAGGGTTCTATATAGCACCAAACAAGGGTTCTGCTGTGGTTACAACCCTTTTTTTTATGGTTCTTTATAGAACCATTCTCAATTTGAAAGGTGCTTTGTAGATCATTTTGAAGAACCGGACATGGTTTTTTATTCTGGTCAGCCATATTATATTGTTAAAATTCCCAGAGGTGTTATTATTGTGTTGATAGTTGACTAACTGAATCAGGTGTACTAGTTCTGGAACAGCTGGGGGTCCCTGAGGAGAGACCTGAGAACCACTGACTGATTTAGTCAACCATTCTCACCATTCTCACCATTCTCAATTGACACAAGGCCTTATGTGATTTATGAGAGTCTTTCCCAAGACACCATAGTCATCTTTAACATGTAATTACATTACAGGACACATTAAATAAACTGGAATGACACTCTCTCACCTTTAACAAAAAAGAGCTGTGAGCAAACCACTCCCCCAGATATTCTAATGAGCCGCCTCCCTTACATTTTAATTATCACTAAAAAGAGCAAAGAACCGTTTTGTGAAAAGTAAAGAATCCTTGAAGAGCTCAAAGGGTCCGTTGAGTCATTATGGTTCCACATAGAACCATCACCCTTTCCAATGAACCCTTGAGGAACCCTCCTTTGTTTGTATGTAATGAATGGCCTAACATCTTGCTAATATTTAACTTCTTACTTCGGCCACGCGACTGGCCGTTCTCTCTTCCAGCTGTTCTTATGTGCAATTAAATTATTAAATCAGTCATTTAGCAGACGCTCTTATCCAGAGCGACTTACAGGAGCAATTAGGGTTAAGTGCCTTGCTCAAGGGCACATCGACAGATATTTTTTCTCTCCACCTAGTCGGCTCGGGGATTAGAACCAGCGACCTTTCGGTTACTGGCACAACGCTCTTAACCACTAAGCTACCTGCAATAGGCTGTGCGGACTCAAGCCTCTACTTGATTTCTCTTCACCTGAAATCCCAGGTAAAGCTATAGGTTACTAAATCCACAGGACATGTATTTGTATTATGTTTTATACTAGGCCTAATAGCCTTTTCTTGGAGAGAAACTGGCTTGCTCTTGTTATTTGCTGAATTTAAAATCGACCTAGGCCAAAATGAACTGTCGGGGAAGGAAGGTTGGCTTCTTATCGTTCATAGCGATGGTTATCAACTCCACCGCAGAGATGGAACGTAAATCACAGAAAAATAGATATTGTGGTGGCAGCTGCAGAGAAGTACTTGGGTGTACGAAAGTTGGAAGGGTGTTTTTTTATTTTATTTTAATACTTTTTGAATCACAAAGTATAATGGATTTATACTATAGTCCAGTTGGAGACGGCAATGCAACATATTGGATGCCAACCGCCGTTAAACCCCACCGAAGAAGAACTCTGGCCACAGTAATGATAGTTACACTGATGCATTGCTAATGGTTACACAGGTCAAACAGAGAGACGAGCACAGTGAAAAAGAAAATACAAACAAATTGACATATATTCGAAAAATTGAAATAACTTGCAAACCAAGCGATCAATGACATGAAGCAAAAGACACGCAGGCTAAACAGCGTATGTTGTTGAATTGCGTCATTTAAATACGAGTTTCTATATTATGTTTTCGTTACATGTATGTTGAAGTATTATTTGCAGTTGTCACTATGACAATGAACACACCCTGAAGTACTGAATCGTCTGTGTAACTTACCACCTTATTAATAGGCCGACAGCGTGCAGTAGGATGAGTTGATCAGTGGATCGACCGGTGTAGAACGATCAACTTTCCTCTAGTGTGGATGATCTCCAACGTTTTATAGTTATGTATAATGTATTGTTATAGTTACCGTCCTTTGTGTGAATGGCACCCAGAAGTGTTTGAATATTTACCAGCTGTCAGTGTCCAGTCATCACGCTTGACTTTCGTTTTGTGTTTCTAAACAGAGGAAAAGGAAGAGAGGCCCAACTCGGAGGACAATCTGTCTCCCTCCAGCAGGTGGCGTCTTGTCGTTGTTTCGCCCACCAAGCAATGAGTTTTTGAATGGAGGTCAATGTGTGTGTCGAATCTGGTCAACAAAAAAAGTTATGACTTATTTGCTACGTGAGATGTATTTGCTCGAATATAAGTTTCGTAATGCTTAAGTTGTTATGAGTGTACTGATTTAAGTAGGACACGTGACATCCCGGCAACTTAACACTTCATATGGGAGTGGCTATGCATATTCATGAAAGGAGGCTAGTTGCGTAGCGTCTCTCTCCATTGAATACAGGTGGTTGACGTCAACAACCCTCATCGAATATTCAAAACAGGATTACAATAATGAGACGTATCCACCAATCCAAAGAAAGGACAGGCTGGACAGCCCCGCCGTTCCGCGTTGTGGACAACTCCCACTGTTAGGACGGAGAGGCGTATCTTGTCAGTGTATCCAGAATTTTTGGTTTCGATTTCCCGAACCATACGTCATCAGCCAATATAGCTACTGGGCTGACGTCCATGTGTCGGCTGCAAATAATTATATTCCCATGATAAAACAAAAACAAAATTCAGTTAGTGATATGTATGTGAGAGGTTTTAGAGGTTAAACGAATAAGAAAAAAGTGTTTACATGCCAGTAAAGTTTTAAACGGCTCCAAACATTATATCTGCAATGCAATAATTGTTGCGTCCTATTGAATACCACTTATTAGTTAACGAGGCAAACATCTCGACCTGGTGGTCTGTGGATGCAACTTAGTATTTAATGAGGCAAACATCTTGACTCGTTGGTCTGTGGATGCCATGGATAAATAAACTATGCAGATGTCATGTTTGCCTGTCAAATTGACAAATAACACAATCCAGATTATGATACAAGTAACATTTAAATTCATTGTTTCTGAATCATATAAAAGGTGTTTTAATTTATTAATAAAAAAAAAAACATGTTCAGGAAGAAAATACATAAAATGCCCTGTCTGCATTATAAATAATACAAATTCACACTTTATAGGTCAAAACTCGCCTATATATCATACAGGGGCAGATGTTATATGTATCAAGCAGCTCAGAATAGGAGTGTTGATTTAGAATCAGCTCCCCCCCTGTCCGTGTAACCTTATTCATTGTGATCTAAAGAGAAAAACTGATCCCAGATCAGTCCTCCTACTGAGACACTTCATACCTACGTCCTCTGATCCCATTTATAATCCCCAATCCAAGTTGCTGATGCCTCCAGTCTCTTCTGTAGATTATTCTGCAGTGTTCAGTCGTCGTGGTCAGTCGTCGTGGTCAGTCGTCGTGGTCAGTCGTCGTGGTCTGCAGCTGTGTCTCCAGGACAATCGGAACACAGATCCTCCTCATCTGTAGGTCACAAACTGCGTGAGGTGGTGTTCGATCTCTTGTCAAGAAGGACACGGCCAGGTATGTTTTATTAAAGTGAGTAGGATTCATTCTTACCATTGTAAGCAGTCCCACACCATATGCAGTAAAAATGGACCCCTCTTAAATATGATGTCAGAATTTGTAGCTTGTCCAGTGACTAGAAAAGATCATTAAAACAAGGTTGTCACAGGAGGAACTTCAAAATATGAATCTAGATTTAATTTAATCCTACTGTTACATGCCATTATAACGTCTATTCTTATAATATAATATAATAATATGCCATTTAGCAGACGCTTTTATCCAAAGCGACTTACAGTCATGTGTGCATACATTTTTACGTATGGGTGGTCCCGGGGATCGAACCCACTACCCTGGCGTTACAAGCGCCGTGCTCTACCAATTGAGCTACAGAGGACCAGAGGACATTCTTAATTCAATCCTACCGTTTCATGCCATTATAACGTCTATTCTTAATTCAATCCTACTGTTTCATGCCATTATAACGTCTATTCTTAATTCAATCCTACCGTTTCATGCCATTATAACGTCTATTCTTAATTCAATCCTACTGTTTCATGCCATTATAACGTCTATTCTTAATTCAATCCTACCGTTTCATGCCATTATAACGTCTATTCTTAATTCAATCCTACTGTTTCATGCCATTATAACGTCTATTCTTAATTCAATCCTACCGTTTCATGCCATTATAACGTCTATTCTTAATTCAAACCTACTGTTTCATGCCATTATAATGTCTATTCTTAATTCAAACCTACTGTTTCATGCCATTATAACGTCTATTCTTAATTCAATCCTACCGTTTCATGCCATTATAACGTCTATTCTTAATTCAGTCCTACCGTTTCATGCCATTATAACGTCTATTCTTAATTCAATCCTACTGTTTCATGCCATTATAATGTCTATTCTTAATTCAATCCTACCGTTTCATGCCATTATAACGTCTATTCTTAATTCAATCCTACCGTTTCATGCCATTATAACGTCTATTCTTAATTCAATCCTACTGTTTCATGCCATTATAATGTCTATTCTTAATTCAGTCCTACCGTTTCATGCCATTATAACGTCTATTCTTAATTCAGTCCTACTGTTTCATGCCATTATAACGTCTATTCTTAATTCAATCCTACTGTTTCATGCCATTATAACGTCTATTCTTAATTCAATCCTACTGTTTCATGCCATTATAACGTCTATTCTTAATTCAGTCCTACTGTTTCATGCCATTATAACATCTATTCTTAATTCAGTCCTACTGTTTCATGCCATTATAACCTCTATTATTTAGTCTCCTTCCTGAGCTTCTATCATATTAAAATGAAATGTACTAACAGTTAACTCTTCCTCCTCCACTTTGTCTTCCTCCTCCACTTTGTCTTCCTCCTCCTCCTCCTCTTCCTCTTCCCCCTCCTCCTCCTCCTCAACCACCAGTTTAGGCCAGTACCAGTCTTCTCTGGGCACCGTGACACCCTGGAGTTCAAAGGAGAGTATTCAGTATGGTCAGCGTTAACGATAAAAGGCCTTTTCTTCTTGTCAATAGATTTGTGAGTAGCTAGGTTTCAATCCAATTGGCGACAGATTTTCAGGAAAATAATTGTAAAATCTGCTTAAAAACACATTTTCCACCAGAGCTGTTTCCATCAAATTGACTTTTGGCTGATAAAAGGCTGTGTGAGGACCTAGTGCACGTAAAGATTTATTTAGCGGTTAAATTCCCACGTAACAAAAAGATCCCACCTTGTCTGGCGTATTTTGTCTTGTCGACGTTTGGAAAGTTTACCGACACATGTTCTGTTTCCAACCTGTTTGAACTGACATGTCCTTTACTGGCATTAGACATGTTGGATGGAAACCTGGCTGGTGTCAACATGATAGAGTAGAGTTGGCTTTGTGGGATTAGTGGTAGACTGTTCTAATATCCACACTACTAATGTAACGGGCATGTAAGGGGTATGCTACTATGGACATTGGTATGTGGTCTCTCACCTTCTCACAGGCTTTCAGACTGTGTGTGTGTGTGTGTGTGTGTGTGTGTGTGTGTGTGTGTGTGTGTGTGTGTGTGTGTGTCTAACCTTCTGACTGTCCAGCTGCTCACAGGCTTTCAGACTGTGTGTGTGTGTGTGTGTGTGTGTGTGTGTGTGTGTGTGTATCTAACCTTCTGACTGTCCAGCTGCTCACAGGCTTTCTGACTCCTCCTGAGGTCCCCCTCAATCTTTTGCTCCTCCCGCTCTGTCCTCATCCTCACTCTGATGTACAGCATTAGAACACATGTACAGCATTAGAACACATGTACAGCATTAGAACACATGTACAGCATTAGAACACATGTACAGCATTAGAACACATGTACAGCATTAGAACACATGTACAGCATTGGAACACATGTACAGCATTATAACACATGTACAGCATTAGAACACATGTACAGCATTAGAACACATGTACAGCATTAGAACACATGTACAGCATTAGAACACATGTACAGCATTGGAACACATGTACAGCATTATAACACATGTACAGCATTATAACACATGTACAGCATTATAACACATGTACAGCATTATAACACATGTACAGCATTAGAACACATGTACAGCATTAGAACACAGAACAGCATTAGAACACATGTACAGCATTATAACACATGTACAGCATTAGAACACATGTACAGCATTAGAACACATGTACAGCATTATAACACATGTACAGCATTATAACACATGTACAGCATTAGAACACATGTACAGCATTAGAACACAGAACAGCATTAGAACACAGAACAGCATTAGAACACAGAACAGCATTAGAACACAGAACAGCATTAGAACACAGAACAGCATTAGAACACAGAACAGCATTAGAACACAGAACAGCATTAGAACACAGAACAGCATTAGAACACAGAACAGCATTAGAACACAGAACAGCATTAGAACACAGAACAGCATTAGAACACAGAACAGCATTAGAACACTGAAAAGCATTAAGACATGTACACAGTGAAAAGAAGGTAGTGTTGATGTGTTGATTATCTATCAACACATGTACACACAGATATATACAGATATACACAGATATATACAGATATATACAAATCATACAGAAATACAGAAATATATGCAATTTGATTTGGCAATAAACAACCTTAGATAGGCATCTTTACTAAGATAAATAATATAGGCTACCTCTATTTGGGAGATTGACCATGTCATCCTGTAACACTTTGTCTACGTCCCAAATAGTACACTATTCCCTATATAGTGCACTATTTTTTTTTTACCAGAGCCAATAGGGAATAGGGTGCCATTTGGGACTTGGCCTTTACCTGAAGTCCTCCAGGGACTGTTTCTCATTGTGTTGTTTGGCCCGGGCTTTCTGACGGTAATGTTCCAGTTCCTCCTCTGCTTTCCTCTTCTTCACCCCCTCCATCCCGATGCCCCCTCTGTCTGAGTGATACAATAACCACAGGATGATGCACTATGTTTACAACCATTGCAACAACAAAAGGTTATGTTAGAGGTAATTGGTCAATTGCATTAGGTAGGCTACATCTCTTAAAAAAGATACATTGATGCACACCCTGTCAATGTGTAGGTTAGGATTTTGTCTTGGATATGTTAATACATTCTCACCCGTTTTGATACTTAGTGGAATAGGTTCGACTCTTCCCGCCCCTGCGAAAAGGAACAAAGACAGAAATCAATACTTAAAAAAAAAAATCTACCATGTGATGTCAGGCCTGATCATCATATTGTAACAACCTTCTCCCAACACAGCGACCTCGTCAAGGGTTCAGATGTCTTAGCGGAACTGCTAAGGTGTTGGGTTGACAGTATCATGTCTTAGCGGAACTGCTAAGGTGTTGGGTTGACAGTATCATGTCTTAGCGGAACTGCTAAGGTGTTGGGTTGACAGTATCAAAGTCCAGGGTTCAAGCCCCAGTCTGTATATCCCTTGACTTCGCTACAACACTAATAACGCCATCACTAAAGAGGCCTGACTGACTTAGTTCATGTGATGATCTGGCCTAACTCCTAGCTGAATACATTAAACTCAGGCACTTATTTCCGAGTTGAATTGATTCAGATAAGAAGTAATACGATACATTCTGAGTTGAACTGGAGAGGACTGACCCTGCTTCCCCAGGCCTTGTCCAGCTTTGTAGCCCATCTTCTGCAGCAGAGCAAAGCCCTTGTTCTGGTTGCTGATGGTGCTGTGCTGTGCTGCCTCTCTACTCTCCTGCTCCAGCTCTTTAATAGTTTTCTGCCGGTTCTTAACGTTCTTCTCCTTGTGAAGCACCTCTTTCCTCAGGGCCTCCTTCACACGCTTCACCATCGGGATACCGGGCTTCACATCTGGTCTGCCAGGGAGATGGACACAGAGAGAACATTGCACATAAATTGAGAATTTAGCTATAAATGGAACACACATGTAATAACCAGAAAATAGACACTCAATTATTTTTTTTGAATACTCTTCTGCGGAATGTGTAACAAAATCTGAGGTGAGACAGTCAAGTCAGACGCTACGTGCAGGCTTTTGATCCAGCCAATTACTACTACTACTAAAACACCAAATTAAATTAATCAGCATGCCTTTGCATGCTCGCTAGCTAAATCTGGGGCGCGTTCAGCAGGACACAACGTTTTGGACATTCAGATAGGAATATGTAATATAGAACAAACATGCCTCTCCAACATTTAGACCAAGCAGGAGACCAAGGTATTATGTCGTCTTTATTCATGGCATTTCTATCTGCAACGTTTGGCAACTGAACGGGGCACCTATTCAGCTGTGTAGCTAGCTAATTAGCTACGTTAACTAACGTTACAGTAACTAGCTAGCTAATGATACCCATCATCACAACTTCACACACCGATGTAGCCGTTAGCTACAATTCATTTGCTCACCGTACGGTAACTGAAAAAAGAAACTCACATTTGACTGAGAAAGGCATCAGACATATAATCATCTTCGTCTTCAGCCATTATTGACTTGTAAAACCGAACAAGTGAACTATTATTTTTCAGCTAGCTTTCGCCTTTTTCTCGGTTGTCACTAGTTAGTTACCACATCCACAATGTCATAATGGCTAAACCCCGCCTATTTCTACAATTTATCTTCTTCAAATCGGATTTTTAACCTAATCTTGAACACACTGCTGACCTTATGCCTAACCCTAACCTTAAATGAAGACAAAAAAGCTATTTTTTGTTTTTATGAATTTTTACGATGTAGCTAGACACTTTTGACTTTGTGGCTGTGGTAACTAGTGACAACCATTTTCCGTTCGCGAAAAGGTTCCGGCTGGAACCTCTGCACATTTGATCGGTTCCGGTTACATGTTGCGCGTCTAAACAATATTTTGTGAAGAAAAAATATAACAAATGAATGTACATAAGGCCAAGAACTAATACAGTATTATACCTTTAATCAAATCATAAGATTCAATATTGCCCCAAAATGTTGTCCTGACATTTTGATGAGTTTCCCGCCGGAACAATTACATTGCCAATTTGTTTTATTTTATTTATTTTTTAACAACAATAAATCAATACAAGAATGTAAACAAGGTACACAAGTATACATAAAGAATATACAAAGGACAAGTTGGCTATGGGAGGGGCCAGGGGCGGGGCTAACATGTTACACAAAGTCTAAAAGGGACATACACACATCTAGAATTCTAACACCTTTTTTGTTGGTACAGTATTTGATTGTCTTAAAATATTCTTCAATTTATTTTTGTAAAGTAAGAAAAAAGGGGTGTTATGTTTGTAAATTTACATTTGTGAATATGAAATTTGGCCAAAATATTTAATTACATAAAATTGTTTCATATTATTTATATCGTAGGTAAAGAATCCAAGCAGTACATCTCTCCATAATAGGGTAAAATCTTTATAAATATGTTCAAATATAAATCTACTGTGTGCCACCGACCAATGACGTGTATAACCCCGGTTTTTCTGACGTTATTGCTAAATTCACATGCTAGTCGGACCTGAAAAGTCGGAAATATCCGAGTGGATTTGAAGCCTCTGGTCGGCCATATTGGCACACCCTAGCTAGCAGTCCTCCGTAGGAATGAATGGAATTCTACAGTATTTGAATGAAATGTTTCAAGGACAAAATTACATGTATTTAAGTATTTTTTGTTGTTTTATTGTGGAAAGTAACATTAGTACTCTCTAAAAAATATATTTAAAGGAAAATGT
>NC_139988.1:91970131-92012631 GCF_964263955.1 Coregonus lavaretus | reverse complement strand
ACCATTCAAAATAGGTGATAATGGTGTTATAACCATTCATAATAGGTGATGATGGTGTTATAACCATTCATAATACGGTGATAATGGTGTTATAACCATTCATAATACGGTGATAATGTAATAATGTAACGCTCCTTCTCTCCTTCAATAGGCGTATGTTGTATTCGTGACCACGCTGGGCGGCCAGTGGCTGGAGCGGAACTTTGCCACCTTCCTGTCTCATGTTCTGGACCTGGTCAGCCACCCACGGGCCACCCAGACACACGTGGAGGCGGTGAGTAGCGTTATGCTGTCCATGCTAGGGAAGTTAGCATTGTGTCAGCAATAGTTATGCTGTCCATGCTAGGGAAGTTAGCATTGTGTCAGCAATAGTTATGCTAGCCATGCTAGGGAAGTTAGCATTGTGTCAGCAATAGTTATGCTAGCCATGCTAGGGAAGTTAGCATTGTGTCAGCAATAGTTATGCTAGGAAAGTTAGCATTGTGTCAGCAATAGTTATGCTAGGAAAGTTAGCATTGTGTCAGCAATAGTTATGCTGTCCATGCTAGGGAAGTTAGCATTGTGTCAGCAATACTTATGCTAGCCATGCTATGGGAGCTTTCAACGAAAATCACGGAAGTGGGGTACAGGCCAATATTTCCCCATTGAAAGCAGTTAGGCTAAGGAATAGGGCGGCAGGTAGCTTAGTGGGTAAGAGCGTTGTGCCAGTAACCGAAAGGTCGCTGGTTCTAATCCCCGAGCCAACTAGGTGAAAAATCTGTCGATGTGCCCTTAAGCAAGGCACTTAACCCTAATTGCTCATGTAAGTCGCTCTGGATAAGAGTGTCTGCTAAATGACTCAAATGTAAATGTAAATGAATAATTCAAGCAATAACAACACACAGTTTACTTTTTGGGGTATTATAACTGTAATATAGCTCCGTCCAAATGTCGTGAATGATATATATTAATGTCATAGGCTAGGTTTTTATCCAATTTTGCGACAGGTTATAATGTAAATATTCTAAAATCTGCATAAAACAATATGCATTTTCCTCCCAGAGGTGTGTTTCCATCAAACTGACTTTTTGCAGATAAAAGGCTGTGTGATGACGTAGTGCACATTAAAAATTCATTTTACTGTTAATTTCTCATGTACCTAATGAGAAACACAAGTTAAATGGGTTTCCATCACATTTTCAACTCTACTGATGGTTTTGTCAGAATAGTTTTTGCGTTATATAGCGACTATGCCTCCTCTGGTCTTGACACGTGCACTCTAGCCAACAGCTGGCAGATACAGTGCGGGTAGACTATCTACATGATGAGATTATTATGGATAAGAGAGAGAATATTTGTATTTGTCAAACGGCAGTCGAGCATCGATCATCATGTCACCAGAATAAGACCCTTGATATTTATTGGAAAGGAGCATCAAGCTCATCACCGTGCCCTTTCACCACCCTGTGAAGTTCATCATAACTTATTTCATCTGTAGCCTGATAAACTGCATGGTTTCCCCAGTCCTAGTGGGAGGACCACACAACATGTCATCGCGTGACTCCAAGTATACTTCAATATGATGGTTATTATATCAATATTTGCGCATAAAGGCATTTCAACCACCAGTTCTCGCACAATTAATTTTACCAACACGAAAAGATCCCACCATGTCGAACGAACAAGTTGTATGTTGGCATTCATAAAATTGTTCCGGCATTTGTTTCCATCAGCCTGGTTGTGACGCGTCAGGTGATTCATCCGCATGAAATGATTGGATGGAAACGACCTTGTAGTCACCAGTCAACTCCATTATACTGAAATGTTACTTCAACTATGCTACCAGTCTTTCTTAATGAGTGTTAACAAAAAGGTATATGATAATGAACATTTACATTTGAGTCGTTTAGCAGACGCTCTTATCCAGAGCGACTTACAGTTAGTGAGTGCATACATTATTTTATTTTTCATACTGGCCCCCCGTGGCAATCGAACCCACAACCCTGGCGTTGCAAACGCCATGCCCTACCAACTGAACTATCTCCCTGCCGGCCATTCCCTCCCCTACACTGGACGACTCTGGACCAATTGTGCGCCGCCCCATGGGTCTCCTGGTCGCGGCCGGCTACGACAGAGCCTGGATTCGAACCAGGATCTCTAGTGGCACAGCTAGCACTGCGATGCAGCGCCTTAGACCACTGCGCCACTCTTACTGCCTACCACGTCAGCTGATACACGTTGCCTCTGATTGAGAACCACACTGGCCAACATAGAACTAGAAAACTAGAACAAAAAACAAATGAAAACTCACACCCTGGCTCAACATACTAGAGTCCCCAGAGCCAGGGTGTGACAGTACCCCCCCCCCAAAGGCGCGGACTCCGGCCACGCCAACCAAACACCACAGGGGAGGGACCGGGTGGGCACTCCGCCTTGGCGGCGGATCCGGCTCCGGGCATGACTCCCACTCCCTCTCTAATCCCCCAAAGTACCCCTGGTCCGGTCTGGCCCTGCTGACCGGAGCTGGACTGAACACCGGTGGAGCGGATTGCTCTAGCTCCGGCGTGAAGCAGCTGACCCGTGCCGAACCAGGCACCGGTGGAACAGGCACGGGCTGTGCCGAACTGACGACGCACACCACTGGCTTGGTGTGGGGAGCAGGAACGGGCCGAGCCGGGCTGACGAAACGCACCCCTGACTTGGTGCGGGGAGCAGGAGCGGGCCGGACCGGGCTGACGACGCGCACCACTGACTTGGTGCGGGGAGCAGGAACGGGCCGAGCCGGGCTGACGAAGCGCACCACTGACTTGGTGCGGGGAGCAGGAACGGGCCGAGCCGGGCTGACGACGCGCACCACTGACTTGGTGCGTGGAGCAGGAACAGGCCGGGCCGGACTGACGACGCACACCACTGGCTTGGTGCGGGGAGCAGGAGCGGGCCGGACCGGGCTGACGAAGCGCACCACTGACTTGGTGCGTGGAGCAGGAACAGGCCGGGCCGGGCTGACGACGCACACCACACGCTCGATGCGAGGAACAGGAACAGGCCGGACCGTACTGGGGACACACACCACTGGCCCTACGCAGGGATCAGGAACGGGCCGGACCGGACTGGTAACACACCCCAGTACCTCTCGCCGTGCCTCTACACTTTCCCTCTCCTCTGTGACCAGTGGCCCCCTTAACCTGGCGGCCTCCTCTGCAAACCCGCTGGACCGCTCTATAGCGGCCTCCTGCTGCCCCGTTGTCCACGGCGTGAGCCCCCCTCCTAAAACATTTCTGGGGGTCTCTCCTCCCCGTGGGCCAGGCCCAGTCGAGGTTGATGTCCTTTAGCGATACCTCTGGCGCTGGCTCCTGGACACGCTGCTTGGTCCAGTGTTGGTGGGATCTTCTGTCACGTACGTCGGGTACAGAGGACCAAGGCGCAGCGTGGAAGGTGAACATATTTTATTAAATAATGATAACACGAACAAAAAAACAACAAACGATAACGTGACGTCCTCGGTCTAACACAAACCACACTGGAACAAGATCCCACAAACACTGTGGGAAAACTGGCTGCTTAAGTATGGTTCCCAATCAGAGACAACAAGCAACAGCTGATACACGTTGCCTCTGATTGAGAACCACACTGGCCAACATAGAACTAGAAAACTAGAACAAAAAACAAATGAAAACTCACACCCTGGCTCAACATACTAGAGTCCCCAGAGCCAGGGTGTGACACGTACCCCAGAACGACCCACGTGACCACAGTAAAACGTCACTCCGTGTTAAGGTATTTTGTCAACAATTCTTATGCTAGACAAGGCTAAAGAAGTTAGAATTCTGTCAACAATAGTTAAGCTAGCCAAGGCTAAGGAAGTTAGCATTGTGTCAACAAAAGTTAGCTAATGATTCCTGCCTGTCATTCTTATAGAGGTGCTAGCTGCTAAATGATAGCATCCTAGACCCTACATGCAGTCCAAGCTAACGTGTGGTTACTGTAAAGCACTTTGTGACAACTGATGACAAAATGGATTGATTGGTTTCAGGTGTTCTCTCCAGGTGTGTGTGTGTGTGTGTTAACAGGTGTTCTCTCCAGGTGTGTGTGTGTGTGTGTTATCAGGTGTTCTCTCCAGGTGTGTGTGTGTGTGTGTTAACAGGTGTTCTCTCCAGGTGTGTGTGTGTGTGTGTTATCAGGTGTTCTCTCCAGGTGTGTGTGTGTGTGTGTGTGTGTGTGTTAACAGGTGTTCTCTCCATGTGTGTGTGTGTGTTAACAGGTGTTCTCTCCAGGTGTGTGTGTGTGTGTGTGTGTGTTAACAGGTGTACTCTCCAGGTGTGTGTGTGTGTGTGTGTGTTAACAGGTGTTCTCTCCATGTGTGTGTGTGTGTGTGTGTGTGTTAACAGGTGTTCTCTCCAGGTGTGTGTGTGTGTGTGTGTTATCAGGTGTTCTCTCCAGGTGTGTGTGTGTGTTATCAGGTGTTCTCTCCAGGTGTGTGTGTGTGTGTGTGTGTGTTATCAGGTGTTCTCTCCAGGTGTGTGTGTGTGTGTGTTAACAGGTGTTCTCTCCAGGTGTGTGTGTGTGTGTGTGTGTGTGTTAACAGGTGTTCTCTCCAGGTGTGTGTGTGTGTGTGTTATCAGGTGTTCTCTCCAGGTGTGTGTGTGTGTGTTAACAGGTGTACTCTCCATGTGTGTGTGTGTGTTAGTGTTAACAGGTGTTCTCTCCATGTGTGTGTGTGTGTGTTAACAGGTGTTCTCTCCAGGTGTGTGTGTGTGTTAACAGGTGTTCTCTCCAGGTGTGTGTGTGTGTGTGTGTGTGTGTGTGTGTGTTATCAGGTGTACTCTCCAGGTGTGTGTGTGTGTGTGTGTTAACAGGTGTTCTCTCCACGTGTGTGTGTTAACAGGTGTACTCCCGTCGCTGTGTGTCGTTCATGCTGCGGTCCACCCTGGGTGGGCTGCTCGGGGAGAAGGCCCAGATCGCTGCAGGGAAAGACATCTGCCAGGCTATCAGTAAACAGATGAGGGCTGTGGGTAAGGAGATAGATGGGGGGGAAATATCACGGTTCAGAGCTTTACAGAGTAAGTACACATCCACTCAATTATTATTATTGTTATTGCATTTTTATTTCTCATAATTTTAAGATATACTTAATCATTTATAATTTGTTTAATTTGATCATCATTTCTCATGATTTACTTTAGTCTTTGTCTTTCTTGTTTTATCATGGTATTTTAAAACCCCAACTTCAACTTAGGTCGAATCTCCCTTTGACATCAACGACATGGATGCATGACTAAGTGGAAGTTGGGGTTGGCCAACACACAAGTCTTTTTTTCATCTCTCATTTTGGAGTGGGTGTGCTTGTGTTGCGTGGGCTTTTCACCTGCTCTGTTCTGCTCTGCTCATCCTCCGACTCCACTGGTCTAGCTCTTTCACCTGTTCTCTCTCTCTCTTCTCTTCTCTTCTCTTTCTCTCTCTCCTCTTTCATCTGTTTGCTCTCTCTCTCTCTCTCTCTCTCTCTCTCTCTCTCTCTCTCTCTCCTCTTTCACCTGTTCTCTCTCTCTCTCTCTCTCTCTTCTCTTTCACCTGTTCTCTCTCTCTCTTCTCTTCTCTTCTCTTTCTCTCTCTCCTCTTTCATCTGTTTGCTCTCTCTCTCTCTCTCCTCTTTCACCTGTTCTCTCTCTCTCTCTCTCTTCTCTTTCACCTGTTCTCTCTCTCCTCTTCTCTTCTCTTCTCTTCTCTTTCTCTCTCTCTCTCTCTCTGTCTGTCTGTCTGTCTGTCTCTCTCTGTCTGTCTGTCTGCCTGTCTGTCTGTCTGTCTGTCTGTCTGTCTGTCTGTCTGTCTGTCTCTGTCTCTGTCTCTGTCTCTGTCTCTGTCTCTGTCTCTGTCTCTGTCTCTGTCTCTGTCTCTGTCTCTCTCTCTCTCTCTCCTCTTTCACCTGTTCTCTCTCTCTCTCTCTCTCTCTCTCTCTCTCTCTCTCTCTCTCCTCTTTCACCTGTTCTCTCTCTCTCTCTCTCTCTCTCTCTTCTCTTTCACCTGTTCTCTCTCTCCTCTTCTCTTTCTCTCTCTCGCTCTCTCCTCTTTCACCTGTTCTCTCTCTCTCTCTCTCTCTCTCTCCTCTCTCTCTCCTCTCTTTCACCTGTTCTCTCTCTCTGTCTCTCTCTCTCTCTCTGTCTCTCTCTCTGTCTCTGTCTCTGTCTCTCTCTCTCTCTCTCTCTCTCTCTCTCTCTGTCTCTGTCTCTGTCTCTGTCTCTGTCTCTGTCTCTGTCTCTGTCTCTCTCTCTCTCTCTCTGTCTCTCTCGCTCTCTCTCTCTCTCTCTCTCCTCTTTCACCTGTTCTCTCTCTCACCCTCTCACCTGTTATTTTTCTCCTCTCAGCTCTTACCTCTGCTCGGAGGCACAGTTCTGCTGGTATTGACCTTTTCTTACATCATACTAGCCTCCACACCAGCCGTTCTAGGGCCGATGCGTCCCAAATGGCACCTAATCTTCTATATAGAGCACTACTTTTGACTGGAGCCCTATGGGTCCTGGTCAAAGGTAGTACACTATAATAGGGAATAGGGTGCCATTTTGGATGCTTCGTAGGTTTCTCCAGAATGAGACTTAACATCCTACTGCTATACAGATATTAGATCCATTAATGCCAGACTCCATAAGTCTCATTTATGTTATGAAATATCAAACTGTCGGAGCGACAAAACAAACCCAGGCCAGACATCATGTAAACAAACCCAGGCCAGACATCATGTAAACAAACCCAGGCCAGACATCATGTAAACAAACCCAGGCCAGACATCATGTAAACAAACCCAGGCTAGACATCATGTAAACAAACCCAGGCCAGACATAATGTAAACAAACCCAGGCCAGACATAATGTAAACAAACCCAGGCCAGACCTAATGTAAACAAACCCAGGCCAGACATCATGTAAACAAACCCAGGCCAGACATCATGTAAACAAACCCAGGCCAGACCTAATGTAAACAAACCCAAGCCAGACATCATGTAAACAAACCCAGGCCAGACATAATGTAAACAAACCCAGGCCAGACATAATGTAAACAAACCCAGGCCAGACCTAATGTAAACAAACCCAGGCCAGACATCATGTAAACAAACCCAGGCCAGACATCATGTAAACAAACCCAGGCCAGACATCATGTAAACAAACCCAGGCCAGACCTAATGTAAACAAACCCAGGCCAGACATAACGTAAACAAACCCAGGCCAGACATCATGTGAACAAACCCAGGCCAGTCCTAATGTAAACAAACCCAGGTCAGACATCATGTAAACGAACCCAGGCCAGACATAATGTAAACAAACCCAGGCTAGATGTCATAACGTTTTCTGAGTGTTTTCAAGCGGCTGCTGGGCCAGCCTTCCATCAGTCAGTACCAGACAGCTGGGCCAGCCACCCTTCCATCATTCAGTACCAGACAGCTGGGCCACCCTTCCATCATTCAGTACCAGACAGCTGGGCCAGCCACCCTTCCATCATTCAGTACCAGACAGCTGGTTTACCCTTCCATCATTCAGTAGACAGCTGGGCCAGCCACCCTTCCATCATTCAGTACCAGACAGCTGGGCCAGCCACCCTTCCATCATTCAGTACCAGACAGCTGGGCCGCCCTTCCATCAGTCAGTACCAGACAGCTGGGCCAGCCTTCCATCATTCAGTACCAGACAGCTGGTGTTCTCGTTTGCTTGTAGCCTACAACAAGCATGCAGGTTCCTCTACTGTATAAACATTACAGTTTACAAGTGGAGTCCGATATGAACGTGACAGCAGTAAAGGCCGCCTACTGCGGTGCAACGGTAGCGCCGTTATCCGCTTCATCTCTTGCAGTGCAAACACTTGCCTGGAAAAGTCAGCCCTTACCAACTATAGGGTTGAATAAATTCACCGTCAAAAGGTTGCAATGGTAAACTCCACATCCAAGAGGAAAACATTTAGCCAGCTAGCAACTCCAGCAAAGTTTGCAAGTGCATAAACGTTTATTTGGCTGTAGGCTAATCCCACCACCGGTAGGCTATGCACATGTTCAAGCAATGCAGGTGTGGATCTATTTGTTTGCTAGCCAGCTAAATAAGCTAGCTTCACTTACCAGTAGAAAGAGCTGGCTTTCGTGGTTATTATCCATAGTGTCCAGCATGCTGCTGGCACTGTTCGTGCTGACTGAAGTATGGTCCAACTAGCAAGTGTTGCACTAATAAAAATATTCTCAATCCATTGCTGAATGAAAATCACCCACAATTCCAGATTTCATTCAGAAGCTCAAGCTAGCAACATCAAAGCAACTTTGTATCGACGGACCCAGCAGTGTTTTCAAATCTGTGCTCCTGTCAGCTGTCACACACACAGGCAGACCCACAGACAGACTGACAGCCAGGAGCCAATATTATTAACCGTTGTTACAAATGAAATTGTATTTGTCACATGCCCTTAGCCAACAATGCAGTTTTTAAGAAAAATAAGAGTTAAGAAAATATTTACTAAATAAAATATATTTAAAAAAAAAAGTTACACACTAAAATAACATTAACGAGGCTATATACAGGGGGTACCGGTACCGAGTCAATGTGCGGGGGTACAGGTTAGTCAAGGTAGTTTGTACATGTAGGTAGGGGTAAAGTGACTATGCAAAGATAATGTAATGTAAATAGTCTGGGTGGCCATTTGATTAATTGTTCAGCAGTCTTATGGCTTGTTGGTAGAAGCTGTTAAAGAGCCTTTTGGACCTAGACTTGGCGCTCCGGTACCGCTTGCCGTGTGGTAGCAGAGAGAACAGTCTATGACTTGGGTGACTGGAGTCTTTGACAATTTTTTTGGCCTTCCTCAGACACAGCCTGGTATATAGAGGTCCTGGATAGCAGGAAAGCTCGGCCCCAGTGATGTACTGGGCCTTCCGCACTACCCTCTGTAGTGCCTTGCGGTCAGAGGCCAAGCAGTTGCCATACCAGGTGGTGATGCAACCAGTCAGGATGCTCTCGATGGTGCAGCTGTATAACCTTTTGAGGATCTGAGGACCCATGCCAAATCTTTTCAGTCTCCTTAGCAGGAAAAGGCGCTGTCGTGCCCTCTTCACAACTTTCTTGGTGTGTTTGGACCATGATAGTTTGTTGGTGATGTGGACACCAAGGAACTTGAAACTCTCGACCCGTTCCACTACAGCCCTGTTGATGTTAATGGGTCCGTGTTCGGCCCTCCTTTTCCGTAGTCCACGATCATCTCTTTTGTCTTGCTCACGTTGAGGGAGAGGTTGTCTCTGACCTTCTCCCTGTAGGCTGTCTCATAATTTTTGGTGATCAGGCCTACCACTGTTGTCGCCAGCAAACTTAATGATGGTGTTGGAGTCGTGCTTGGCCACACAGTCGTGGGTGAACAGGGAGTACAGGAGGGGCCCCCGTGTTGAGGATCAGTGTGGCAGATGTGTTGTTACCTACCCTTACCACCTGGGGGCGGCCCGTCAGGAAGTCCAGGATCCAGTTGCAGAGGGAGGTGTTTAGTCCCAGGGTCCTTAGCTTAGTGATGAGCTTTGTGGGCACTATGGTGTTGAACGCTGAGCTGTAGTCAATGAATAGCATTCTCACATAGGTGTTCCTCTTGTCCAGGTGGGAAAGGGCAGTGTGGAGTGCGATTGAGATTGTGTCATCTGTGGATCTGTTGGGGCGGTATGCGTATTGGAGTGGGTCTAGGGTTTCTGGGATGATGGTGTTGATGTGAGCCATGACCATCCTTTCAAAGCACTTCAGGTCTACAGACGTGAGGGCTACGGGTCGGTAGTCATTTAGGCACATGCATTTGTCAGCTAAATCAACTGTGTATATACTGTATCAACTCTCATTGATGAGTCTCATTTTGCATTGAGAGGGCTGTAGTTAGATATGTGTTGATGTGTTGCTGTAGTCGTGGATGGATCAGAGGAGCACATAGAAGTTATTGTCAATAGGGCTATGCGTCATATTTCCCTGGAGAAATCTGACCTGCAATTTATAAACAAAGCCGCTGTACTTATAATTTATTAAAAATAAAAAATGGTATCACTTTGAAGTTATCCAAATGGCAAATTCATCTTTCATCTATACATTTCAAGATATTTTAAACCAGAAATAAATATACATTTTATTTGGGACTGAGTCTGGCATTAATGTACAGTAGATAGGGTAACTTTCCCATAATTCCCTGGTTTTCCAGAAATCCTGGTTGGAGGATTCCGTATTTCCTTCTTATTCACTCGTAGTTCAAGCAATCTTCCAACCAGGATTTCTGGAAAACCAGGGAATTATGGGAAAGTTGCTGAAATTGTGCAACCCTATCAGTTACCATTGCACACTCCCCATAGTGTATTTAACTATACCCTACTAACCCGTAGAAAGATATCACATTGTCTTCTTATAGAGCTGAAAAACGTTACCAATTAACCAATTAACTCACACACTCAGCAGAAGCAAGCCTGTTATCCCCCTGAGGAGCTTTTTAAAAAATCACACATTTTGTCAAACATTATTTGACATATTTTTATCATTTGGTGTGCGAATTACTCCGTCCCATCGTCACAATCACTTTTTCTTTTTACAAAATAACTTCTCCAGATTCTTACTCTGTGATTCCCTCTGAAACCTCCTGTATCGACCGTCTGTATCGACCGTCTGTATCGACCGTCTGTATCGACCGTCTGTATCGACCGTCTGTATCGACCGTCTGTATCGACCGTCTGTATCGACCGTCTGTATCGACCGTCTGTATCGACCGTCTGTATCGACCGTCTGTATCCCTTATGAAGAACTCTACTCTACTTCTCTACCAAACTAACTATATCATAGAAAACATAATCGCTTCCTACTGTGCTCTGAGGGTTTTCATTCATCATTAGGAACCATCTCTAATGAGACTCAAGTCAAGTGAAAGGAGGAAACGATCTATTCGAGACATTTCATTATTCCAGATGTCTTGCACATCTTTGGCTAGCGGAGAGACAATGGCAGATGCCCTATCCAAACTCCCAGCCATGTTTGATGAATGTGGGTTCATTAAAGGTCTTGATGATGATGAATCCTCAGACCTCTGCTGTCTGTCTTAATGCTGATATTCAGTACTGTTAATGCATGATAAAAATACAATTATTACAATATCCCTGTTAACTGTTAGCTAGAGATTCCTGTTAACTGTTAGCTAGAGATTCCCTGTTAACTGTTAGCTAGAGATTCCTGTTAACTGTTAGCTAGCGATTCCTTGAGGTTTATTAAACAATAATACAATAATACAATGGGGCATCTTGACAAAAACTACTTTGGCCCCTCTCTTCCTCTCTCCTCCTCCTTCCCTCTCCTCTCTCCTCCTCCTTCCCTCTCCTCTCTCCTCCTCTCCTCTCTTCCTCTCTCCTCCTCCTTCCCTCACCTCCTTCCCTCTCCTCTCTCCTCCTCCCCTCTCTTCCTCTCTCCTTCTCCTTCCCTCACCTCCTCCTCTCTCCTCCTCCCCTCTCTTCTCCTCCTCCTCCCCCCCCCCCCCTCTCCAGAGGCAGTAGTGAATGATACCAGTGGAGAGAACAAGGCAGGAGCAGCGGATGTGTCAGCCAGTCAACATGTTATGGTCTGTGCCCTCAAAGAGCTGGGCAGCCTGGTGCAGAGTCTCAGTGCCACATCCTCACCGCTCATACAGGAGCCCTCTGTTGGTAGGACATTACACACACCATGCACCATGCAGACACACCATTACACACACCATGCACCATGCAGACACACCATGCACCATGCAGACACACCATGCACCATGCAGACACACCATTACACACACCATGCACCATGCAGACAAGAACACACACACACACACACACACAATCACACACAATCTCACACAATCACACACAATCACACACAATCACACACAGTCACACACAATCACACACAATCACACACAATCACACACAATCACACACAATCACACACAATCTCACACAATCACACACAATCACGTACAATCACACAATCACACACAATGCACAATGCAGACACGAACACACACACACAATCTCACACACACAATCACACACACACACAATCACACACAATGCACGATGCAGACAAACACACCCAGGACCAGCCCAGGACCAGCCCAAAAGGTCCTCGTACACTTTGATAGTGTAATGTGGGGTCCTCACAAGTATACAGTTATAGGGTTCCTCACAAGTATACAGTTATAGGGTTCCTCACAAGTATACAGTTATAGGGTTCCTAACAAGTATACAGTTATAGGGTTCCTAACAAGTATACAGGTATAGGGTTCCTCACAAGTATACAGTTATAGGGTTCCTCACAAGTATACAGTTATAGGGTTCCTAACAAGTATACAGTTATAGGGTTCCTAACAAGTATACAGGTATAGGGTTCCTAACAAGTATACAGTTATAGGGTTCCTCACAAGTATACAGTTATAGGGTTCCTAACAAGTATACAGTTATAGGGTTCCTAACAAGTATACAGTTATAGGGTTCCTAACAAGTATACAGGTATAGGGTTCCTAACAAGTATACAGTTATAGGGTTCCTAACAAGTATACAGGTATAGGGTTCCTAACAAGTATACAGTTATAGGGTTCCTAACAAGTATACAGTTATAGGGTTCCTAACAAGTATACAGTTATAGGGTTCCTCACAAGTATACAGGTATAGGGTTCCTAACAAGTATACAGTTATAGGGTTCCTAACAAGTATACAGTTATAGGGTTCCTAACAAGTATACAGGTATAGGGTTCCTAACAAGTATACAGGTATAGGGTTCCTAACAAGTATACAGGTATAGGGTTCCTAACAAGTATACAGTTATAGGGTTCCTAACAAGTATACAGTTATAGGGTTCCTAACAAGTATACAGTTATAGGGTTCCTAACAAGTATACAGGTATAGGGTTCCTAACAAGTATACAGTTATAGGGTTCCTAACAAGTATACAGTTATAGGGTTCCTAACAAGTATACAGTTATAGGGTTCCTAACAAGTATACAGTTATAGGGTTCCTAACAAGTATACAGTTATAGGGTTCCTAACAAGTATACAGGTATAGGGTTCCTAACAAGTATACAGGTATAGGGTTCCTAACAAGTATACAGTTATAGGGTTCCTAACAAGTATACAGTTATAGGGTTCCTAACAAGTATACAGTTATAGGGTTCCTAACAAGTATACAGTTATAGGGTTCCTAACAAGTATACAGGTATAGGGTTCCTAACAAGTATACAGGTATAGGGTTCCTAACAAGTATACAGGTATAGGGTTCCTAACAAGTATACAGGTATAGGGTTCCTAACAAGTATACAGGTATAGGGTTCCTAACAAGTATACAGTTATAGGGTTCCTAACAAGTATACAGTTATAGGGTTCCTAACAAGTATACAGTTATAGGGTTCCTAACAAGTATACAGTTATAGGGTTCCTAACAAGTATACAGGTATAGGGTTCCTAACAAGTATACAGTTATAGGGTTCCTAACAAGTATACAGTTATAGGGTTCCTAACAAGTATACAGTTATAGGGTTCCTAACAAGTATACAATTATAGGGTTCCTAACAAGTATACAGGTATAGGGTTCCTAACAAGTATACAATTATAGGGTTCCTAACAAGTATACAATTATAGGGTTCCTAACAAGTATACAGGTATAGGGTTCCTAACAAGTATACAATTATAGGGTTCCTAACAAGTATACAGGTATAGGGTTCCTAACAAGTATACAGTTATAGGGTTCCTCACAAGTATAGAGTTATAGGGTTCCTAACAAGTATACAGTTATAGGGTTCCTAACAAGTATACAGTTATAGGGTTCCTAACAAGTATACAGGTATAGGGTTCCTCACAAGTAACACATACACACACTAACCCTGCCCCTGTCTCCTCAGGTCTCCTGGAGACTGTCTCCTCGGTGCTGCTCCACCCCAGCATGGCTGCCCGTCTGGCGGCGGCCTGGTGTTTACGCTGCGTTGCCGTGGCGCTGCCCTATCAGTTGACTCCACTGCTGGAGCGCTGTGCGGAGCGCATCAACAACCTGAAGAGCTCTCCGGAGGCCGTGAGCGGCTACAGCTTCGCCATGGCTGCCCTGCTGGGGGGCGTGCACCAATGTCCTCTAGGGTTACCTCACTCCAAGGGAAAGGTAGGGACCCATTCCCCTTGGTCCAAACCTCTAGGGTTACCACACTCCAAGGGCAAGGTAGGGACCCATTCCCCTTGGTCCAAACCTCTAGGGTTACCACACTCCAAGGGCAAGGTAGGGACCCATTCCCCTTGGTCCAAACCTCTAGGGTTACCACACTCCAAGGGCAAGGTAGGGACCCATTCCCCTTGGTCCAAACCTCTAGGGTTACCACACTCCAAGGGCAAGGTAGGGACCCATTCCCCTTGGTCCAAACCTCTAGGGTTACCACACTCCAAGGGCAAGGTAGGGACCCATTCCCCTTGGTCCAAACCTCTAGGGTTACCACACTCCAAGGGCAAGGTAGGGACCCATTCCCCTTGGTCCAAACCTCTAGGGTTACCACACTCCAAGGGCAAGGTAGGGACCCATTCCCCTTGGTCCAAACCTCTAGGGTTACCACACTCCAAGGGCAAGGTAGGGACCCATTCCCCTTGGTCCAAACCTCTAGGGTTACCACACTCCAAGGGCAAGGTAGGGACCCATTCCCCTTGGTCCAAACCTCTAGGGTTACCACACTCCAAGGGAAAGGTAGGGACCCATTTCCCTTGGTCCAAACCTCTAGGGTTACCACACTCCAAGGGAAAGGTAGGGACCCATTTCCCTTGGTCCAAACCTAGGACCCTAGCAAATCTGTAATACAGAGAACACCGACGGAATCACGGAATCCAGACATTAACACTGAATTCAACAATATAATAACATGTATTGAACTTGAATCAACTAAATGTATTGAACTTAGTAGGGAATCAACTAAATGTATTTAACTTAGTAGGGAATCAACTAAATGTATTGAACTTAGTAGGGAATCAACTAAATGTATTTAACTTAGTAGGGAATCAACTAAATGTATTGAACTTAGTAGGGAATCAACTAAATGTATTGAACTTAGTAGGGAATCAACTAAATGTATTGAACTTAGTAGGGAATCAACTAAATGTATTGAACTTAGTAGGGAATCAACTAAATGTATTGAACTTAGTAGGGAATCAACTAAATGTATTGAACTTAGTAGGGAATCAACTAAATGTATTGAACTTAGTAGGGAATCAACTAAATGTATTGAACTTAGTAGGGAATCAACTAAATGTATTGAACTTCCTGCAACTTTCTGAAGAGGCAAAGATAATGCCTGTCTGTGTGTTTGTGCGGTGCACTGGTGTAAAGTACTTAAGTAAAAATACTTTAAAGTACTACTTAAATCGTTTTTTTGGGGGGTATTTGTACTTTACTTTACTATTTATATTTTTTGACAACTTTTACTTCACTACTACATTAATAAAGAAAATCCCCCCCCCCCCCCCCCCAAAAAGTACTTTTTTCTCCATACATTTTCCCTTTCACCCAAAAGTACTCGTTACATTGTGAATGCTTAGCAGGACAGGATAATGGTCCAATTCACACACTTATCAAGAGAACATCCCTGGTCATCCCTATAGCCTCTGATCTGGTGGACTCACTAAACACACATGCTTCGTTTGTAAATGATGTCTGAGTGTTGGAGTGTGCCCCTGGCTTTCCATAAATAAATAGAAAACAAGACAATTGGGCAGTCTAGTTTGCCTAATATCAGGAATTTGAAATGATTTGTACGTTTACTTTGACGTTTAATACTCTGTGTTTTATCTCTCTGTTCTCCCTAGTCTAGCAGGTGTTATATACTCTGTGTTATATCTCTCTGTTCTCCCTAGTCTAGCAGGTGTTATATACTCTGTGTTATATACTCTGTTCTCCCTAGTCTAGCAGGTGTTATATACTCTGTGTTATATACTCTGTTCTCCCTAGTCTAGCAGGTGTTATATACTCTGTTCTCCCTAGTCTAGCAGGTGTTATATACTCTGTGTTATATACTCTGTTCTCCCTAGTCTAGCAGGTGTTATATACTATGTGTTATATCTCTCTGTTCTCCCTAGTCTAGCAGGTGTTATATACTCTGTGTTATATCTCTCTGTTCTCCCTAGTCTAGCAGGTGTTATATACTCTGTGTTATATACTCTGTTCTCCCTAGTCTAGCAGGTGTTATATACTCTGTGTTATATCTCTCTGTTCTCCCTAGTCTAGCAGGTGTTATATACTCTGTGTTATATACTCTGTTCTCCCTAGTCTAGCAGGTGTTATATACTCTGTGTTATATACTCTGTTCTCCCTAGTCTAGCAGGTGTTATATACTCTGTGTTATATACTCTGTTCTCCCTAGTCTAGCAGGTGTTATATACTCTGTGTTATATACTCTGTTCTCCCTAGTCTAGCAGGTGTTATATACTCTGTAATATCTCTCTGTTCTCCCTAGTCTAGCAGGTGTTATATACTCTGTTCTCCCTAGTCTAGCAGGTGTTATATACTCTGTTATATCTCTCTGTTCTCCCTAGTCTAGCAGGTGTAATATACTCTGTAATATCTCTCTGTTCTCCCTAGTCTAGCAGGTGTTATATACTCTGTGTTATATACTCTGTTCTCCCTAGTCTAGCAGGTGTTATATACTCTGTTCTCCCTAGTCTAGCAGGTGTTATATACTCTGTGTAATATACTATGTTCTCCCTAGTCTAGCAGGTGTTATATCTCTCTGTTCTCCCTAGTCTAGCAGGTGTTATATACTCTGTGTTATATCTCTCTGTTCTCCCTAGTCTAGCAGGTGTTATATACTCTGTGTTAAATCTCTCTGTTCTCCCTAGTCTAGCAGGTGTTATATACTCTGTGTTATATACTCTGTTCTCCCTAGTCTAGCAGGTGTTATATACTCTGTGTTATATCTCTCTGTTCTCCCTAGTCTAGCAGGTGTTATATACTCTGTGTTATATCTCTCTGTTCTCCCTAGTCTAGCAGGTGTTATATACTCTGTGTTATATCTCTCTGTTCTCCCTAGTCTAGCAGGTGTTATATACTCTGTGTTATATACTCTGTTCTCCCTAGTCTAGCAGGTGTTATATACTCTGTAATATCTCTCTGTTCTCCCTAGTCTAGCAGGTGTTATATACTCTGTGTTATATCTCTCTGTTCTCCCTAGTCTAGCAGGTGTTATATACTCTGTGTTATATCTCTCTGTTCTCCCTAGTCTAGCAGGTGTTATATACTCTGTGTTATATACTCTGTTCTCCCTAGTCTAGCAGGTGTTATATACTCTGTAATATCTCTCTGTTCTCCCTAGTCTAGCAGGTGTTATATACTCTGTGTTATATACTCTGTTCTCCCTAGTCTAGCAGGTGTTATATACTCTGTAATATCTCTCTGTTCTCCCTAGTCTAGCAGGTGTTATATACTCTGTAATATCTCCCTGTTCTCCCTAGTCTAGCAGGTGTTATATACTCTGTGTTATATCTCTCTGTTCTCCCTAGTCTAGCAGGTGTTATATACTCTGTATTATATACTCTGTTCTCCCTAGTCTAGCAGGTGTTATATACTCTGTAATATCTCTCTGTTCTCCCTAGTCTAGCAGGTGTTATATACTCTGTGTTATATACTCTGTTCTCCCTAGTCTAGCAGGTGTTATATACTCTGTTATATCTCTCTGTTCTCCCTAGTCTAGCAGGTGTTATATACTCTGTAATATCTCTCTGTTCTCCCTAGTCTAGCAGGTGTTATATACTCTGTGTTATATACTCTGTTCTCCCTAGTCTAGCAGGTGTTATATACTCTGTTCTCCCTAGTCTAGCTGGTGTAATATACTCTGTTCTCCCTAGTCTAGCTGGTGTTATATACTCTGTTCTCCCTAGTCTAGCAGGTGTTATATATTCTGTTCTCCCTAGTCTAGCAGGTGTTATATACTCTGTTCTCCCTAGTCTAGCAGGTGTTATATACTCTGTGTTATATCTCTCTGTTCTCCCTAGTCTAGCAGGTGTTATATACTCTGTGTTATATACTCTGTTCTCCCTAGTCTAGCAGGTGTTATATACTCTGTGTTATATACTCTGTTCTCCCTAGTCTAGCAGGTGTTATATACTATGTGTTATATACTCTGTTCTCCCTAGTCTAGCAGGTGTTATATACTCTGTAATATCTCTCTGTTCTCCCTAGTCTAGCAGGTGTTATATACTCTGTTCTCCCTAGTCTAGCAGGTGTTATATACTCTGTTCTCCCTAGTCTAGCAGGTGTTATATACTCTGTTCTCCCTAGTCTAGCAGGTGTTATATACTCTGTGTTATATACTCTGTTCTCCCTAGTCTAGCAGGTGTTATATACTCTGTTCTCCCTAGTCTAGCAGGTGTTATATACTCTGTGTAATATACTATGTTCTCCCTAGTCTAGCAGGTGTTATATCTCTCTGTTCTCCCTAGTCTAGCAGGTGTTATATACTCTGTGTTATATCTCTCTGTTCTCCCTAGTCTAGCAGGTGTTATATACTCTGTGTTAAATCTCTCTGTTCTCCCTAGTCTAGCAGGTGTTATATACTCTGTGTTATATACTCTGTTCTCCCTAGTCTAGCAGGTGTTATATACTCTGTTCTCCCTAGTCTAGCAGGTGTTATATACTCTGTGTTATATACTCTGTTCTCCCTAGTCTAGCAGGTGTTATATACTATGTGTTATATCTCTCTGTTCTCCCTAGTCTAGCAGGTGTTATATACTCTGTGTTATATCTCTCTGTTCTCCCTAGTCTAGCAGGTGTTATATACTCTGTGTTATATACTCTGTTCTCCCTAGTCTAGCAGGTGTTATATACTCTGTGTTATATACTCTGTTCTCCCTAGTCTAGCAGGTGTTATATACTCTGTGTTATATACTCTGTTCTCCCTAGTCTAGCAGGTGTTATATACTCTGTGTTATATACTCTGTTCTCCCTAGTCTAGCAGGTGTTATATACTCTGTAATATCTCTCTGTTCTCCCTAGTCTAGCAGGTGTTATATACTCTGTTCTCCCTAGTCTAGCAGGTGTTATATACTCTGTTATATCTCTCTGTTCTCCCTAGTCTAGCAGGTGTAATATACTCTGTAATATCTCTCTGTTCTCCCTAGTCTAGCAGGTGTTATATACTCTGTGTTATATACTCTGTTCTCCCTAGTCTAGCAGGTGTTATATACTCTGTTCTCCCTAGTCTAGCAGGTGTTATATACTCTGTGTTATATACTCTGTTCTCCCTAGTCTAGCAGGTGTTATATACTCTGTTCTCCCTAGTCTAGCTGGTGTAATATACTCTGTTCTCCCTAGTCTAGCTGGTGTTATATACTCTGTTCTCCCTAGTCTAGCAGGTGTTATATATTCTGTTCTCCCTAGTCTAGCAGGTGTTATATACTCTGTTCTCCCTAGTCTAGCAGGTGTTATATACTCTGTGTTATATCTCTCTGTTCTCCCTAGTCTAGCAGGTGTTATATACTCTGTGTAATATACTCTGTTCTCCCTAGTCTAGCAGGTGTTATATACTCTGTGTTATATACTCTGTTCTCCCTAGTCTAGCAGGTGTTATATACTCTGTGTTATATACTCTGTTCTCCCTAGTCTAGCAGGTGTTATATACTATGTGTTATATACTCTGTTCTCCCTAGTCTAGCAGGTGTTATATACTCTGTAATATCTCTCTGTTCTCCCTAGTCTAGCAGGTGTTATATACTCTGTTCTCCCTAGTCTAGCAGGTGTTATATACTCTGTTCTCCCTAGTCTAGCAGGTGTTATATACTCTGTTCTCCCTAGTCTAGCAGGTGTTATATACTCTGTGTTATATACTCTGTTCTCCCTAGTCTAGCAGGTGTTATATACTCTGTTCTCCCTAGTCTAGCAGGTGTTATATACTCTGTGTAATATACTATGTTCTCCCTAGTCTAGCAGGTGTTATATCTCTCTGTTCTCCCTAGTCTAGCAGGTGTTATATACTCTGTGTTATATCTCTCTGTTCTCCCTAGTCTAGCAGGTGTTATATACTCTGTGTTAAATCTCTCTGTTCTCCCTAGTCTAGCAGGTGTTATATACTCTGTGTTATATACTCTGTTCTCCCTAGTCTAGCAGGTGTTATATACTCTGTTCTCCCTAGTCTAGCAGGTGTTATATACTCTGTGTTATATACTCTGTTCTCCCTAGTCTAGCAGGTGTTATATACTATGTGTTATATCTCTCTGTTCTCCCTAGTCTAGCAGGTGTTATATACTCTGTGTTATATCTCTCTGTTCTCCCTAGTCTAGCAGGTGTTATATACTCTGTGTTATATACTCTGTTCTCCCTAGTCTAGCAGGTGTTATATACTCTGTGTTATATACTCTGTTCTCCCTAGTCTAGCAGGTGTTATATACTCTGTGTTATATACTCTGTTCTCCCTAGTCTAGCAGGTGTTATATACTCTGTGTTATATACTCTGTTCTCCCTAGTCTAGCAGGTGTTATATACTCTGTAATATCTCTCTGTTCTCCCTAGTCTAGCAGGTGTTATATACTCTGTTCTCCCTAGTCTAGCAGGTGTTATATACTCTGTTATATCTCTCTGTTCTCCCTAGTCTAGCAGGTGTAATATACTCTGTAATATCTCTCTGTTCTCCCTAGTCTAGCAGGTGTTATATACTCTGTGTTATATACTCTGTTCTCCCTAGTCTAGCAGGTGTTATATACTCTGTTCTCCCTAGTCTAGCAGGTGTTATATACTCTGTGTAATATACTATGTTCTCCCTAGTCTAGCAGGTGTTATATCTCTCTGTTCTCCCTAGTCTAGCAGGTGTTATATACTCTGTGTTAAATCTCTCTGTTCTCCCTAGTCTAGCAGGTGTTATATACTATGTGTTATATACTCTGTTCTCCCTAGTCTAGCAGGTGTTATATACTCTGTGTTATATCTCTCTGTTCTCCCTAGTCTAGCAGGTGTTATATACTCTGTGTTATATCTCTCTGTTCTCCCTAGTCTAGCAGGTGTTATATACTATGTGTTATATACTCTGTTCTCCCTAGTCTAGCAGGTGTTATATACTCTGTAATATCTCTCTGTTCTCCCTAGTCTAGCAGGTGTTATATACTCTGTGTTATATCTCTCTGTTCTCCCTAGTCTAGCAGGTGTTATATACTCTGTAATATCTCCCTGTTCTCCCTAGTCTAGCAGGTGTTATATACTCTGTGTTATATCTCTCTGTTCTCCCTAGTCTAGCAGGTGTTATATACTCTGTGTTATATACTCTGTTCTCCCTAGTCTAGCAGGTGTTATATACTCTGTAATATCTCTCTGTTCTCCCTAGTCTAGCAGGTGTTATATACTCTGTGTTATATACTCTGTTCTCCCTAGTCTAGCAGGTGTTATATACTCTGTAATATCTCTCTGTTCTCCCTAGTCTAGCAGGTGTTATATACTCTGTAATATCTCCCTGTTCTCCCTAGTCTAGCAGGTGTTATATAATCTGTGTTATATCTCTCTGTTCTCCCTAGTCTAGCAGGTGTTATATACTCTGTGTTATATACTCTGTTCTCCCTAGTCTAGCAGGTGTTATATACTCTGTAATATCTCTCTGTTCTCCCTAGTCTAGCAGGTGTTATATACTCTGTGTTATATACTCTGTTCTCCCTAGTCTAGCAGGTGTTATATACTCTGTTATATCTCTCTGTTCTCCCTAGTCTAGCAGGTGTTATATACTCTGTAATATCTCTCTGTTCTCCCTAGTCTAGCAGGTGTTATATACTCTGTGTTATATACTCTGTTCTCCCTAGTCTAGCAGGTGTTATATACTATGTTCTCCCTAGTCTAGCTGGTGTAATATACTCTGTTCTCCCTAGTCTAGCTGGTGTTATATACTCTGTTCTCCCTAGTCTAGCAGGTGTTATATATTCTGTTCTCCCTAGTCTAGCAGGTGTTATATACTCTGTTCTCCCTAGTCTAGCAGGTGTTATATACTCTGTGTTATATCTCTCTGTTCTCCCTAGTCTAGCAGGTGTTATATACTCTGTAATATCTCTCTGTTCTCCCTAGTCTAGCAGGTGTTATATACTCTGTGTAATATACTCTGTTCTCCCTAGTCTAGCAGGTGTTATATACTCTGTGTTATATACTCTGTTTTCCCTAGTCTAGCAGGTGTTATATACTCTGTGTTATATACTCTGTTCTCCCTAGTCTAGCAGGTGTTATATACTATGTGTTATATACTCTGTTCTCCCTAGTCTAGCAGGTGTTATATACTATGTAATATCTCTCTGTTCTCCCTAGTCTAGCAGGTGTTATATACTCTGTTCTCCCTAGTCTAGCAGGTGTTATATACTCTGTTCTCCCTAGTCTAGCAGGTGTTATATACTCTGTTCTCCCTAGTCTAGCAGGTGTTATATACTCTGTGTTATATCTCTCTGTTCTCCCTAGTCTAGCAGGTGTTATATACTCTGTGTTATATACTCTGTTCTCCCTAGTCTAGCAGGTGTTATATACTCTGTGTTATATACTCTGTTCTCCCTAGTCTAGCAGGTGTTATATCCTCTGTGTTATATACTCTGTTCTCCCTAGTCTAGCAGGTGTTATATACTCTGTCCTCCCTAGTCTAGCAGGTGTTATATACTCTGTTATATCTCTCTGTTCTCCCTAGTCTAGCAGGTGTAATATACTCTGTAATATCTCTCTGTTCTCCCTAGTCTAGCAGGTGTTATATACTCTGTGTTATATACTCTGTTCTCCCTAGTCTAGCAGGTGTTATATACTCTGTTCTCCCTAGTCTAGCAGGTGTTATATACTCTGTGTTATATACTCTGTTCTCCCTAGTCTAGCAGGTGTTATATACTCTGTTCTCCCTAGTCTAGCTGGTGTAATATACTCTGTTCTCCCTAGTCTAGCTGGTGTTATATACTCTGTTCTCCCTAGTCTAGCAGGTGTTATATATTCTGTTCTCCCTAGTCTAGCAGGTGTTATATACTCTGTTCTCCCTAGTCTAGCAGGTGTTATATACTCTGTGTTATATCTCTCTGTTCTCCCTAGTCTAGCAGGTGTTATATACTCTGTGTAATATACTCTGTTCTCCCTAGTCTAGCAGGTGTTATATACTCTGTGTTATATACTCTGTTCTCCCTAGTCTAGCAGGTGTTATATACTCTGTGTTATATACTCTGTTCTCCCTAGTCTAGCAGGTGTTATATACTATGTGTTATATACTCTGTTCTCCCTAGTCTAGCAGGTGTTATATACTCTGTAATATCTCTCTGTTCTCCCTAGTCTAGCAGGTGTTATATACTCTGTTCTCCCTAGTCTAGCAGGTGTTATATACTCTGTTCTCCCTAGTCTAGCAGGTGTTATATACTCTGTTCTCCCTAGTCTAGCAGGTGTTATATACTCTGTGTTATATACTCTGTTCTCCCTAGTCTAGCAGGTGTTATATACTCTGTTCTCCCTAGTCTAGCAGGTGTTATATACTCTGTGTAATATACTATGTTCTCCCTAGTCTAGCAGGTGTTATATCTCTCTGTTCTCCCTAGTCTAGCAGGTGTTATATACTCTGTGTTATATCTCTCTGTTCTCCCTAGTCCTAGCAGGTGTTTATATACTCCTGTGTTAAATCTCTCTGTTCTCCCTAGTCTAGCAGGTGTTATATACTCTGTGTTATATACTCTGTTCTCCCTAGTCTAGCAGGTGTTATATACTCTGTTCTCCCTAGTCTAGCAGGTGTTATATACTCTGTGTTTATATACTCTGTTTCTCCCTAGTCCTAGCAGGTGTTATATACTATATGTGTTATATCTCTCTGTTCTCCCTAGTCTAGCAGGTGTTATATACTCTGTGTTATATCTCTCTGTTCTCCCTAGTCTAGCAGGTGTTATATACTCTGTGTTTATATACTCTGTTCTCCCTAGTCTAGCAGGTGTTATATACTCTGTGTTATATACTCTGTTCTCCCTAGTCTAGCAGGTGTTATATACTCTGTGTTATATACTCTGTTCTCCCTAGTCTAGCAGGTGTTATATACTCTGTGTTATATACTCTGTTCTCCCTAGTCTAGCAGGTGTTATATACTCTGTAATATCTCTCTGTTCTCCCTAGTCTAGCAGGTGTTATATACTCTGTTCTCCCTAGTCTAGCAGGTGTTATATACTCTGTTATATCTCTCTGTTCTCCCTAGTCTAGCAGGTGTAATATACTCTGTAATATCTCTCTGTTCTCCCTAGTCTAGCAGGTGTTATATACTCTGTGTTATATACTCTGTTCTCCCTAGTCTAGCAGGTGTTATATACTCTGTTCTCCCTAGTCTAGCAGGTGTTATATACTCTGTGTAATATACTATGTTCTCCCTAGTCTAGCAGGTGTTATATCTCTCTGTTCTCCCTAGTCTAGCAGGTGTTATATACTCTGTGTTAAATCTCTCTGTTCTCCCTAGTCTAGCAGGTGTTATATACTATGTGTTATATACTCTGTTCTCCCTAGTCTAGCAGGTGTTATATACTCTGTGTTATATCTCTCTGTTCTCCCTAGTCTAGCAGGTGTTATATACTCTGTGTTATATCTCTCTGTTCTCCCTAGTCTAGCAGGTGTTATATACTATGTGTTATATACTCTGTTCTCCCTAGTCTAGCAGGTGTTATATACTCTGTAATATCTCTCTGTTCTCCCTAGTCTAGCAGGTGTTATATACTCTGTGTTATATCTCTCTGTTCTCCCTAGTCTAGCAGGTGTTATATACTCTGTAATATCTCCCTGTTCTCCCTAGTCTAGCAGGTGTTATATACTCTGTGTTATATCTCTCTGTTCTCCCTAGTCTAGCAGGTGTTATATACTCTGTGTTATATACTCTGTTCTCCCTAGTCTAGCAGGTGTTATATACTCTGTAATATCTCTCTGTTCTCCCTAGTCCTAGCAGGTGTTATATACTCTGTGTTATATACTCTGTTCTCCCTAGTCCTAGCAGGTGTTTATATACTCTGTAATATCTCTCTGTTCTCCCTAGTCCTAGCAGGTGTTATATACTCTGTAAATATCTCCCTGTTTCTCCCTAGTCCCTAGCAGGTGTTATATAATCTGTGTTTATATCTCTCTGTTCTCCCTAGTCCTAGCAGGTGTTTATATACTCTGTGTTATATACTCTGTTTCTCCCTAGTCCTAGCAGGTGTTATATACTCTGTAATATCTCTCTGTTCTCCCTAGTCTAGCAGGTGTTATATACTCTGTGTTATATACTCTGTTCTCCCTAGTCTAGCAGGTGTTTATATACTCTGTTTATATCTCTCTGTTCTCCCTAGTCTAGCAGGTGTTATATACTCTGTAATATCTCTCTGTTCTCCCTAGTCTAGCAGGTGTTTATATACTCTGTGTTATATACTCTGTTCTCCCTAGTTCTAGCAGGTGTTTATATACTATGTTCTCCCTAGTCCCTAGCTGGTGTAATATACTCTGTTTCTCCCTAGTCTAGCTGGTGTTTATATACTCTGTTTCTCCCTAGTCTAGCAGGGTGTTATATATTCTGTTCTCCCTAGTCTAGCAGGTGTTTATATACTCTGTTCTCCCTAGTCCTAGCAGGTGTTATATACTCTGTGTTATATCTCTCTGTTCTCCCTAGTCTAGCAGGTGTTATATACTCTGTAATATCTCTCTGTTCTCCCTAGTCCTAGCAGGTGTTTATATACTCTGTGTAATATACTCTGTTCTCCCTAGTCTAGCAGGTGTTTATATACTCTGTGTTATATACTCTGTTTTCCCTAGTCCTAGCAGGTGTTTATATACTCTGTGTTATATACTCTGTTCTCCCTAGTCTAGCAGGTGTTATATACTATGTGTTATATACTCTGTTCTCCCTAGTCCTAGCAGGTGTTATATACTATGTAATATCTCTCTGTTCTCCCTAGTCCTAGCAGGTGTTTATATACTCTGTTCTCCCTAGTCCTAGCAGGTGTTATATACTCTGTTCTCCCTAGTCTAGCAGGTGTTATATACTCTGTTCTCCCTAGTCTAGCAGGTGTTATATACTCTGTGTTTATATCTCTCTGTTCTCCCTAGTCTAGCAGGTGTTTATATACTCTGTGTTATATACTCTGTTCTCCCTAGTCTAGCAGGTGTTTATATACTCTGTGTTATATACTCTGTTCTCCCTAGTCCTAGCAGGTGTTATATCCTCTGTGTTTATATACTCTGTTCTCCCCTAGTCTAGCAGGTGTTATATACTCTGTCCCTCCCTAGTCTAGCAGGTGTTTATATACTCTGTTCTCCCTAGTCTAGCAGGTGTTATATACTCTGTTCTCCCCTAGTCTAGCAGGTGTTATATACTCTGTTCTCCCTAGTCTAGCAGGTGTTATATACTCTGTTCTCCCTAGTCCTAGCAGGTGTTATATTACTCTGTGTTATATCTCTCTGTTCTCCCTAGTCTAGCAGGTGTAATATACTCCTGTTCTCCCTAGTCTAGCAGGTGTTATATACTATGTGTTTATATACTCTGTTCTCCCTAGTCTAGCAGGTGTTATATACTCTGTAATATCTCTCTGTTCTCCCCTAGTCTAGCAGGTGTTTATATACTCTGTTTCTCCCTAGTCTAGCAGGTGTTATATACTCTGTTCTCCCTAGTCTAGCAGGTGTTATATACTCTGTTCTCCCTAGTCCTAGCAGGTGTTATATACTCTGTGTTATATCTCTCTGTTCTCCCTAGTCTAGCAGGTGTTTATATACTCCTGTGTTTATATACTCTGTTTCTCCCTAGTCTAGCAGGTGTTATATACTCTGTGTTATATACTCTGTTTCTCCCTAGTCTAGCAGGTGTTATATACTCTGTCCCTCCCTAGTCTAGCAGGTGTTATATACTCTGTTCTCCCTAGTCTAGCAGGTGTTATATACTCTGTTTCTCCCTAGTCTAGCAGGTGTTTATATACTCTGTTTCTCCCTAGTCTAGCAGGTGTTATATACTCTGTTCCTCCCTAGTCTAGCAGGTGTTATATACTCCTGTGTTATATCTCTCTGTTCTCCCTAGTCTAGCAGGTGTAATATACTCTGTTCTCCCCTAGTCCTAGCAGGTGTTATATACTCTGTGTAATACCTCTCTGGTTGTTCTAGCTGGTGGTGAGCATAGCTGAGGGACCTGCTCCGTACAGCAGCCCCAGAAACAGCCGTCCTGTCTCTGCAGAGAACCCAGGCTGGATGGCTGCTGCTGGGGGCACTAATGACCCTGGGTGAGTTAGTTCCCTACTCCTAACATCTAACCCCTAGCACTAATGACCCTGGGTGAGTTAGTTTCCCCTACTCCTAACATCTAACCCCTAGCCACTAATGACCCTGGGTGAGTTAGTTCCCTACTCCTAACATCTCACCCCCTAGCACTAATGGACCCCTGGGTGAGGCCCTATACTGGCCCCCAGCTGGCCTGTACATGTTTCACCTTCAGGCCTTACATTTAGCTGGGTTTTTTCAGCTCCTCTTCTATATTACTCCCAGTCAGCTAAAGCAATCCAGAGTTTTGGCTTTTCTTCCTATTAGAAGTGATTGGGTCCAAACACGACTTGTTTGGTCTCCAGCTCTGTCCCTAACACTGCTTTGTTTGTGGACATGGACGCTGTGGTCCAGGCCCGTCCCTGGTGCGATACCACCTGCCCAAGATGCTGCTGCTGTGGAGGAAACGTATTCCCCCCGTTCCCAGAAAGAGATGGAGGCAGAGAAGGCTAGAGGAGGACAGCTTCACCTGGCAGGTTACACTGGAGGGACGTGCCGGAGCGCTCTGTGGTAGGCACACGTGCCCTTCAGTACAGTTTCAATGTGTGGCTGTCACCCTGCGTTTCACCCTAGATCCCAAGGAGTTTTGCTTTGTCTAAAATGTCCCCCTCCCCTCTCTCTTCTCCTCTCCTCCTCTTCTCTCCTCCTCTCCTCCTCTTCTCTCCTCCTCTCCTCCTCTTCTCTCCTCCTCTCCTCCTCCTCTCCTCTCCTCCTCCCCCTCTCCTCTCCTCTCCTCCCTCTCTCTCCTCCTCCTCCCCCTCTCCTCTCCTCTCCTCCTCTCCTCTCCTCCTCTCCTCTCCTCCTCTCCTCCTCTCCTCTCTTCCTCTCCTCTCCTCTCCTCTCCTCTCCTCTCCTCTCCTCTCCTCTCCTCTCCTCTCCTCTCCTCTCCTCTCCTCTCCTCTCCTCTCCTCTCCTCTCCTCTCCCCCCTCTCTCTCCTCTCCTCCTCTCCTCTCCTCTCCCCCTCTCTCTCCTCCCTCTCTCTCCTCCTCTACTCCTCTCCTCTCCTCCTCTCTCCCCCTCTCCTCTCCCCCCTCTCCTCTCCTCCTCTCCTCCCCCCTCTCTCCTCCCTCTCTCCCCCCTCCTCTCTCCCCCCTCTCCTCTCCCCCCTCTCCTCTCTCTCCTCCCTCTCTCTCCTCCCTCTCTCTCCTCCTCCTCTCCTCTCCTCCTCTCTCCCCCTCTCCTCTCCTCCCCCTCTCTCTCCTCCATCTCTCTCCTCCTCTCCTCTCCTCCTCTCTCCCCCTCTCCTCTTTCCCCTCTCTCCCCTCTCCTGTCCTCCTCTCCTCCCCTTCTCTCCTCCCTCCCTCTCCTCCTCTCCTCTCCACCTCTCTCTCCTCCTCTCCTCTCCACCTCTCTCTCCTCCTCTCCTCCCCCTCTCCTCTCCTCCTCTCCTCCCCCTCTCCTCGCATCCTCTCCTCTCCCCCTCTCTCCTCCTCTCCTCTCCTCCCCCTCTCCTCCTCTACTCCTCTCCTCCCTCCCTCTCTCCCTCTCCTCTCCTCCTCTCCTCCCTCTCCTCTCCTCCCTCTCCTCTCCTCTCCTCCCTCTCTCTCCTCCTCCCCCTCTCCTCTCCTCCTCTCCTCCCTCTCTCTCCTCTCCTCCTCTCCCCCTCTCTCTCCTCTCCTCCTCTCCTCCCTCTCTCTCCTGTCTGTCTGCCTCTCTCTCCTCCTCTCCTCCCCCTCTCCTCCTCTCCTCTCCCCCTATCTTTCCTCTCCTCCTCTCCCCCTCTCTCTCCTTCTCTCCTCCCCCTCTCTCTCCTCCTCTCCTCTCTCTCTCCTCCTCTCTCCCTCCCTCTCCTCTCCTCCCCCTCTCTCTCTCTCTCTCTCTCTCTCTCTCTCTCTCCTCTCTCCTCTCCTCCTCTCTCCTCTCCTCCTCTCCTCTAGCCATGCGTAGCTTTGTGGCCCATTGTGCTGAGCTGCTAACAGAGGATGTAATCCGCAGGCTGATGACGCCTATAGAGTGCGCCATGACCATGATGTCACAGTGAGTAGGATTGATTGATTTGATTGATTGATTGTTGTGGTCCCCTCACCTCCTGACCGGTTGTTGTTGTTGTTGTTGTTGTCTATGCCCAGTGTCCCGTCAGTCATCAAGGTGCATGGGACCCATCTGAAGGCCAGTGCAGCTATGGTGAGGCTGAGGCTCTACGACATCTTGGCTCTGCTACCTCCGAAGACATACGAAGGTAAGGCTGGGTGAAATATTACAGCTGTTGTACTTTAAAGTCACACTCTTAAATTAGAGCTTTGATCCAAGCAGTGGTGTTGAGTTGTTAGTCATACAGGGCTTGTTTACTGGACCCTGATCAAGTCTAGTCCTGGAGCACAAAGCATATGTTCAATCTGTGTCCGGGAAGGTGGCCCTTACCTTTCAATCTGTCCTCTGTAGGTAGTTTCAATGCCCTGCTGAGAGAGCTGGTAGCAGAGTTCACTCTGACTGATAACTCGGCCAATACCACCACCTCGTTGCTACGCTCCCTCTGTCACTATGACGACAGTGTTCTCATGGGGTCCTGGCTCCAGGAGACTGACCACAAGTCCATTGAGGACCAGGTAACTGACTTACTATAGAGGTTACAGTAAAACTAAGGGCCCAACTCCCCATGGCGACTCCAGTTCAGGAGGATGTAACAATGCATTGTGTAGAACCTCATGGTTTTCTATCAGATGGAATTGTGTCCAATCTGTTCATTCTGTTTCTATCTGCAGTTGTCAGAATGTTTCACATCACTGAATAGACCCCTGCTTTTGTTAATTGTGTGTGTGTGTGTGTGTGTGTGTGTGTGTGTGTGTGTGTGTGTGTGTGTGTGTGTGTGGTTAGCTCCAGCCCAACAGTGCGTCAGGAAGTGGCGCTCTAGAACACGACCCCTCCTCCATCTACCTGAGGGTACCTATGGGCGAGGCCATGCCTGGACCCCTCCCCCTTGGCGTGTCTGTCATCGACGCCTCTGTGGCTCTGTTCGGAGTGGTGTTCCCTCATGTCTCCTTTAAACACAGGTGAGGCTACCTCTCAGTCTAAACTCTGACCCCTGACCCTAACCCTAACCCCTAACCCCCCCGTGGCTTAGTTCGGAGTGGTGTTCCCTCATGTCTCCTTTAAACACAGGTGAGGGACCTAGTCCACTGACACTTGACATTCCTAGTAGAATCTAATAATGTTTGTGGTTAATAATAATAAACCAGTGGTCCTCTGTAGCTCAATTGGTAGAGCATGGCACTTGTAATGCCAGGGTAGTGGGTTCGATCCCCGGGACCACCCATACGTAAAAATGTATGCACACATGACTGTAAGTCGCTTTGGATAAAAGCATCTGCTAAATGGCATATTATTTATATTATATTATTTTGTCTCAGTCTTCAGAGGTGTCCAGGCCAGTTGAATCAGTAGTGCTTCCTCTAGATGATGTCCAACAGGGGGACTGGCTGGGGTTACTTCAGGAGAGGTTTGGGAAACTCTAGATGATGTCCAACAGGGGGACTGGCTGGGGTTACTTCAGGAGAGGTTTGGGAAACTCTAGATGATGTCCAACAGGGGGGACTGGCTGGGGTTACTTCAGGAGAGGTTTGGGAAACAATGTATTTTATTAATCACTCACATTTGTGTCTGTGTTAGGCTGCAGATGCTGGACCACTTTGCAGAGTGTATAAAACAGGCCAAGGGAGTCAGACAGCAGGCTGTCCAGCTCAACATCTTCACCGCTGTACTGAGCGCCCTCAAGGTGAGGCCTTCTAACATATACAAACTCCTGTTAAAGTTGCACAGGAAAATCTCCTGAACACAAAAACCTTTCCAGTAGTGGCAGCTTACTCCTGGAATGCATATGAGATAGGAGCTCATTGGACTGTCTGTATTTGGCTGATATGTATCAGGGCGAGAGACCCTCCTGCACTGTTTTGACTCCAAACCTGTTCCTGGAGAGAAACCCTCCTGCACGGTTTTGACTCCAAACCTGTTCCTGGAGAGAAACCCTCCTGCACGGTTTTGACTCCAAACCTGTTCCTGGAGAGAGACCCTCCTGGACGGTTTTGACTCCCACCCTGTTCCTGGAGAGAGACCCTCCTGGACGGTTTTGACTCCCACCCTGTTCCTGGAGAGCTACCGTCCTGGACGGTTTTGACTCCCACCCTGTTCCTGGAGAGAGACCCTCCTGGACGGTTTTGACTCCCACCCTGTTCCTGGAGAGAGACCCTCCTGGACGGTTTTGACTCCCACCCTGTTCCTGGAGAGCTACCGTCCAGGAGGGGCCTGGTATGTGTCCTGTCCTCTCCTCCCCAATCAACCAATGAACCAGCCAATCTTCTCTCCTCCCTGTAGGGTCTGGCAGAGAACAAGTCTACCCTGGGTCCTGAAGAGGTCCGTAAGTCAGCCTTGGCTCTTGTGATGGGTGCCCTGGACAACCCTAACCCCATCCTGCGCTGTGCTGCTGGGGAGGCCTTGGGAAGGATGGCTCAAGTAGTGGGGGAGGCCACATTCATCGCCCGCATGGCACAGTACAGCTTCGACAAGTACGACCTGTCTGTTGATACTCATCTCTAGCTAGCTTCATGTGGCCCAGTGGCTTTCCTCTCTGAGAACGGTCTTTCTCTTGACCTGCTTGACCTCTTGTGGTATTTCCTCTTAACCCCCGTATTTGCACTGTTGTCAACTCACAATATGTCACAATATCAACTCACAATATGTCACAATATCAACTCACAATATGTCACAATATCAACTCACAATATGTCACAATATCAACTCACAATATCATGTCACAATATCAACTCACAATATGTCACAATATCAACTCACAATATCATGTCACAATATCAACTCACAATATCATGTCACAATATCAACTCACAATATCATGTCACAATATCAACTCACAATATATCACAATATCAACTCACAATATGTCACAATATCAACTCACAATATGTCACAATATCAACTCACAATATCATGTCACAATATCATGTCACAATATCAACTCACAATATGTCACAATATCAACTCACAATATATCACAATATCAACTCACAATATATCACAATATCAACTCACAATATATCACAATATCAACTCACAATATATCACAATATCAACTCACAATATGTCACAATATCAACTCACAATATCATGTCACAATATCATGTCACAATATCATGTCACAATATCATGTCACAATATCAACTCACAATATGTCACAATATCAACTCACAATATGTCACAATATCAACTCACAATATATCACAATATCAACTCACAATATATCACAATATCAACTCACAATATGTCACAATATCAACTCACAATATATCACAATATCAACTCACAATATATCACAATATCAACTCACAATATGTCACAATATCAACTCACAATATATCACAATATCAACTCACAATATATCACAATATCAACTCACAATATATCACAATATCAACTCACAATATATCACAATATCAACTCACAATATATCACAATATCAACTCACAATATATCACAATATCAACTCACAATATATCACAATATCAACTCACAATATATCACAATATCAACTCAATACCATGTCACATGGCCTCTTTATCTTCCTCTGTCATATGCCTCATGTCTATTCAGAACCCAACCATTAAGCTCTTAGGCATCTGTTTATCAAGTTGGTGCCTCAACGTTCTCTCCTCTCCTCTCCTCTCCTCTCCTCTCCTCTCCTCTCCTCTCCTCTCCTCTCCTCTCCTCTCCTCTCCTCTCCTCTCCTCTCCTCTCCTCTCCTCTCCTCTCCTCTCCTCTCCTCTCCTCTCCTCTCCCTCTCCCTCTCCCTCTCCCTCTCCTCTCCAGACTGAGGTCAGCCCGTGACGTGGTCTCCAGAACAGGTCACTCCCTGGCTCTGGGCTGTCTACACAGATATGTAGGAGGGATTGGCTCAGGGCAGCACCTCAAAACCAGCGTCAGCATCCTATTGGCCCTAGCCCAGGATGGAACCTCCCATGAGGTCCAGGTGAGTGAACGGTGGACAGGTGAGGCTCTCTGAGTCTCAGGCTGCATTCTGATTCGCCACCCTTCTCCCGACGTGTCGTGTGCACTTGCACACCCGCTATAGTGCCTTTAAAAGCGTGATACTGCTGTATGCATTGGCAGGAGGGCTTTCCCTCTAGCAGAGAATCTGGACTTAACCTTTCTTCAAAAAGCCAGCTCCTTCCCTAATACTTGGCTTGGGGTTTGGAGAAGTCTAACGGGCCAGTTTCCCGGACACGGATTAAGCTAAAATCCTAGACTAAAAAGCAGTTTGTTGATTCTCCATTGAGTTTGCTTTTTAGTCCAACTCCTTAATCTGTATCTGGGAAACCGCCCCAATGTTTAGTTTCTCCATATACGGTATGCTTTATATACGGTATGCTTTATATACGGTATGCTTTATATACGGTGAGCTTTATATACGGTGTGCTTTATATACGGTGTGCTTTATATACGGTATGCTTTATATACGGTATGCTTTATATACGGTATGCTTTATATACGGTATGCTTTATATACGGTGTGCTTTATATACGGTATGCTTTATATACGGTATGCTTTATATACGGTATGCTTTATATACGGTGTGCTTTATATACGGTGTGCTTTATATACGGTATGCTTTATATACGGTGTGCTTTATATACGGTATGCTTTATATACGGTATGCTTTATATACGGTATGCTTTATATACGGTATGCTTTATATACGGTATGCTTTATATACGGTATGCTTTATATACGGTATGCTTTATATACGGTATGCTTTAAATATACGGTATGCTTTATATACGGTATGCTTTATATACAGTATGCTTTATATACGGTATGCTTTAAATATACGGTATGCTTTAAATATACGGTATGCTTTAAATATACGGTATGCTTTATATACGGTATGCTTTATATACAGTATGCTTTATATACGGTATGCTTTAAATATACGGTATGCTTTAAATATACGGTATGCTTTAAATATACGGTATGCTTTATATACGGTATGCTTTATATACGGTGTGCTTTATATACGGTGTGCTTTATATACGGTGTGCTTTATATACGGTATGCTTTATATACGGTATGCTTTATATACGGTATGCTTTATATACGGTATGCTTTAAATATACGGTATGCTTTAAATATACGGTATGCTTTATATACGGTATGCTTTATATACGGTATGCTTTAAATATACGGTATGCTTTAAATATACGGTATGCTTTAAATATACGGTATGCTTTATATACGGTATGCTTTATATACGGTATGCTTTATATACGGTGTGCTTTATATACGGTATGCTTTAAATATACGGTATGCTTTATATACGGTATGCTTTATATACGGTATGCTTTATATACGGTATGCTTTATATACGATATGCTTTATATACGGTATGCTTTATATACGGTATGCTTTATATACGGTATGCTTTATATACGGTGTGCTTTAAATATACGGTATGCTTTAAATATACGGTATGCTTTATATACGGTATGCTTTATATACGGTATGCTTTATATACGGTATGCTTTATATACGGTATGCTTTATATACGATATTTTATCTACGGTATGCTTTATATACGGTATGCTTTATATACGGTATGCTTTATATACGGTATGCTTTAAATATACGGTATGCTTTAAATATACGGTATGCTTTATATACGGTATGCTTTATATACGGTATGCTTTATATACGGTATGCTTTATATACGGTATGCTTTATATACGGTATGCTTTAAATATACGGTATGCTTTAAATATACGGTATGCTTTAAATATACGGTATGCTTTAAATATACGGTATGCTTTATATACGGTATGCTTTATATACAGTATGCTTTATATACGATATGCTTTATCTACGGTATGCTTTATATACGGTATGCTTTATATACGGTATGCTTTATATACGGTATGCTTTAAATATACGGTATGCTTTAAATATACGGTATGCTTTATATACGGTATGCTTTATATACGGTATGCTTTATATACGGTATGCTTTATATACGGTATGCTTTATATACGGTATGCTTTAAATATACGGTATGCTTTAAATATACGGTATGCTTTAAATATACGGTATGCTTTATATACGGTATGCTTTATATACGGTATGCTTTATATACGGTATGCTTTATATACGGTGTGCTTTATATACGGTATGCTTTAAATATACGGTATGCTTTATATATGGTATGCTTTATATACGGTATGCTTTATATACGGTATGCTTTATATACGATATGCTTTATCTACGGTATGCTTTATATACGGTATGCTTTATATACGGTGTGCTTTATATACGGTGTGCTTTATATACGGTATGCTTTATATACGGTATGCTTTATATACGGTATGCTTTATATACGGTATGCTTTATATACGGTATGCTTTATATACGATATGCTTTATCTACGGTATGCTTTATATACGGTATTCTTTATATACGGTATGCTTTATATACGGTATGCTTTAAATATACGGTATGCTTTAAATATACGGTATGCTTTATATACGGTATGCTTTATATACGGTATGCTTTATATACGGTATGCTTTATATACGGTATGCTTTATATACGGTATGCTTTAAATATACGGTATGCTTTAAATATACGGTATGCTTTATATACGGTATGCTTTATATACGGTATGCTTTATATACGGTATGCTTTATATACGGTATGCTTTAAATATACGGTATGCTTTAAATATACGGTATGCTTTATATACGGTATGCTTTATATACGGTATGCTTTATATACGGTATGCTTTATATACGGTATGCTTTATCTACGGTATGCTTTATATACGGTATGCTTTATATACGATATGCTTTATCTACGGTATGCTTTATCTACGGTATGCTTTATATACGGTATGCTTTATATACGGTATGCTTTATATACGGTATGCTTTAAATATACGGTATGCTTTAAATATACGGTATGCTTTATATACGGTATGCTTTATATACGGTATGCTTTATATACGGTATGCTTTATATACGGTATGCTTTATATACGGTATGCTTTATATACGGTATGCTTTATATACGGTATGCTTTAAATATACGGTATGCTTTATATACGGTATGCTTTATATACGGTATGCTTTATATACGGTATGCTTTAAATACGGTATGCTTTAAATATACGGTATGCTTTAAATATACGGTATGCTTTATATACGGTATGCTTTATATACGGTATGCTTTATATACGGTATGCTTTATATACGGTATGCTTTATATACGATATGCTTTATCTACGGTATGCTTTATATACGGTATGCTTTATATACGGTATGCTTTAAATATACGGTATGCTTTAAATATACGGTATGCTTTATATACGGTATGCTTTATATACGGTATGCTTTATATACGGTATGCTTTAAATATACGGTATGCTTTAAATATACGGTATGCTTTAAATATACGGTATGCTTTATATACGGTATGCTTTATATACGGTATGCTTTATATACGGTATGCTTTATATACGGTATGCTTTATATACGGTATGCTTTAAATACGGTATGCTTTAAATATACGGTATGCTTTAAATATACGGTATGCTTTATATACGGTGTGCTTTATATACGGTATGCTTTAAATATACGGTATGCTTTATATACGGTATGCTTTATATACGGTATGCTTTATATTTGTCCCTCCTCTCTGTCTCTACAGACGTGGGCGCTCCACTCCCTGGCTCTCATCGTAGACTCCAGTGGTCCCATGTACCGAGGCTATGTGGAGCCCACCCTGTCCCTGGTTCTGACCCTGCTCCTAACTGTACCCCCCTCACACACTGAGGTACACCAGTGTCTGGGACGATGTCTGGGAGCTCTCATCACCACCGTCGGACCCGAGCTACAGGGTGATGGTCAAATGCAACTAGACTACCGTCTCTAGCTTTCAGGCTGGCTAGTATTACCTCTAAAATGCAACTAGACTACCGTCTCTAGCTTTCAGGCTAGCTAGTATTACCTCTAAAATACAACTAGACTACCGTCTCTAGCTTTCAGGCTAGCTAGTATTATCTCTAAAATACAACTAGACTACCGTCTCTAGCTTTCAGGCTGGCTAGTATTACCTCTAAAAGCATTGATGTGCCAGCAGATGGCAGTGTACTGCTCCAACATATTTACAGACAAGTCATGAATGTGGTGTTTACAGATGACAACTTTTACTTTGACTGCTAATGAATGCTGCTGATCTCTCTTCCTCCTCCTCCCCCCCCCGTCCCTCCAGGTAACGGAGCGACCATCTCGACTATCCGCTCGTCATGTCTGGTGGGCTGTGCCATCATGCAGGGCCACAGTGACTCTCTGGTGCAGGCGGCGGCCATATCCTGCCTCCAGCAGCTACACATGTTTGCCCCACGCCATGTGAACCTCTCCAGCCTGGTGCCCTGCCTCTGTGTGAGTGTGTGAGAGAGTGGGGGCGTATACGATGCAGGCTTAGGTTTGTGGGCGTGGCAGGGGGCGTGGCAATGGCCGCGGTTGGCCCGTCTGCACAGCTGACGTTTAGAAGCCTCGATCTTGCCGGTGTAGAGACAAGTTAAGAGAAGTTTTTGATTTTTACGACAATTTCCTGCAATTCTACAAATCTCTATGTAGCTGAGAGACATTTTTCAGTTTTAAAGCAGATTTCCTGCTATTCTATGCATTTTGCCATGGCTAATGCTGTTTCTTTTGCTCAAACATAACAAAATCAATACTGCAAAATTCATATTTTTTTTTTTTTTATATTCTCGCTGATTGTCTATCTTTTATTTTGGTGATTGTTAGTTCTCAAAGATTATGTTATAAATAAATATACAGGTCAATTATCTTTTCTAAATACTTTTACATCCCAAAAATATATTTCAAAAAAATTTGACCCTAAAAAATGCTTAGGCGGCCTGCCCAATGATTTTTATGGCAGAAAGCTCCCTGTGATGATTGACGCTTAAGTTGCATTTTCTATGTTGTGGTGGGTTGACGTGTGTGTGTGTGTGTGTGTGTGTTGTGGTAGTTTAAATCAAATCAAATTTTATTTGCCACATGCGCCGAATACAACAGGTGCAGACATTACAGTGAAATGCTTACTTACAGCCCTTAACCAACAATGCATTTATTTTTAAATAAAAAAGTAAAATAAAACAACAACAAAAAAGTGTTAGAAAAAAAAGAGCAGAAGTAAAATAAAATAACAGTAGGGAGGCTATATATACAGGGGGGTACCGGTGCAGAGTGAATGTGCGGGGGCACCGGCTAGTTGAGGTAATATGTACATGTGACTATGCATAAATAATTAAGAGTAGCAGCAGTGTAAAAAGATGGTGGGGGGGCAGTGCAAGTAGTCCGGGTATCCATGATTAGCTGTTCAGGAGTCTTATGGCTTGGGGGTAGAAGCTGTTGAGAAGACTTTTGGACCTAGACTTGGCGCTCCGGTACCGCTTGCCGTGCGGTAGCCGAGAGAACAGTCTATGACTAAGGTGGCTGGAGTCTTTGACAATTTTTTTGGCCTTCCTCTGACACCGCCTGGTATAGAGGTCCTGGATGGCAGGAAGCTTGGCCCCAGTGATGTACTGGGCCGTACGCACTACCCTTTGTAATGCCTTGCAGTCGGAGGCCGAGGAGTTGCCATACCAGGCGGTGATGCAACCAGTCAGGATGCTCTCGATGGTGCAGCTGTATAACTTTTTGAGGATCTGAGGACCCATGCCAAATCTTTTCAGTCTCCTGAGGGGGAATAGGCTTTGTCGTGCCCTCTTCACGACTGTCTTGGTGTGTTTGGACCATGATAGTTTGTTGGTGATGTGGACACCAAGGAACTTGAAGCTCTCAACCTGTTCCACTACAGCCCCGTCGATGAGAATGGGGACGTGCTCAGTCCTCTTTTTTTTTTCCCGTAGTCCACAATCATCTCCTTTGTCTTGGTCACGTTGAGGGAGAGGTTGTTATCCTGGCACCACACGGCCAGGTCTCTGACCTCCTCCCTATAGGCTGTCTCATCGTTGTCGGTGATCAGGCCTACCACTGTTGTGTTGTCGGCAAACTTAATGATGGTGTTGGAGTCGTGCCTGGCCATGCAGTCATGGGTGAACAGAGAGTACAGGAGGGGACTGAGCACGCACCCCTGAGGGGCCCCCGTGTTGAGGATCAGCGTGGCAGATGTGTTGTTCCCTACCCTTACCACCTTGGGGCAGCCCGTCAGGAAGTCCAGGATCCAGTTGCAGAGGGAGGTGTTTAGTCCCAGGGTCCTTAGCTTAGTGATGAGCTTTGAGAGCACTATGGTGTTGAACTCTGAGCTGTAGTCAATGAATAGCATTCTCACGTAGGTGTTCCTCTTGTCCAGGTGGGAAAGGGCAGTGTGGAGTGCAATAGAGATTGCATCATCTGTGGATCTGTTGAGGCGGTATGCAAATTGGAGTGGGTCTAGGGTTTCTGGGATAATGGTGTTGATGTGAGCCATGACCAGCCTTTCAAAGCACTTCATGGCTACAGACGTCAGTGCTACAGGTCGGTAGTCATTTAGGCAGGTTATCTTAGTGTCCTTGGGCACGGGGACTATGGTGGTCTGCTTGAAACATGTTGGTATTACAGACTCAGTCAGGGACATGTTCAAAATGTCAGTGAAGACACTTGCCAGTTGGTCAGCACATGCTCTGAGTACATGTCCTGGTAATCCGTCTGGCCCTGCGGCCTTGTGAATGTTGACCTGCTTAAAAGTCTTACTCACATCGGCTACGGAGAGCGTGATCACATAGTCATCCGGAACAGCTGGTGCTCTCATGCATGCTTCAGTGTTGCTTGCCTCGAAGCGAGCATAGAAGTGGTTTAGCTCGTCTGGTAGTCTTGTGTCACTGGGCAGCTCGCAGCTGTGCTTCCCTTTGTAGTCTGTAATAGTTTTCAAGCCCTGCCACATCCGACGAGCGTCAGAGCCGGTGTAGTACGATTCAATCTTAGTCCTGTATTGACTCTTTGCCTGTTTGATGGTTCGTCGGAGGGCATAGCAGGATTTCTTATAAGCGTCCGGGTTAGAGTCCCGCTCCTTGAAAGCGGCAGCTCTGCCCTTTAGCTCAGTGCGGATGTTTCCTGTAATCCATGGCTTCTGGTTGGGGTATGTACGTACGGTCACTGTGGGGACGACGTCATCAATGCACTTATTGTTGAAGCCAGTGACTGATGTGGCGTACTCCTCAATGCTATCTGAAGAATCCCAGAACATATTCCAGTCTGTGCTAGCAAAACAGTCCTGTAGCTTAGCATCTGCATCATCTGACCACTTATTATTTTTTTTTTATCTGTGTGTGTGTGTTGTGGTAGTTGACCTGTGTGTGTGTGTGTGTGTATTGTGGTAGTTGACCTGTGTGTGTGTGTGTTGTGGTAGTTGACCTGTGTGTGTGTGTTGTGGTAGTTGACCTGTGTGTGTGTTGTGGTAGTTGACCTGTGTGTGTTGTGGTAGTTGACCTGTGTGTGTGTGTGTTGTGGTAGTTGACCTGTGTGTGTGTGTGTGTGTTGTCGTAGTTGACCTGTGTGTGTGTGTGTGTTGTGGTAGTTGACCTGTGTGTGTTGTGGTAGTTGACCTGTGTGTGTGTGTGTTGTGGTAGTTGACCTGTGTGTGTGTGTTGTCGTAGTTGACCTGTGTGTGTTGTCGTAGTTGACCTGTGTGTGTGTGTGTTGTCGTAGTTGACCTGTGTGTGTGTTGTGGTAGTTGACCTGTGTGTGTTGTGGTAGTTGACCTGTGTGTGTTGTGGTAGTTGACCTGTGTGTGTTGTGGTTGTTGACCTGTGTGTGTGTGTGTGTTGTCGTAGTTGACCTGTGTGTGTTGTCGTAGTTGACCTGTGTGTGTGTGTGTTGTCGTAGTTCACCTGTGTGTGTTGTGGTAGTTGACCTGTGTGTGTTGTGGTAGTTGACCTGTGTGTGTGTGTGTTGTGGTAGTTGACCTGTGTGTGTGTGTGTTGTCGTAGTTGACCTGTGTGTGTGTGTGTTGTCGTAGTTGACCTGTGTGTGTGTGTGTTGTCGTAGTTGACCTGTGTGTGTGTTGTGGTAGTTGACCTGTGTGTGTTGTGGTAGTTGACCTGTGTGTGTGTTGTGGTAGTTGACCTGTGTGTGTTGTGGTAGTTGACCTGTGTGTGTGTGTGTGTGTGTTGTGGTAGTTGACCTGTGTGTGTTGTGGTAGTTGACCTGTGTGTGTGTTGTGGTAGTTGACCTGTGTGTGTGTGTTGTGGTAGTTGACCTGTTTGTGTGTGTTGTGGTAGTTGACCTGTGTGTGTTGTGGTAGTTGACCTGTGTGTGTGTTGTGGTAGTTGACCTGTGTGTGTTGTGGTAGTTGACCTGTGTGTGTGTTGTGGTAGTTGACCTGTGTGTGTGTGTTGTGGTAGTTGACCTGTTTGTGTGTGTTGTGGTAGTTGACCTGTGTGTGTGTTGTGGTAGTTGACCTGTGTGTGTGTGTTGTGGTAGTTGACCTGTTTGTGTGTGTTGTGGTAGTTGACCTGTGTGTGTTGTGGTAGTTGACCTGTGTGTGTGTTGTGGTAGTTGACCTGTGTGTGTGTGTTGTGGTAGTTGACCTGTGTGTGTGTGTTGTGGTAGTTGACCTGTGTGTGTGTGTTGTGGTAGTTGACCTGTGTGTGTTGTGGTAGTTGACCTGTGTGTGTGTGTTGTGGTAGTTGACCTGTGTGTGTGTGTTGTGGTAGTTGACCTGTGTGTGTTGTGGTAGTTGACCTGTGTGTGTGTGTTGTGGTAGTTGACCTGTGTGTGTGTGTTGTGGTAGTTGACCTGTGTGTGTTGTGGTAGTTGACCTGTGTGTGTGTGTTGTGGTAGTTGACCTGTGTGTGTGTGTTGTGGTAGTTGACCTGTGTGTGTGTGTGTGGTAGTTGACCTGTGTGTGTGTTGTGGTAGTTGACCTGTGTGTGTGTGTTGTGGTAGTTGACCTGTGTGTGTGTGTGTGTGTGTTGTGGTAGTTGACCTGTGTGTGTGTTGTGGTAGTTGACCTGTGTGTGTGTGTTGTGGTAGTTGACCTATGTGTGTGTGTGTGTGTTGTGGTAGTTGACCTGTGTGTGTGTGTTGTGGTAGTTGACCTGTGTGTGTGTGGTAGTTGACCTGTGTGTGTGTTGTGGTAGTTGACCTATGTGTGTGTGTTGTGGTAGTTGACCTGTGTGTGTGTGTGTGTGTGTTGTGGTAGTTGACCTGTGTGTGTGTTGTGGTAGTTGACCTGTGTGTGTGTGTTGTGGTAGTTGACCTGTGTGTGTGTGTTGTGGTAGTTGACCTGTGTGTGTGTTGTGGTAGTTGACCTGTGTGTG
>NC_139988.1:91950131-91965131 GCF_964263955.1 Coregonus lavaretus | reverse complement strand
CTGATGAGGGAGAACCGAGGAGAGCAGAGCAGAGCAGAGCAGAGGGGGACATCATTATAATTCTCCCTGACAGAGAGAAAAGGGTTTAGTGTTTAATTGTTTTACTGCTCCTAAACCAGAATCATTTAACAGTCAGAGAGACTGTCAGGAAACTAGCTAGCACCCTTCGAGCTAAAGGAACAACCAATCAGGAATTACCCCATGTTTAGACCTACAGTAACAACCAATCAGGAGTTAACCAATGTTTGGAGCTACAGTAACAACCAATCAGGAGTTTCCCATTTTTACATTTACATTTTAGTCATTTAGCAGACGCTCTTATCCAGAGCGACTTCCAGTTAGTGAGTGCATACATTTTCATACCCCATGTTTGGAGCTACAGATTTTGTGCCCAAATGTGTTTACATCCCCTTATTATACCCCAGTGGTTGAACTACACTGAACAAAAATATAAAGTGCAACATGTAAAGTGTTGGTCCCATGTTTCATGAGCTGAACTTTTTCATATGCACAAAAAGCGTATTTCGCTCAAAGTTTGTGCACAAATTTGTTTACATTCCTGTAAGTGAGCATTTCTCCTTTGCCAAGATAATCCATCCACCTGACAGGTGCGGCATATCAAGAAGCTGATTAAACAGCGTGATCATTACACAGGTGCACCTTGTGCTGGGGACAATAAAAGGCCACTCTAAAATGTGCAGTTTTGTCACACAACACAATGCCACAGATGTCTCAAGTTTTGGCGTGCTGACTGCAGGAATGTCCACCAGAGCTGTTGCCAGATAATTGAACGTTCATAGGATGCCACCTTTCCAACAAGTCAGTTCGTGAAATCTCTGCCCTGCTAGAGCTGGCCTGGTCAACTGTAAGTGCTGTTATTGTGAAGTGGAAGCATCTAGGAGCAACAACGGTTCAGCCGCGAAGTGATAGGCCACACAAGGTCACAGAACCGGACTGCCGAGTACTGAAGCGTGTAGCGCGTAAAAATCATCTGTCGTCAGTTGCAACACTCACTACCGAGTTCCAAACTGCTTCTGGAAGCAGCTGTTCATCAGGAGCTTCATGAAATGGGTTTCCATGGCCGAGCAGCCGCACACAAGCTTAAGATCAGCATGCTCAATGCCAAGCGTCGGCTGGAGTGGTGTAAAGCTCGCCGCCATTGGACTCTGGAGCAGTGGAAACGCGTTCTCTGGAGTGATGAGTCATGCTTCACCATCTGGCAGTCCGACTGACGATTCTGGGTTTGGCGGACGCCAGGAGAACACCACCTGCCCCAATGCATAGTGCCAACTGTAAAGTTTGGTGGAGAAGGAATAATGGTCTGGGGCAGTTTTGTATGGTTCGGCCTAGGCCATTTAGTTCCAGTGAAGGGAAATCTTAACGCTACAGCATACAATGACATTCTAGATAAAATAAATAATAATATACCATTTAGCAGACGCTTTTATCCAAAGCGACTTACAGTCATGCGTGCATACATTTTTACGTATGGGTGGTCCCGGGGATCGAACCCACTACCCTGGCGTTACAAGCGCCGTGCTCTACCAGCTGAGCTACAGAGGACCACCATGATTCTGTACTTTAACTTTGTGGCAACAGTTTGGGGACGGCCCTTTCCTGTTTCAGCATGACAATGCCCCCGTGCACAAAGTGAGGTCCATACAGAAATGGTTTGTCGAGATCAATGTGGAAGAACTTGACTGGCCTGCACAGAGCCCTGACTTCAACCCCATCGAACACTTTTGGGATGAATTGGAACGCTGACTGCGAGCCAGGCCTAATCGCCCAACATCAGTGTCCGACCTCACTAATGCTCTTGTGGCTGAATGGAAGCAAGTCCCCGCAGCAATGTTCCAACATCTAGTGGAAAGCCTTCCCAGAAGAGTGGAGGCTGTTATAGCAGCAAAGGGGGGACCAACTCCATATTAATGCCCATGATTTTGGAATGAGATGTTCGATGAGCAGGTGTCCACATACTTCTGGTCATGTAGTGTACAGTGAATGAGTGAATTATTTAAAAAGGCTTTTTTGGTTGTAATGTTTTACATCAAGGGTAGTCAACCATCCTCCAGGAGAGCTAATGGGTGTGCATGCTTTTATTCCAGCCCCCCTCTAACAAACCACATTTTAGAAATGAGCTGCTCAACCGGACCTTGATAAAAACTCTGATGTGTTTGCGCAGGGCTTGATCAAAAGCCTGCATACCCAGTATCTCTCCAGACTGACCACGTGGTGTTTTGGACAGCTGCCTAACAGGTATTCTACTTTACCAGGGTGGGGTGGTTGAGTGCCTTGCTCAACAACAGGAGATGGTACATGGTATCGGGGAGCAGCCTCCCAGTGTTGATGCCACATTACACTTTCTTTTTTTATACGTACAGAGACGCCGCGAATGATTGGTCATGGAAATTTGGTTAAAAGTCATTAAGAAGTCATGGAAAAGTCATGAAATTCTATTGAAAATATGTATGAGCACTGATCCATCCCTCCCTCCATGTGATCTGTTCCATCCATCCATCCCTCCCTCCCTCCATCCAGGTGATCTGTTGGTCCTCCACCTCTCTGACCTGATACGCATGGCCTTCATGGCGGCTACAGACAACAGTAACCAGTTGAGGATGGCTGGTCTTCAGGCCCTGGAAGACATTATTAAGAAGTTTGCCTCTGTTCCGGAACCAGAGTTCCCGGGTCACGTGATCCTGGAGCAGTACCAGGCTAATGTGAGTCTATCGACACAGACCATCAGTGAAGAGATGTCCTCAAGGTAATCTATGTATTGTATTTATATTTAACTCTGGAAACCTTATTCTTCTGTTCATCAGGTTGGCGCTGCTCTTAGACCAGCGTTCTCCCCAGATACACCTTCTGACATCACAGCTAAGGCGTGCCAGGTGAGAGTCCTGTAGTCTCCACATAATAATAATAATAATATGCCATTTAGCAGACGCTTTTATCCAAAGCGACTTACAGTCATGTGTGCATACATTTGTACGTATGGGTGGGTCCCGGGGGATCGAACCCACTACCTTGGCGTTACAAGCGCCGTGCTCTACCAGCTGAGCTACAGAGGACCAACATGACCATGAATAGCCTACACACTTTGGAAATCTTACTCACCGAAGTTCTACATTTTACATTTTAGTCATTTTAGCAGACGCTCTTATCCAGAGCGACTTACAGGAGCAATTAGGGTTAAGTGCCTCGCTCAAGGGTACATCGACAGATTTTTCACCTAGTCAGCTGTCATGAGCCTCTCACTCCACCGGGTTACCACCTTAATTTTCTTCCACTCTGCTCACCACTCTCTCTACTCAGCCTAACTAGCTCCACCTGTCCCTGCTCTGCTCTGCTCTAATTACTCTGCCAGCTGCGCTGCATTACCCACTACCTCTCCCAGTATTTAAGGCCCTGTCTTTCAGCTCTCCGGTGTCAGATCGTCTGCAAAGCTCACACCCGGAACCTGTTTGCTCGCGCTTCTGGCTCACCCTGGTTTTGTGACCCCGGACCTGCCTGATTTTTGGATACTCTTCTGCCCCAGGAGATCCAGACCTGCTTCTGCCATTACGACTCCTGACTACTCTTCAATCCCGGTAACTCTGACCAGCCTTCTGCCTTGCTACTACGTATTTTGGATTTCCCTTGGACTGTACTGCTGCCTTGTTTCATTCCGCCCTGTTGTGTCTGTGTCTCCCCCCCCCCAGGACTTCTGGACCACCCACCACCGGCTTCATAGGACGCATCGCTGCCACTGGGGGGGGCACAGACCCAGCACATTGGACGGGATCCCTGTTACCCCTGGAGCCTTCATTCACTCCCTACTTCCCTTTTCCCTTAAGTTTTAATAAACTTTCTGGTGTGACGCAATTGTGGTCCTCTGGTCGTCTGTCTGAACCGTGACAGTACGATCTGACCATTATGGACTCAGCGCACACTTTCCCCGACATGGAAACCGATGAGCATGAGCAGCAGTTCCAGCAGCAGCAACAACAACTCGCCATGATCATTCAACTCCTCACCAACCTTACCCCAGCCAGTCTGCCCACCAGCCCTGCCCCCGAGTTACCTGCCCCGGTCATTGCAGCCGCTGCTCCGGAACCCAAGATTGGAAACCCCGAGCGGTTCAACGGCGATTCAACCCAGGTCCGGCCATTCCTGACTAGCTGCCGACTTCAGTTCTCCTTGCAGCCAAGGACCTTCGCCACGGAGGGGGCTAAAGTTGGGTATGCCATCACTCACCTGACGGGCCGAGCTCGACTCTGGGGAACAGCAGAGTTCGAACGTCAAACCCCCGCATGTGCAACCTTCGACCTGTTTGCTGAGGAGATGCTGAAGGTGTTTGACCTGGATTCACCAACCGCAGAGGCGTCTCGTGAACTGTTCAGTATTCGACAAGGCAGACGTACAGTCGCAGACCATTCCATCGACTTCCGAACCCTGGCTAGACGAAGTTCTTGGAACACACCATCGTTGGTGGACGCGTTCTTCCATAGTTTGGCTGACTATATCAAGGACGAGTTGGTCTCCCATGAACTGCCTTCCACTCTTGATGAAGCCATCGCACTGACTGTCAGGATCGACAGAAGGATACAGACCCGTCGTCGTGAGAGGGGGCGCCAAGGTCCACCTACTACCGGCATTCGGAGAGATCCGACTGGGCTCCTGTCATCTACTGCCACTCACCCAGGTCAGCTTGATCAGTCTGAGCCTATGGAGATTGGGCAAGCCTCTCTCACTCCTGCAGAGCGCCAGCGCCGCTTCACCTCAAACCTCTGCCTCTATTGTGGAGGTGATGGACATCGTGTGGTAACCTGCCCTTTAAAGGGCCGAAGCTCACCGGGCATAGGGGTAGTCCGGTTGAGTTCAATGACCATCCAGTCCTCCGACCGCAAACCCCTGCTGCAAGTTCACCTCCGCCTCTCTGACTCAACTCACACCCTGGCTGCTCTGGTGGATTCTGGCGCCGAAGCCAACATAATGGACATCAAGCTGGCACGCCAACTGGGACTGGAGAACCTCCGTTTGACACCTCCTATTCCTGCCCGGGCACTGGACGGACACTTACTCGGATCGGTCACTCATGTCACGGCCCCGGTCTCGATGGGTCTGTCCGGAAACCATCAAGAAACTATCCAGTTTCACCTGCTCCCCTCTCCAGGCCAACCCCTCATCCTGGGTTACCCATGGCTCCGCCGGCACAACCCTCAGCTCGACTGGGTGACCGGGGTGATCAGGGAGTGGGGAGAGGACTGCCACCGAACCTGCCTGCTTGCTGCCGCACTACCCCCTCGGCCAGTACCTACTAACTCCGCTCCTGACCTCTCCAATGTCCCAGAATGCTACCATGGTCTCAGAGAGGTGTTTAACAAAGCAAGAGCCACATCTCTGCCCCCTCACCGACCGTACGACTGTGCCATCGACCTCCTCCCTGGAACAGCCCCTCCAAAGGGTCGTCTTTATTCGTTGTCTGCTCCTGAAAGAAAGTCCATGGAGGACTACATCAATGGCTCTCTGTCCGCAGGATTAATCCGTTCATCTTCATCTCCTGCTGGTGCTGGCTTCTTCTTTGTGGGGAAGAAGGACGGATCTCTTCGCCCCTGCATCGACTACAGGGGACTCAACGACATCACAGTGAAAAACCGTTACCCTCTGCCTCTGCTCACCTCTGCTTTTGAGTTGCTCCAGGGAGCCACTGTTTTTACCAAGTTGGATCTCAGAAACGCTTACCACCTAGTGCGGATCCGGGAGGGAGATGAATGGAAAACCGCATTCAATACACCAACAGGCCACTACGAGTATCTGGTTATGCCTTTTGGCCTCACCAATGCTCCTGCTGTGTTCCAGGCTCTAGTGAATGATGTACTGCGGGACATGTTAAACAAGTTTGTCTTCGTTTACCTGGATGACATCTTAATCTACTCCAGAAACCTGTCTGAACACACCCGCCATGTCCAGCAAGTCCTTCATCGTCTTCTGGAGAATTCCCTCTACGCCAAGGCAGAGAAATGTGAGTTTCACGTCAAGACAGTGGCCTTCCTGGGGTACATAGTGGCAGAGGGAAGTATCCAAATGGATCCTGCCAAAGTATCAGCAGTCACTTCATGGCCAGTTCCGGAGAACAGAAAGAAGCTGCAACAGTTTCTGGGGTTTGCTAACTTCTATAGAAAGTTTATCCGGAACTACAGTACCGTTGCTGCCCCTCTCACTGCTCTAACCAGCACCAAGCAACCCTTCACCTGGACCCCAGCAGCCGACAAAGCCTTCAGTACCCTCAAGGTGAGGTTCACCTCCGCTCCCATCCTCCAGATGCCTGATGTGGACCGGCAATTCATTGTGGAGGTGGACGCCTCGGAGGTGGGAGTTGGTGCTGTGATTTCTCAGTGGGCTGCGGAGGATAGGAAGCTCCATCCCTGTGCCTTTTTCTCACGTCGGTTGTCCCCCTCTGAGTGCAATTACGACATAGGGAACCGTGAGCTGCTGGCTGTGAAGCTTGCCTTGGAGGAGTGGCGTCACTGGCTGGAGGGGTCCACCATTCCATTTCTCGTTTGGACCGATCATAAGAACTTGGAGTACATCCGCACGGCCAAACGGTTGAACTCCAGGCAGTCCCGCTGGGCCCTGTTCTTCACCAGGTTTAATTTCACTCTGTCATACCGGCCTGGATCACGCAACACCAAGCCAGACGCCCTCTCCCGTCAATTCCAGAAGGATGACACCCCCTCCAAGGACCCTGTGTCGATTCTGCCAAGTCCCTGCATCGTTGCAGCTCTGACCTGGGCTGTTGAGGAACAGGTGCTGGAGGCTCTCCGTAACCAGCCAGGTCCCAGCACTTGCCCAGCTGACCGCCTTTTTGTCCCCGAAGACCTGAGGTCCCAGGTCGTTCAGTGGGGACATGACTCCCGCCTAGCTTGTCACCCTGGCTCCACCCGCACTTACAACCTGCTCGCCCAGAGGTTCTGGTGGCCCTCTCTGAGGAAGGATGTACGGGAATTCGTCCAAGCCTGCCCCATCTGCAACCAACACAAGTCGTCCTGCCAGCCCCCAGCCGGATTGCTGCAGCCCCTGCCTGTGCCCAGACGTCCCTGGTCTCACATCGCCCTTGACTTTGTCACGGGGCTGCCCCCTTCAAGTGGCATGACCGTCATTCTCACCATAGTTGACCGTTTCAGCAAGATGGCACACTTCATTCCCCTCCCCAAGCTCCCAACCGCCAAGGAGACCGCCCAGGTGGTCCTGGAACACGTCTTCCGGATCCACGGACTGCCAAAGGATGTAGTTTCTGACCGTGGTCCACAATTCTCCTCCGCTTTTTGGAAGGAGTTCTGTCACCTGCTGGGAGCCACAGTCAGTCTGACTTCCGGATTCCATCCCCAATCCAATGGGCAGTCAGAGCGGGCTAATCAGGAGCTCGAGAAGGCACTGCGATGCATGACTTCACGCAACCCCCACTCCTGGTCGCAGCAATTGACATGGGTGGAGTACGCACACAATTCTCTGACCTGCTCTGCCATCGGTATGTCCCCTTTCCAATGTGTTTATGGATACCAGCCTCCTCTATTTGCCAGCCAGGAAGAGGAGGTTACTTGCCCATCTGCACTTGCTTTTGCCCGTCGATGTCGCCGCACCTGGTCACAAGCCCGAGCCACACTCCTCAGATCCGTTGCCAGCTACACTACCGGGGCCAACCGTCGGAGAATTCCTGCTCCCACCTACCATGTTGGTCAAAGGGTGTGGTTGTCATCGAAGAACCTGCCACTCAGGGTGGAGTCGCAGAAGCTGGCACCTCGGTTCATTGGCCCATTCCCTATCATAAGAGTGATTAGCCCAACTGCTGTCCGGCTCCAACTGCCTAATTCCCTGAGGGTGCACCCCACTTTCCATGTGTCTAAGATTAAGCCCATCCATGAGAGTCCGCTGGTCCCTGCTGCGCCTTGTCCTCCTCCTCCACGGCTCGTCGATGGTGGTCTGGTTTACACCGTCCGCCGCCTGCTTCGGTCCAGACGGAGGGGTAGGGGTCTCCAGTACCTCATTGACTGGGAGGGCTATGGACCTGAGGAAAGGACCTGGGTGCCAGCTAGTCGGATTGTGGATAGGACTCTCATCACCGCTTTCCACCAACGGCATCCTGATCAACCTGCAATCCGTAGGGGCCGCCCCAGAGGGGTCCCTAACCGTCCTGCCCGCTCGGCTTCCTGTCCTGTGCCTGATCCTGTCTCGGGACCTGTCCCATCTCCCGACCACGGCCCTCCGGCTTCCTCCGAGGATGAGGACGTTCACTCGGACCGTTCGGAGGAGTTCTAGCCCTCCTCCGGCTCCCCTCCTCCCGCCCGGCGTGGTGTTGCTCTTGGGACTTCTGGGGCCGTCCCTTGGGGGGGGGGTTCTGTCATGAGCCTCTCACTCCACCGGGTTACCACCTTAATTTTCTTCCACTCTGCTCACCACTCTCTCTACTCAGCCTAACTAGCTCCACCTGTCCCTGCTCTGCTCTGCTCTAATTACTCTGCCAGCTGCGCTGCATTACCCACTACCTCTCCCAGTATTTAAGGCCCTGTCTTTCAGCTCTCCGGTGTCAGATCGTCTGCAAAGCTCACACCCGGAACCTGTTTGCTCGCGCTTCTGGCTCACCCTGGTTTTGTGACCCCGGACCTGCCTGATTTTTGGATACTCTTCTGCCCCAGGAGATCCAGACCTGCTTCTGCCATTACGACTCCTGACTACTCTTCAATCCCGGTAACTCTGACCAGCCTTCTGCCTTGCTACTACGTATTTTGGATTTCCCTTGGACTGTACTGCTGCCTTGTTTCATTCCGCCCTGTTGTGTCTGTGTCTCCCCCCCCCCAGGACTTCTGGACCACCCACCACCGGCTTCATAGGACGCATCGCTGCCACTGGGGGGGGCACAGACCCAGCACATTGGACGGGATCCCTGTTACCCCTGGAGCCTTCATTCACTCCCTACTTCCCTTTTCCCTTAAGTTTTAATAAACTTTCTGGTGTGACGCAATTGTGGTCCTCTGGTCGTCTGTCTGAACCGTGACATCAGCTCGGGGGATTAGAACCAGCGACCTTTCGGTTACTGGCACAGCGCTCTTAACCACTAAGCTACCTGCCGCCCCAATAATAACATAATTGTGAGAGCTCGGTGAGTAGGTTTTAGGGGTGTGAAGGTTGAAATGTTTAAATGAAATTGGGATTGTTAACATTAACAAAAAATCCCTAACCTAAAAACGATTTATTTTTTCCACACCCAAAAAAATCACAGTGCAGTTTTCCCAAAACAGTCCCCGGTCATCATCATGAAGGTAAAAATAAAACATAAACAAATGTCTAACGCAACAATGTGGCAACGTTAGTAGGAGAAGAGTGGGCGGCAGGTAGCTTAGTGGGTAAGAGCGTTGTGCCAGTAACTGAAAGGTCGTTGGTTCTAATCCCCGAGCCGACTAGGTGAACAATCTGTCGATGTACCCTTAAGCAAGGCACTTAACCCTAATTGCTCATGTAAGTCGCTCTGGATAAGAGCGTCTGCTAAATGACTAAAATGTAAAATGTAAGCAGTATATATGATACAATGATCTCTCGCTCTCTCCGTGGGAAACGTGATGTCATCTGCAATGTGAATTCACATGGAATTTAATGCATTTTTCTTATTGTTTTAACGGAAAACCGATTTTAAAAAATAAATAAATTATGGCAGTTTAAACTATTTTTTTCCATTTGTGTCGGACCGGCTCGTTTCGGTCTTATGTAGCAATATTTTAAATTGTGTTTTTTTACATTGGATAAAAGTAGAAACTCAGAGATACAAAATGGTATGTCATACACTATAGTTGAGGAACAATGGGAAAGTAATTCTGCTTTGAAAGTTGATAAACTTGGAACCACACTTTTGAGAAAATGGCCCTTTGAATGTTTTGGTACACCTACTGGAGAGCTCTTCTTTGTCTACACCCATTCAGCAACCAAAGATTTCAAGACTAAAGGCTGGTTTATACTACGGGTGTGTTCGTGAATTTAATCTGGAGTGCCAGAGTGCTCTCTGGGCGTTTGTAAACTCAGAGCGTTGTCAGATTGTCCTCGGAGCGTTCAGAGCGCACACTGGACGTTCTGGCCGAGGAGGTGTTGACTGCAACTGTGCTGCTGGCAACAATTTAATTAAGCTTTTTCGCCAACGTTTACTGACACCGGCCATATTCAACGGGTGTTGAGCGTTCGTAAATTTGTCAATTATTCTGCGCTCTGGTACACTCAGACGAGAGTGCTCTGAAATCGGAGTAGATAGCCAGAGCGAATTTACCAGCTATGTCTATCAACAGTTGTCGCAGTGACATCATGAACATTCTATTGAAATGGTCTTGTTAAGACATGTAGCTAGCTAGCTAAACAATGAACCATAATCCCAACTCATTATGTTACTACCCTGCATGAATCTGCAGGTAGCTAGCCAACCGGGTTCAGTGCTAGCTAGCTAACAGTACACTTTAACTTGAAAATGAAAACCACTTTCTGATAAAATTAGAAACGTGTAATATCTGAAAATGTAGCTAGCTAGACTCTCTTACTCGTATACATGGATGGACGCTTCTCCCTCTCTGTCACGGTTGCCATGGTTGCCCTTAGTTTGAAGATGTAATCCAGAGACAGGTGTTTTATACAACAGCCTTCTGTGTTCTCTTTTCGCATATTTGCATATTTGCAATCAAACGCTATAATTTTCTCAGTCTCCTTAGCTATCATACTCTAATTCCACTGATTTCAAAACTCGGTCCTCCAGAAAATACATTCAAAAAAAGCGCGTTAGAAAGGATTACCTACACATACTGACCAGCTCATGTTATAGACAGAAGCGTGCTACATGGCAGACCATCCGAACTCATCTCTCGGCCTGTCCAGCCCACTCATTATCTCAGCCAATCATGGCTAGCGGGAAGGTTGCTGTCTTTTTCTGTGGCTAAACCAATTTGGCTCGTAATTTAACAATTGTATTCGTATTTACAGATGGCATACAAGTTTGTTATTAAGGCACATGAAAGTTCACATGTTCCAGAAGGCATTTCCGCCAAAAAACACATTTTGATTTAAAAAAAAATAGTTTTCCTTCAAATGGCTCTCCTGTGAAGTAGTGACCCGCGACATACGCCTAGTTTCTTGAAACAATTCACATTTGTCACATCCCTACTAGGATTTGCAATGGGCCAGTCTCCTTCATCACACATGACCACTCGGACCAGATCAGCATATGCCCCCCCCCCCCTGGTTCCAAGCATTGATTTTAGATCACATAGCTCCGTTCTACTCAGTAGGTAACGATGTATCCGTTCTACTCAGTAGGTAACGATGTATCCGTTCTACTCAGTAGGTAACGATGTATCCGTTCTACTCAGTAGGTAACGATGTATCCGTTCTACTCAGTAGGTAACGATGTGTCCTACATGGTCGCTGTATGCAGTGAGGCTGTTGTAGTGTATCGGATGCAGCAGACTCAGTCTCAGCTAATCCCCAGTACTGCAGAGCTCTGAGTCATCATGTCTCTGTGTGTAGTGGTGGTTTAGAGACCTGTGTACCAGTGGGTGGATGGATGGATAGATAGATAGACGGACGGACGGACAGACAGAAACTTCTGCTTTCTAACTGATGTGGAGGACGAGGCAGTAAACATACCTGTCAGATACACTGTTGACACTCCTCACACGGAGGGCTCTTTATGTCTCGCTCTGACAATCACAATATCTCTATTACTCTCTCTCTCTCTCTTTCCTCTCTCTTTGCTTCGTCCCTGTCTCTCTCTCTCTCTTTGGCTCTCTCATGATATCTTTTCCTCTCTCTTTTCCTCGTCTCTCTCTCGCTCTCTGCAGTTTCCCTTTTTTTTATTTTGTTCTTCTCAGGAACAAACTGATCCCTGTTGTCTTCTACCAGCCAATAGTTTCTCTCCAATTCCCTTGTTGTCTGTGTGTCCTTCCGTCTGTCCTCTAGGTGTGCAGTACGTGGATCGGTAGTGGGGTGGTCAGTGACCTGAACGACCTTCGTCGCGTCCACAACCTCCTGGTGTCCTCGCTGGACAAGGTGCAGGCTGGGAAGGGTTCCTCTAGTCAGCTGTACAGTGAGAGTGCTACCACCATGGAGAAACTGGCTGTACTGAAGGCCTGGGCTGAGGTGAGATGGCTTGAATATGTTGGAAATATACCGGTCAGTTTCACTACAGTATTAAAACACTGATAACATTATATTTATTGTAGTGTTCTATTTCATTCCTTGCTCCTCACTTTGAGGTCTATATCTCTCAGAAGGGTTGTAACGGTTCCTCGGTTCGGTCCAAACTGTGAACCCGAAGGGTTGTAACGGTTCCTCGGTTCGGTCCAAACTGTGAACCCGAAGGGTTGTAACGGTTCCTCGGTTCGGTCCAAACTGTGAACCCGAAGAGTTGTAACGGTTCCTCGGTTCGGTCCGCACTGTGAACCCGAAGGGTTGTAACGGTACCGTTCGTTACGGGGACCTCGGTTCGGTCCGCACTGTGAACCCAAATGAATACATAACAAAAATATATACAAAATCAAAACACTAGGCCTATAGACTAGACTGTGATGTAGACCTGTAACACTATAGACTAGGCTGTGCTGTAGACCTGTAACACTATAGACTAGGCTGTAGACCTGTAACACTATAGACTAGGCTGTAGACCTGTAACACTATAGACTAGGCTGTAGACCTGTAACACTATAGACTAGGCTGTAGACCTGTAACACTATAGACTAGGCTGTAGACCTGTAACACTATAGACTAGGCTGTAGACCTGTAACACTATAGACTAGGCTGTAGACCTGTAACACTATAGACTAGGCTGTAGACCTGTAACACTATAGACTAGGCTGTGATGTAGACCTGTAACACTATAGACTAGGCTGTAGACCTGTAACACTATAGACTAGACTGTAGACCTGTAACACTATAGACTAGGCTGTAGACCTGTAACACTATAGACTAGGCTGTAGACCTGTAACACTATAACTAGGCTGTAGACCTGTAACACTATAGACTAGGCTGTAGACCTGTAACACTATAGACTAGGCTGTAGACCTGTAACACTATAGACTAGGCTGTAGACCTGTAACACTATAGACTAGGCTGTAGACCTGTAACACTATAGACTAGGCTGTAGACCTGTAACACTATAGACTAGGCTGTAGACCTGTAACACTATAGACTAGGCTGTAGACCTGTAACACTATAGACTAGGCTGTAGACCTGTAACACTATAGACTAGGCTGTAGACCTGTAACACTATAGACTAGGCTGTCTGTATTACCTGTTACACTATAGACTAGGCTGTAGACCTGTAACACTATAGACTAGGCTGTAGACCTGTAACACTATAGACTAGGCTGTAGACCTGTAACACTATAGACTAGGCTGTAGACCTGTAACACTATAGACTAGGCTGGGCTGTAGACCTGTAACACTATAGACTAGGCTGTAGACCTGTAACACTATAGACTAGGCTGTAGACCTGTAACACTATAGACTAGGCTGTAGACCTGTAACACTATAGACTAGGCTGTAGACCTGTAACACTATAGACTAGGCTGTAGACCTGTAACACTATAGACTAGGCTGTAGACCTGTAACACTATAGACTAGGCTGTAGACCTGTAACACTATAGACTAGGCTGTAGACCTGTAACACTATAGACTAGGCTGTAGACCTGTAACACTATAGACTAGGCTGTAGACCTGTAACACTATAGACTAGGCTGTAGACCTGTAACACTATAGACTAGGCTGTAGACCTGTAACACTATAGACTAGGCTGTAGACCTGTAACACTATAGACTAGGCTGTAGACCTGTAACACTATAGACTAGACTGTGCGACCTGTAACACTATAGACTAGGCTGTAGACCTGTAACACTATAGACTAGGCTGTAGACCTGTAACACTATAGACTAGGCTGTAGACCTGTAACACTATAGACTAGGCTGTAGACCTGTAACACTATAGACTAGGCTGTAGACCTGTAACACTATAGACTAGGCTGTAGACCTGTAACACTATAGACTAGGCTGTAGACCTGTAACACTATAGACTAGGCTGTAGACCTGTAACACTATAGACTAGGCTGTAGACCTGTAACACTATAGACTAGGCTGTAGACCTGTAACACTATAGACTAGGCTGTAGACCTGTAACACTATAGACTAGGCTGTAGACCTGTAACACTATAGACTAGGCTGTAGACCTGTAACACTATAGACTAGGCTGTAGACCTGTAACACTATAGACTAGGCTGTAGACCTGTAACACTATAGACTAGGCTGTAGACCTGTAACACTATAGACTAGGCTGTAGACCTGTAACACTATAGACTAGGCTGTAGACCTGTAACACTATAGACTAGGCTGTAGACCTGTAACACTATAGACTAGGCTGTAGACCTGTAACACTATAGACTAGGCTGTAGACCTGTAACACTATAGACTAGGCTGTAGACCTGTAACACTATAGACTAGGCTGTAGACCTGTAACACTATAGACTAGGCTGTAGACCTGTAACACTATAGACTAGGCTGTAGACCTGTAACACTATAGACTAGGCTGTAGACCTGTAACACTATAGACTAGGCTGTAGACCTGTAACACTATAGACTAGGCTGTAGACCTGTAACACTATAGACTAGGCTGTAGACCTGTAACACTATAGACTAGGCTGTAGACCTGTAACACTATAGACTAGGCTGTAGACCTGTAACACTATAGACTAGGCTGTAGACCTGTAACACTATAGACTAGGCTGTAGACCTGTAACACTATAGACTACGCTAGTAGACCTGTAACACTATAGACTAGGCTGTAGACCTGTAACACTATAGACTAGGCTGTAGACCTGTAAACACTATAGACGAGGCTGTAGACCTGTAACACTATAGACTTAGGCTGTAGACCTGTAACACTATAGACTAGGCTGTAGACCTGTAACACTATAGACTAGGCTGTAGACCTGTAACACTATAG
>NC_139988.1:91896805-91949931 GCF_964263955.1 Coregonus lavaretus | reverse complement strand
TAACACTATAGACTAGGCTGTAGACCTGTAACACTATAGACTAGGCTGTAGACCTGTAACACTATAGACTAGGATGTAGACCTGTAACACTATAGACTAGGCTATAGACCTGTAACACTATAGACTAGGCTGTAGACCTGTAACACTATAGACTAGGCTGTAGACCTGTAACACTATAGACTAGGCTGTAGACCTGTAACTCTATAGACTAGGCTGTAGACCTGTAACACTATAGACTAGGCTGTAGACCTGTAACTCTATAGACTAGGCTGTAGACCTGTAACACTATAGACTAGGCTGTAGACCTGTAACACTATAGACTAGGCTGTAGACCTGTAACATTATAGACTAGGATGTAGACCTGTAACACTATAGACTAGGCTGTAGACCTGTAACACTATAGACTAGGCTGTAGACCTGTAACACTATAGACTAGGCTGTAGACCTGTAACACTATAGACTAGGCTGTAGACCTGTAACACTATAGACTAGGCTGTAGACCTGTAACACTATAGACTAGGCTGTAGACCTGTAACACTATAGACTAGGCTGTAGACCTGTAACACTATAGACTAGGCTGTAGACCTGTAACACTATAGACTAGACTGTAGACCTGTAACACTATAGACTAGGCTGTAGACCTGTAACACTATAGACTGTCTGTCTCTCTCTCTCTCTCTCTCTCTCTCTCTCTCTCTCTCTGTCTCTCTCTCTCTGTGTCTCTCGCTCTCTGTCTCTCTCTCTCTTCTCTCTGTCTCTCTCTCTCTGTGTCTCTCGCTCTCTGTCTCTCTCTCTCTCTGTCTCTCGCTCTCTGTCTCTCTCTCTCTCTGTCTCTCGCTCTCTGTCTCTCTCTCTCTCTGTCTCTGTCTCTCTCTCTCTCTCTCTCTCTCTCTCTCTCTGTCTCTCTCTCTCTGTGTCTCGCTCTCTGTCTCTCTCTCTCTCTGTCTCTCGCTCTCTGTCTCTCTCTCTCTCGCTCTCTGTCTCTCTCTCTCTCTCTCTCTCTCTGTCTCTCTCTCTCTGTCTCTCGCTCTCTGTCTCTCTCTCTCTCGCTCTCTGTCTGTCTCTTTCTCTCTCTCTCTCTCTCTCTCTCTCTCTCTGTCTCTGTCTCTGTCTCTCTCTGTCTCTCTCTCTCTCTCTCTCTAACTATTTTCTTCTCTCTCCCCCCCCCTCCCCGTCTTCCAGGTGTATGTGGTGGCCATGAAGATAAAGAAGGAAGCAGAGTCTCGTCCGGTGAAGGAGGTGAAGGCAGGAGGAGGAGAGGAGGAAGAGGAGGAGGAGGAGGTGGGAGCGGACATTCTTCCTCCTGATAGCCTGATTATGCTGGTGCAGCCTGAACTGCCGTCTCTGTCTCGGCTGTGGTTGGCTGTCCTCAGAGACTATGCTCTACTGACACTGCCTGCAGAGTTCTCCAGCCAACTGCCACCTGACGGTACACTACACCCTACTCAACACTGTGGCCTCCTGACGGTACACTACACCCTACTCAACACTGTGGCCTCCTAACGGTACACTACACCCTACTCAACACTGTGGCCAACTGCCTCCTGACGGTACACTACACCCTACTCAACACTGTGGCCACCTGACGGTACACTACACCCTACTCAACACTGTGGCCTCCTGACGGTACACTACACCCTACTCAACACTGTGGCCTCCTGACGGTACACTACACCCTACTCAACACTGTGGCCACCTGACGGTACACTACACCCTACTCAACACTGTGGCCACCTGACGGTATACTACACCCTACTCAACACTGTGGCCACCTGACGGTACACTACACCCTACTCAACACTGTGGCCACCTGACGGTACACTACACCCTACTCAACACTGTGGCCTCCTGACAGTACACTACACCCTACTCAACACTGTGGCCTCCTGACGGTACACTACACCCTACTCAACACTGTGGCCACCTGACGGTACACTACACCCTACTCAACACTGTGGCCACCTGACGGTACACTACACCCTACTCATCACTGTGGCCTCCTGACGGTACACTACACCCTACTCAACACTGTGGCCACCTGACGGTACACTACACCCTACTCAACACTGTGGCCACCTGACGGTATACTACACCCTACTCAACACTGTGGCCACCTGACGGTACACTACACCCTACTCATCACTGTGGCCTCCTGACGGTACACTACACCCTACTCAACACTGTGGCCACCTGACAGTACACTACACCCTACTCAACACTGTGGCCAACTGCCACCTGACGGTACACTACACCCTACTCAACACTGTGGCCTCCTGACGGTACACTACACCCTACTCAACACTGTGGCCAACTGACTCCTGACGGTACACTACACCCTACTCAACACTGTGGCCACCTGACGGTACACTACACCCTACTCAACACTGTGGCCACCTGACGGTACACTACACCCTACTCAACACTGTGGCCTCCTGACGGTACACTACACCCTACTCAACACTGTGGCCACCTGACGGTACACTACACCCTACTCAACACTGTGGCCACCTGACGGTACACTACACCCTACTCAACACTGTGGCCACCTGACGGTACACTACACCCTACTCAACACTGTGGCCACCTGACGGTACACTACACCCTGCTCAACACTGTGGCCACCTGCCTCCTGACGGTACACTACACCCTACTCATCACTGTGGCCTCCTGACGGTACACTACACCCTACTCAACACTGTGGCCACCTGACGGTACACTACACCCTACTCAACACTGTGGCCACCTGACGGTATACTACACCCTACTCAACACTGTGGCCACCTGACGGTACACTACACCCTACTCATCACTGTGGCCTCCTGACGGTACACTACACCCTACTCAACACTGTGGCCACCTGACGGTACACTACACCCTACTCAACACTGTGGCCTCCTGACGGTACACTACACCCTACTCAACACTGTGGCCTCCTGACGGTACACTACACCCTACTCAACACTGTGGCCACCTGACGGTACACTACACCCTACTCAACACTGTGGCCACCTGACGGTACACTACACCCTACTCAACACTGTGGCCACCTGACGGTACACTACACCCTACTCAACACTGTGGCCACCTTGACGGTACACTACACCCTACTCATCACTGTGGCCTCCTGACGGTACACTACACCCTACTCAACACTGTGGCCACCTGACGGTACACTACACCCTACTCAACACTGTGGCCACCTGACGGTATACTACACCCTACTCAACACTGTGGCCACCTGACGGTACACTACACCCTACTCATCACTGTGGCCTCCTGACGGTACACTACACCCTACTCAACACTGTGGCCACCTGACGGTACACTACACCCTACTCAACACTGTGGCCAACTGCCACCTGACGGTACACTACACCCTACTCAACACTGTGGCCTCCTGACGGTACACTACACCCTACTCAACACTGTGGCCAACTGACTCCTGACGGTACACTACACCCTACTCAACACTGTGGCCACCTGACGGTACACTACACCCTACTCAACACTGTGGCCACCTGACGGTACACTACACCCTACTCAACACTGTGGCCAACTGCCTCCTGACGGTACACTACACCCTACTCAACACTGTGGCCTCCTGACGGTACACTACACCCTACTCAACACTGTGGCCAACTGACTCCTGACGGTACACTACACCCTACTCAACACTGTGGCCTCCTGACGGTACACTACACCCTACTCAACACTGTGGCCACCTGACGGTACACTACACCCTACTCAACACTGTGGCCACCTGACGGTACACTACACCCTACTCAACACTGTGGCCACCTGACGGTACACTACACCCTACTCAACACTGTGGCCTCCTGACGGTACACTACACCCTACTCAACACTGTGGCCTCCTGACGGTACACTACACCCTACTCAACACTGTGGCCAACTGACTCCTGACGGTACACTACACCCTACTCAACACTGTGGCCACCTGACGGTACACTACACCCTACTCAACACTGTGGCCACCTGACGGTACACTACACCCTACTCAACACTGTGGCCACCTGACGGTACACTACACCCTACTCAACACTGTGGCCACCTGACGGTACACTACACCCTACTCAACACTGTGGCCTCCTGACGGTACACTACACCCTACTCAACACTGTGGCCACCTGACGGTACACTACACCCTACTCAACACTGTGGCCACCTGACGATACACTACACCCTACTCAACACTGTGGCCTCCTGACGGTACACTACACCCTACTCAACACTGTGGCCACCTGACGGTACACTACACCCTACTCAACACTGTGGCCACCTGACGGTATACTACACCCTACTCAACACTGTGGCCACCTGACGGTACACTACACCCTACTCAACACTGTGGCCACCTGACGGTATACTACACCCTACTCAACACTGTGGCCTCCTGACGGTACACTACACCCTACTCAACACTGTGGCCACCTGACGGTACACTACACCCTACTCAACACTGTGGCCTCCTGACGGTACACTACACCCTAATCAACACTGTGGCCTCCTGACGGTACACTACACCCTACTCAACACTGTGGCCACCTGACGGTACACTACACCCTACTCAACACTGTGGCCACCTGACGGTACACTACACCCTACTCAACACTGTGGCCACCTGACGGTACACTACACCCTACTCAACACTGTGGCCTCCTGACGGTACACTACACCCTACTCAACACATTTACATTTTACATTACATTTACATTTTAGTCATTTAGCAGACGCTCTTATCCAGAGCGACTTACAGGAGCAATTAGGGTTAAGTGCCTTGCTCAAGGGCACATTAACGTCATTTAGCAGACGCTCTTAGCCAGAGCGACTCGCAAATTGGTGCGTTCACCCTATAGCCAGTGGGATAACCACTTTACAATTTGGGGGGGGGGGGTTAGAAGGAACACTTTATCCTATCCCAGGTATTCCTTAAAGAGGTGGGGTTTCAAATGTCTCCGGAAGGTGGTGAGTGACTCCGCTGTCCTGGCGTCGTGAGGGAGCTTGTTCCACCATTGGGGTGCCAGAGCAGCGAACAGTTTACAGCAGCGAACACTGTGGCCTCCTGACGGTACACTACACCCTACTCAACACTGTGGCCTCCTGACGGTACACTACACCCTACTCAACACTGTGGCCTCCTGACGGTACACTACACCCTACTCAACACTGTGGCCACCTGACGGTACACTACATCCTACTCAACACTGTGGCCACCTGCCTCCTGACGGTACACTACACCCTACTCAACACTGTGGCCACCTGACGGTACACTACACCCTACTCAACACTGTGGCCACCTGACGGTACACTACACCCTACTCAACACTGTGGCCAACTGCCTCCTGACGGTACACTACACCCTACTCAACACTGTGGCCACCTGACGGTACACTACACCCTACTCAACACTGTGGCCTCCTGACGGTACACTACACCCTACTCAACACTGTGGCCACCTGACGGTACACTACACCCTACTCAACACTGTGGCCACCTGACGGTACACTACACCCTACTCAACACTGTGGCCACCTGACGGTACACTACATCCTACTCAACACTGTGGCCAACTGCCTCCTGACGGTACACTACACTTTACTCAACACTGTGGCCTCCTGACGGTACACTACACCCTACTCAACACTGTGGCCAACTGCCACCTGACGGTACACTACACCCTACTCAACACTGTGGCCTCCTGACGGTACACTACACCCTACTCAACACTGTGGCCTCCTGACGGTACACTACACCCTACTCAACACTGTGGCCAACTGCCACCTGACGGTACACTACACCCTACTCAACACTGTGGCCTCCTGACGGTACACTACACCCTACTCAACACTGTCGCCAACTGCCACCTGACGGTACACTACACCCTACTCAACACTGTGGCCTCCTGACGGTACACTACACCCTACTCAACACTGTGGCCTCCTGACGGTACACTACACCCTACTCAACACTGTGGCCTCCTGACGGTACACTACACCCTACTCAATACTGTGGCCTCCTGACGGTACACTACACCCTACTCAACACTGTGGCCACCTGACGGTACACTACACCCTACTCAACACTGTGGCCTCCTGACGGTACACTACACCCTACTCAACACTGTGGCCAACTGCCACCTGACGGTACACTACACCCTACTCAACACTGTGGCCTCCTGACGGTACACTACACCCTACTCAACACTGTGGCCACCTGACGGTACACTACACCCTACTCAACACTGTGGCCACCTGACGGTACACTACACCCTACTCAACACTGTGGCCTCCTGGCGGTACACTACACCCTACTCAACACTGTGGCCTCATGACGGTACACTACACCCTACTCAACACTGTGGCCTCCTGACGGTACACTACACCCTACTCAACACTGTGGCCTCCTGACGGTACACTACACCCTACTCAACACTGTGGCCTCCTGACGGTACACTACACCCTACTCAACACTGTGGCCAACTGCCACCTGACGGTACACTACACCCTACTCAACACTGTGGCCAACTGCCTCCTGACGGTACACTACACCCTACTCAACACTGTGGCCTCCTGACGGTACACTACACCCTACTCAACACTGTGGCCTCCTGACGGTACACTACACCCTACTCAACACTGTGGCCTCCTGACGGTACACTACACCCTACTCAACACTGTGGCCAACTGCCACCTGACGGTACACTACACCCTACTCAACACTGTGGCCACCTGACGGTACACTACACCCTACTCAACACTGTGGCCACCTGCCTCCTGACGGTACACTACACCCTACTCAACACTGTGGGGTGTAAATAGAGAATCTCTCCAATGAACATGATTTCTAGACTTGGTTAATCTGTTTCCGGGAAGCAGGCCCTAAAACTTGTTCATGATGTTCATGTTGGTGTGACAGCTTGGGTGCTAATCCACTACTGTCTCATCTCCAAGGCTGTTTTCCTGCTGTGTGTGTCCAGGTGGTGCATTCTACACCCCAGAGACCATTGACACAGCTCGTCTCCACTACCGTGGCTCCTGGGCCCCTGTCCTCCACGCTGTGGCCCTCTGGCTGAGCAGCACCAGCTTCGGGGAAGAGGAGGCCCCTGCTCCCCACCCACAGGCTTCTGGGGCACCAGTCTACCTCCAGGGAAACCCTGTACCTACCCAGAGTCTGGAGGAGCTGGTTAAGGACAGGATGCATCTGATGTTGGGTGAGAGAGAGAGAGAGAGAGAGAGATAACCACTTAAAAGGAAGCGATTCCCAAACCTTCCATAACAAAGCCATCACCTACAGAGAGATGAACTTGGAGAAGAGTCCCCTAAGTAAGCTTGTCCTGGGGCTCTGTTCACAAACACAAACAGACCCCACAGAGCCCCAGGACAACAACAACAACAACAACAACACAATTAGACCCAACCAAATCATGAGAAAACAAAAAGAGAATTACTTGACACATTGGAAAGAACAAACAAAAAAACAGAGCAAACTAGAATGCTATTTGGCCCTAAACAGAGAGTACACAGTGGCAGAATACCTGACCACTGTGACTGACCCAAACTTAAGGAAAGCTTTGACTATGTACAGACTCAGTGAGCATAGCCTTGCTATTGAGAAAGGCCGCCGTAGGCAGACCTGGCTCTCAAGAGAAGACAGGCTATGTGCACACTGCCCACAAAATGAGGTGGAAACTGAGCTGCACTTCCTAACCTCCTGCCAAATGTATGACCATATTAGAGACACATATTTCCCTCAGATTACAGCGATCCACAAAGAATTCGAAAACAAACCCAATTTTGATCAACTCCCTTATCTACTGGGTGAAAAACCACAGTGTGCCATCACAGCTGCAAGATTTGTGACCTGTTGCCACAAGAAAAGGGCAACCAGTGAAGAACAAACACCATTGTAAATACAACCCATATTTATGTTTATTTATTTTCCCATTTGTACTTTAACTATTTGCACATTGTTACAACACTGTATATATACATAATATGACATTTGAAATGTCTTTATTCTTTTGAAACTTCTGAGTGTAATGTTTACTGTTAATATTTATTGTTTATTTCACTTTTGTTTACTATCTACTTCACTTGCTTTGGCAATGTTAACACACGTTTCCCATGCCAATAAAGCCCTTAAATTGAAATTGAAATTGAAATTGAGAGAGAGAGAGAGAGAGAGAGAGAGAGAGAGGACACTTAGTTACCTTCATAATAACTGACCACTCTGTCCTCCCACCCCCAGGTGTCAGTATAGAGTTCCTGTGCTTCCCCAGACCCGAGGAACCTATAGAACATGTCATGTCATGTCTACAGGCTCTCTGTACCCTGCTGGACTCGCCCTGCGCCAGGACACACATCAGTGAAGACCAGGTAAAGCTAGAGGAGAAAGAAGAAGAGAGAGGAGAAAACAACTGGTAAAGAGAAAGGTTTGAGAAGGTTCTAGCATCATAGTCTAATTGTGATGCGGAGTTTACAGGAGAGAGGAAGGAACAGCTTTGGATGAGGACGGATACAGTAGCATGAGTAATGACTAATGTATATCACGTTCCAGAGGTGATGGTCTCTCTGTCTTTATAAGTTTCCCTTTCCCCACACACACACACACACACACACACACACACACACACACACACACACACACACACACACCATCTCTATGTATCTCTCCACCACTCCTCTCATCACCCTCAGAGCCTCAGACACAGCTCATTGCCTGTCCGTCTCTCCTCATCCATAATAAGCCATGAGCATTACAGTGAGGAGAGGATTAGACTTGACCTACTGCAGGATAATGGATAGATTCACAGATCTATACAGGCAGGGGAAGAGGTCTGTGTAGGCAGGGGAAGAGGTCTGTACAGGCAGGGGAAGAGGTCTGTGCAGGCAGGGGAAGAGGTCTGTGCAGGCAGGGGAAGAGGTCTGTGCAGGCAGGGGAAGAGGTCTGTGCAGGCAGGGGAAGAGGTCTGTGCAGGCAGGGGAAGAGGTCTGTGCAGGCAGGGGAAGAGGTCTGTGCAGGCAGGGGAAGAGGTCTGTGCAGGCAGGGGAATAGGTCTGTGCAGGCAGGGGAAGAGGTCTGTACAGGCAGGGGAAGAGGTCTGTGCAGGCAGGGGAAGAGGTCTGTGCAGGCAGGGGAAGAGGTCTGTACAGGCAGGGGAAGAGGTCTGTGCAGGCAGGGGAAGAGGTCTGTGCAGGCAGGGGAAGAGGTCTGTACAGGCAGGGGAAGAGGTCTGTACAGGCAGGGGAAGAGGTCTGTACAGGCAGGGGAAGAGGTCTGTGCAGGCAGGGGAAGAGGTCTGTGCAGGCAGGGGAAGAGGTCTGTGCAGGCAGGGGAAGAGGTCTATACAGGCAGGGGAAGAGGTCTGTGCAGGCAGGGGAAGAGGTCTGTGCAGGCAGGGGAAGAGGTCTGTACAGGCAGGGGAAGAGGTCTGTACAGGCAGGGGAAGAGGTCTGTGCAGGCAGGGGAAGAGGTATGTGCAGGCAGGGGAAGAGGTCTGTGCAGGCAGGGGAAGAGGTCTATACAGGCAGGGGAAGAGGTCTGTGCAGGCAGGGGAAGAGGTCTGTGCAGGCAGGGGAAGAGGTCTGTGCAGGCAGGGGAAGAGGTCTGTGCAGGCAGGGGAAGAGGTCTGTACATGCAGGGGAAGAGGTCTGTACATGCAGGGGAAGAGGTCTGTACATGCAGGGGAAGAGGTCTGTGCAGGCAGGGGAAGAGGTCTGTGCAGGCAGGGGAAGAGGTCTGTGCAGGCAGGGGAAGAGGTCTGTGCAGGCAGGGGAAGAGGTCTGTGCAGGCAGGGGAAGAGGTCTGTACAGGCAGGGGAAGAGGTCTATACAGGCAGGGGAAGAGGTCTGTGCAGGCAGGGGAAGAGGTCTGTACAGGCAGGGGAAGAGGTCTGTACAGGCAGGGGAAGAGGTCTGTGCAGGCAGGGGAAGAGGTCTGTGCAGGCAGGGGAAGAGGTATGTGCAGGCAGGGGAAGAGGTATGTGCAGGCAGGGGAAGAGGTCTATGCAGGCAGGGGAAGAGGTCTATACAGGCAGGGGAAGAGGTCTGTGCAGGCAGGGGAAGAGGTCTGTGCAGGCAGGGGAAGAGGTCTGTGCAGGCAGGGGAAGAGGTATATACAGGTAGGCCAGAAAGATTCCAGATGGTTCTGTCTGTGTCTCTTACACAGGGCTGAGGAGTTAGTGACATCACTGAGCTGTAGCGTAGCAGACATTCTGGGTGTGTTTCTCTCCTCGTTGTAGCTCTTGGGTGTAGAGCTGACAGGCTGGATGTTTTTAAAGATGTCATGGCTAACCAGGTTTCTCTCCACGTTGTAGCTCTTGGGTGTAGAGCTGACAGGCTGGATGTTTTTAAAGATGTCATGGCTAACCAGGTTTCTCTCCACGTTGTAGCTCTTGGGTGCAGAGCTGACAGGCTGGGTATTTTTAAAGATGTCATGGCTAACCAGGTTTCTCTCCACGTTGTAGCTCTTGGGTGTAGAGCTGACAGGCTGGATGTTTTTAAAGATGTCATGGCTAACCAGGTTTCTCTCCACGTTGTAGCTCTTGGGTGTAGAGCTGCTCAACGTGCTCCACAGACTGCTCCTGACCAGAGACCCTCCGGCCGTTCAGCTCCAAGTTACGGCTGTGGTGCAGGAGACTGTCCGAGCTGCACAGGACCACCTCACACAGCAGAGGGACGCCCAGGGTTAGTACCGACACGGGTCACTGTGTTACCCTGATGGACAGGCTGGTCCCAGATACCTTGGTGCTTGCCTTGCCAATTCATATGGTCATCATTAACCATATGCTGATACAGACAAGCAGATCTGGGACCAGCCTATCCAGCCTATGAGTCTACTGTTAGGATATACCACATAAACCTTTAAATTAATTTACATTTACATTTTAGTCATTTAGCAGACGCTCTTATCCAGAGCGACTTGCAGTTAGTGAGTGCATACATTTTTCATACTGGTTTGCCTGTGTTAGTCGTATGTACAGGATACATATGGTATACACCTTCCAATGAAATGCTTACTAGCGGGTTCCTTCTGGACAATGCAAGAACAATGAGAAATAACAAAAGATAAGAATACGAACATAAAGTTAAATAGCTCAGTAGAAAAATAATAAACATTTTGAGCTCCCAACTAGTTACTGCCATATGCATAGAGATCCATGACTTATCCATCAGCTCTTTGAGCTCCCAACTAGTTACTGCCATATGCATAGAGATCCATGACTTATCCATCAGCTCTTTGAGCTCCCAACTAGTTACTGCCATATGCATAGAGATCCATGACTTATCCATCAGCTCTTTGAGCTCCCAACTAGTTACTGCCATATGCATAGAGATCCATGACTTATCCATCAGCTCTTTGAGCTCCCAACTAGTTACTGCCATATGCATAGAGATCCATGACTTATCCATCATCTCTTTGAGCTCCCAACTAGTTACTGCCATATGCATAGAGATCCATGACTTATCCATCAGCTCTTTGAGCTCCCAACTAGTTACTGCCATATGCATAGAGATCCATGACTTATCCATCATCTCTTTGAGCTCCAACTAGTTACTGCCATATGCATAGAGATCCATGACTTATCCATCATCTCTTTGAGCTCCAACTAGTTACTGCCATATGCATAGAGATCCATGACTTATCCATCAGCTCTTTGAGCTCCAACTAGTGACTGCCATATGCATAGAGACCAATGACTTATCCATCATCTCTTTGAGCTCCAACTAGTTACTGCCATATGCATAGAGATCCATGACTTATCCATCATCTCTTTGAGCTCCAACTAGTTACTGCCATATGCATAGAGATCCATGACTTATCCATCATCTCTTTGAGCTCCAACTAGTTACTGCCATATGCATAGAGATCCATGACTTATCCATCATCTCTTTGAGCTCCAACTAGTTACTGCCATATGCATAGAGATCCATGACTTATCCATCATCTCTTTGAGCTCCAACTAGTTACTGCCATATGCATAGAGATCCATGACTTATCCATCATCTCGTTGAGCTCCCAACTAGTTACTGCCATATGCATAGAGATCCATGACTTATCCATCATCTCTTTGAGCTCCAACTAGTTACTGCCATATGCATAGAGATCCATGACTTATCCATCATCTCTTTGAGCTCCAACTAGTTACTGCCATATGCATAGAGATCCATGACTTATCCATCATCTCTTTGAGCTCCCAACTAGTTACTGCCATATGCATAGAGATCCATGACTTATCCATCATCTCTTTGAGCTCCAACTAGTTACTGCCATATGCATAGAGATCCATGACTTATCCATCATCTCTTTGAGCTCCAACTAGTTACTGCCATATGCATAGAGATCCATGACTTATCCATCAGCTCTTTGAGCTCCAACTAGTTACTGCCATATGCATAGAGATCCATGACTTATCCATCATCTCTTTGAGCTCCCAACTAGTTACTGCCATATGCATAGAGATCCATGACTTATCCATCAGCTCTTTGAGCTCCCAACTAGTTACTACCATATGCATAGAGATCCATGACTTATCCATCAGCTCTTTGAGCTCCCAACTAGTTACTGCCATATGCATAGAGATCCATGACTTATCCATCATCTCTTTGAGCTCCCAACTAGTTACTGCCATATGCATAGAGATCCATGACTTATCCATCATCTCTTTGAGCTCCCAACTAGTTACTGCCATATGCATAGAGATCCATGACTTATCCATCATCTCTTTGAGCTCCCAACTAGTTACTGCCATATGCATAGAGATCCATGACTTATCCATCATCTCTTTGAGCTCCCAACTAGTTACTGCCATATGCATAGAGATCCATGACTTATCCATCACCTCTTTGAGCTCCAACTAGTTACTGCCATATGCATAGAGATCCATGACTTATCCATCAGCTCTTTGAGCTCCCAACTAGTTACTGCCATATGCATAGAGATCCATGACTTATCCATCAGCTCTTTGAGCTCCCAACTAGTTACTGCCATATGCATAGAGATCCATGACTTATCCATCATCTCTTTGAGCTCCCAACTAGTTACTGCCATATGCATAGAGATCCATGACTTATCCATCATCTCTTTGAGCTCCAACTAGTTACTGCCATATGCATAGAGATCCATGACTTATCCATCATCTCTTTGAGCTCCCAACTAGTTACTGCCATATGCATAGAGATCCATGACTTATCCATCAGCTCTTTGAGCTCCAACTAGTTACTGCCATATGCATAGAGATCCATGACTTATCCATCAGCTCTTTGAGCTCCCAACTAGTTACTGCCATATGCATAGAGATCCATGACTTATCCATCAGCTCTTTGAGCTCCCAACTAGTTACTGCCATATGCATAGAGATCCATGACTTATCCATCAGCTCCATCAAAGGGAGTGAATGAGGGTGGAAGGGAGAAAGCAACTTTCTGGAATGAAATGCAGCCAACTCAGCTAGGAGTAAGACTGAGCCAGACAGTAGTAGTAGTAGTAGTAGTAGCAGTAGCAGTAGCAGTAGCAGCAATAGCAGTAGCAGTAGCAGTAGCAGCAGCAGCAGCAGCAGCAGTAGTAGTAGTAGTAGTAGTAGTAGTAGTAGTAGTAGTAGCAGTAGCAGTAGTAGTAGTAGCAGTAGCAGTAGCAGTAGCAGCAATAGCAGTAGTAGTAGTAGTAGTAGTAGTAGTAGTAGTAGTAGTAGTAGTAGTAGTAGTAGCAGTAGCAGTAGCAGTAGCAGCAATAGCAGTAGCAGCAGTAGCAGTAGTAGTAGTAGTAGTAGCAGTAGCAGTACCCACCAATACTATTTATTTATACTATTTAATTTAAAATCTATTTGACCTAAATGGGCTCATTACTACTGATTTTAAAGTCAAGTACAGGCTCAGAATGTTCTCACCCCCTGTTGATCTACTCTACTTATCTCCATCCAGGTAAGGAGGATGGAGGGGAGAAGGACAGTCTGTGTCTCCAGGGAGAGGGAGGTGAGACTGGGGAGCTGCTCCCGGGGAAGTCCCTGGTCTTCGCTGCCATGGAGCTCCTGGTGTTCATCCTGGTTCGCCACCTGCCCCAACTCAACACCAGGTAATATATTCATGTCTTTTTATTCATTTATGTTTTTGCTTCTTAGTTCTATTGTAACTTATCAGTGGTGTTCTATTGTAATTCCCTGGTTATCCATAGTTCCCTGGTTATCCATAGTTCCTTGGTTATCCATAGTTCCTTGGTTATCCATAGTTCCCTGGTTATCCATAGTTCCCTGGTTATTCATAGTTCCCTGGTTATCCATAGTTCCCTGGTTATTCATAGTTCCCTGGTTATCCATAGTTCCATAGTTCCCTGGTTATCCATAGTTCCCTGGTTATCCATAGTTCCCTGGTTATCCATAGTTCCTTGGTTATCCATAGTTCCATAGTTCCTTGGTTATCCATAGTTCCCTGGTTATCCATAGTTCCCTGGTTATCCATAGTTCCCTGGTTATCCATAGTTCCCTGGTTATCCATAGTTCCATAGTTCCCTGGTTATCCATAGTTCCCTGGTTATCCATAGTTCCCTGGTTATCCATAGTTCCTTGGTTATCCATAGTTCCATAGTTCCTTGGTTATCCATAGTTCCCTGGTTATCCATAGTTCCCTGGTTATCCATAGTTCCCTGGTTATCCATAGCTCCTTGGTTATCCATAGTTCCATAGTTCCTTGGTTATCCATAGTTCCCTGGTTATCCATAGTTCCCTGGTTATCCATAGTTCCCTGGTTATCCATAGTTCCCTGGTTATCCTGCTTATTCCCTCCTGATTCTGGGACTCTTCTAACCAGGACTTCTGCAAAACCTGGGAATTGTGGGAATTTTTTACAGAATTTTGCAACCCTAATTGTAAAACATATTTGGGTCATTGAAAAGCCCAAACTCATGTATTATTATTATTCCCAGGGTGAACGAGTCCCCCAGCCATCTGCCCCTCCGGCCCCAGCCTCGTCTGCCTGAGGAGAGCACCCGGCTGGTGGCTCACACTGTCACTATACTGGCTGAGCTGTCATCGCTGTGCTCCCCCGCAGGTAACACACACACTCATCATGTCTCCTCCATTCATCTCCCCACAACAGTCTCTCTGCCTTAGACTCAGTCTGGCTCAATAGCCTCTCTCCCCTTGGATCCATCTCACCCTGGGACTGTGGTTGTTATGTCTGAGACTGAAGCTTTCTGAAGATCTGATTATATCCTTGAAATCAACTGAGTCACACTGGGTGTGAAACAATAGAAAAACAGAGATGATTCAGTTAGGATTTCGGGGCTACTGAGAGATTAGGATTTCGGGGCTACTGAGAGATTAGGATTTCGGGGCTACTGAGAGATTAGGATTTCGGGGCTACTGAGAGATTAGGATTTCGGGGCTACTGAGAGATTAGGATTTCGGGGCTACTGAGAGATTAGGGACAGGGATAAATATGATACTTATAGAAGGGGGTGTTTGCCTTGTTGACATATTAAAGGTGCAATCTGCAATGGTTACTGCTGTCCAATTGTCATTTCAATTGATATACCCATTGATTGAACTGTTGCACATGGCAGTTTTAAAAGGGGTATTGGTGTGAGATGGAGTGAAGGATTATTGAAGGATACAAGTCTAACTCTCTCTGTCATTCCTCATTACTGAAGGATACAAGTCTAACTCTCTCTCTGTCATTCCTCATTACTGAAGGATACAAGTCTAACTCTCTCTCTGTCATTCCTCATTACTGACGGATACAAGTCTAACTCTCTGTCTGTCTCCCCCCCCCCCCAGGCAGCATGACCATCCTCCCCACTGTACTCTTCCTGATAACAGGGGTCCTGAAGGAGACGGCTATGAAGACACCTGATAACTCCATACCCCTGCCTGTCTCAGGTACACACACACACACACACACACACACACACACACACACACACACACACACACACACGGCAGCTATGAAGGCACCTGATAACTCCATACCCCTGCCTGTCTCAGGTACACACACACACACACACACACACACACACACACACACACACACACACACAGAGACACGGCAGCTATGAAGACACCTGATAACTCCATACCCCTGCCTGTCTCAGGTACACACACACACACACACACACACACACAGACACGGCAGCTATGAAGACACCTGATAACTCCATACCCCTGCCTGTCTCAGGTACACACACACACACACACACACACACAGACACGGCAGCTATGAAGACACCTGATAACTCCATACCCCTGCCTGTCTCAGGTACACACACACACACACACACACACACACACACACACACACACACAGACACACACACACACACACACACACACACACACACACACACACACACACACACACACACACACACACACACACACACACACACACACACAGACACACACACACACACACACACACACACACACACACACAGACACGGCAGCTGTGAAGGCACCTGATAACTCCATACCCCTGCCTGTCTCAGCTGCTCTACAGGGTATAAAGACCATCATCACCTCCCCTCTGTCCCGGGCTGAGAAGACCCCCACTCAGTGGACAGGACTGATCCGGAGTAGTCTGGCTTCTGTTCTAGAATACTCTCAACCAGGTAACATGCACACTGTTCTAGTAGGATTCCTGGTAGCCGGGTGTTTCCTGGTAGCCGGGTGTTTCCTGGTAGCCGGGTGTTTCCTGGTAGCCGGGTGTTTCCTGGTAGCCGGGTGTTTCCTGGTAGCCGGGTGTTTCCTGGTAGCCGGGTGTTTCCTGGTAGCCGGGTGTTTCCTGGTAGCCGGGTGTTTTCTGGTAGCCGGGTGTTTCCTGGTAGCCGGGTGTTTCCTGGTAGCCGGGTGTTTCCTGGTAGCTGGGTGTTTCCTGGTAGCTGGGTGTTTCCTGGTAGCCGGGTGTTTCCCCATTATGTGTCAGGGCGCCGTGTAGATGGCTGTCCGGGCCTAGCCGTGGCCTGCAGATGTTGTTGAAGCACTTGTAAATGACCTGTAATGAGTGTGTAGATGTTGTTGTAATTTACCTGTAGTGAGTGTGTAGATGTTGTTGTAATTTACCTGTAGTGAGTGTGTAGATGTTGTAATTGACCTGTAGTGAGTGTGTAGATGTTGTTGTAATTGACCTGTAGTGAGTGTGTAGATGTTGTTGTAATTGACCTGTAGTGAGTGTGTAGATGTTGTTGTAATTGACCTGTAGTGAGTGTGTAGATGTTGTTGTAATTGACCTGTAGTGAGTGTGTAGATGTTGTTGTAATTGACCTGTAATGAGTGTGTAGATGTTGTTGTAATTGACCTGTAGTGAGTGTGTAGATGTTGTTGTAATTGACCTGTAGTGAGTGTGTAGATGTTGTTGTAATTGACCTGTAGTGAGTGTGTAGATGTTGTTGTAATTGACCTGTAGTGAGTGTGTAGATGTTGTTGTAATTGACCTGTAGTGAGTGTGTAGATGTTGTTGTAATTGACCTGTAGTGAGTGTGTAGATGTTGTTGTAATTGACCTGTAGTGAGTGTGTAGATGTTGTAGTGAGTGTGTAGATGTTGTTGTAATTGACCTGTAGTGAGTGTGTAGATGTTGTTGTAATTGACCTGTAGTGAGTGTGTAGATGTTGTTGTAATTGACCTGTAATGAGTGTGTAGATGTTGTTGTAATTGAGTAATGAGTGTGTAGATGTTGTTGTAATTGACCTGTAGTGAGTGTGTAGATGTTGTTGTAATTGACCTGTAATGAGTGTGTAGATGTTGTTGTAATTGACCTGTAATGAGTGTGTAGATGTTGTTGTAATTGACCTGTAGTGAGTGTGTAGATGTTGTTGTAATTGACCTGTAGTGAGTGTGTAGATGTTGTTGTAATTGACCTGTAGTGAGTGTGTAGATGTTGTTGTAATTGACCTGTAGTGAGTGTGTAGATGTTGTTGTAATTGACCTGTAGTGAGTGTGTAGATGTTGTTGTAATTGACCTGTAGTGAGTGTGTAGATGTTGTTGTAATTGACCTGTAGTGAGTGTGTAGATGTTGTTGTAATTGACCTGTAGTGAGTGTGTAGATGTTGTTGTAATTGACCTGTAGTGAGTGTGTAGATGTTGTTGTAATTGACCTGTAGTGAGTGTGTAGATGTTGTTGTAATTGACCTGTAGTGAGTGTGTAGATGTTGTTGTAATTGACCTGTAGTGAGTGTGTAGATGTTGTTGTAATTGACCTGTAATGAGTGTGTAGATGTTGTTGTAATTGAGTAATGAGTGTGTAGATGTTGTTGTAATTGACCTGTAGTGAGTGTGTAGATGTTGTAATGAATGTGTTTCTATCTCTACTGTACCAATGTGTGTTCCTCAGATGAGTCTCGTCCCGACATGGATGAGGTCAGTATGCTGACAGCCATGACCCTCTTCCTGCTGTCCGCCAGTTCAGAGGTCATGGGAGTCACTGTGCTGCAACGAGGCTGTATGGACCGCTATAGGAACGCCCTCAACTCCCCTGACCCCTGGGTAGGACACGCCCACACCGCTTCAACTCCCCTGACCCCTGACCCCTGGGGACTTTAATGTCTATTGTCTGAGGACACAGACTTGTCTTTTTGCTTTACCCCCCTCCCCAGTCTCAATGTTTCCCTGTATGTTTGCATGTGTGTAATCTGGTTCTCCCTCCCAGGTCCAGGCGCGGTGTTACCAACTCCTCCTCTCAGTGTTCCAGCACCCCAACCGAGCGTTATCCACCCCCTACATCCACGTCCTGGCACCGATCATGGTGGAGAAGCTGAAGGGGGTGGAGCGGAGCCGGCCAGGCACTGGCACGGAGCTGCAGGCCGTACAGGAGGGCATCAGGGTCCTGGAGAACCTAGTGGGCATGGGAGAGGAACAGAACCGTATGTACTGTCGGTAGCAATGCTGCACACACAGGGTCAACACGCTGACACACAGGGTTAACACGCTGTCACACTGGGTTAACACGCTGTCACACTGGGTTAACACGCTGTCACACAGGGTTAACACACTGACACACAGGGTTAACACACTGACACACAGGGTTAACACGCTGTCACACAGGGTTAACACGCTGTCACACTGGGTTAACACGCTGTCACACTGGGTTAACACGCTGTCACACTGGGTTAACACGCTGTCACACAGGGTTAACACACTGACACACAGGGTTAACACACTGACACACAGGGTTAACACGCTGTCACACAGGGTTAACACACTGACACACAGGGTTAACACACTGACACACAGGGTTAACACACTGACACACAGGGTTAACACACTGACACACAGGGTTAACACACTGACACACAGGGTTAACACGCTGTCACACAGGGTTAACACGCTGTCACACAGGGTTAACACACTGACACACAGGGTTAACACGCTGTCACACAGGGTTAACACACTGACACACAGGGTTAACACGCTGTCACACAGGGTTAACACGCTGTCACACAGGGTTAACACACTGACACACAGGGTTAACACGCTGTCACACAGGGTTAACACACTGACACACAGGGTTAACACGCTGTCACACAGGGTTAACACGCTGTCACACAGGGTTAACACGCTGTCACACAGGGTTAACACACTGACACACAGGGTTAACACACTGACACACAGGGTTAACACGCTGTCACACAGGGTTAACACACTGACACACAGGGTTAACACACTGACACACAGGGTTAACACACTGACACACAGGGTTAACACACTGACACACAGGGTTAACACACTGACACACAGGGTTAACACACTGACACACAGGGTTAACACGCTGTCACACAGGGTTAACACGCTGTCACACTGGGTTAACACGCTGTCACACAGGGTTAACACACTGACACACAGGGTTAACACACTGACACACAGGGTTAACACGCTGTCACACAGGGTTAACACGCTGACACACAGGGTTAACACGCTGTCACACAGGGTTAACACGCTGTCACACAGGGTTAACACGCTGTCACACAGGGTTAACACGCTGACACACAGGGTTAACACGCTGTCACACAGGGTTAACACGCTGACACACAGGGTTAACACGCTGTCACACAGGGTTAACACGCTGACACACAGGGTTAACACGCTGTCACACAGGGTTAACACACTGTCACACAGGGTTAACACGCTGTCACACAGGGTTAACACGCTGACACACAGGGTTAACACGCTGTCACACAGGGTTAACACGCTGTCACACTGGGTTAACACGCTGTCACACAGGGTTAACACACTGACACACAGGGTTAACACACTGACACACAGGGTTAACACGCTGTCACACAGGGTTAACACGCTGACACACAGGGTTAACACGCTGTCACACAGGGTTAACACGCTGTCACACAGGGTTAACACACTGTCACACAGGGTTAACACGCTGTCACACAGGGTTAACACGCTGACACACAGGGTTAACACGCTGACACACAGGGTTAACACGCTGACACACAGGGTTAACACACTCACAGAGCTGCAGGCCGTACAGGAGGGCATCAGGGTTCTGGAGAACCTAGTGGGCATCGGAGAGGAACAGAACACCATGGCCTGAATATGGGGCACAAGCCTCTTGATCCCATTTTGACCTCAGATAAACAAAATCTAAACAAAATCTAGTTTGGTTCCTAATTCAATCCCTTCAATATTTTACTACTAAAAATGTCCATCCTGACAGATCATTCAAAGGGTGACATGTGTTTCTCTGCATCGGGACAGCTATTTGGAAATGCATGATTTCAGATGTTATCGTTTTTTTTATTCCTCAATAAAGATCATGCAGGGGACATCTAAGAGTTTGTAAAATATGACTTTCAGGATATTTCAATTCATGGTTCCGTAGAGAGAACCTCAGAGTTGAATCGTGAGAACTATCCCTTACATTTAAATGGCTTCTGTTCTCTCATCCAGAGCCACTTACCACATCATTGAGTTGTTTTTCTTGTTTTCTGTGTCCTATTTGAGCTTGTTAGAGGTACACGTGTCCCTGTAAACAGCTCCACTGATCTGTAAAAACCTTCCTGTAACTACTGCCTCTTGTCATGTGTTGCCTTGTATATCTGGGCTGGGAGCGTTCGCCTGGACTTCTGCTCTGTGGCTTTTAGACTCGTGTCGTGGCAGTGTAGCCTAACTGGGAGAGCTCAAGCCCTTCATTCACCTCTATACCCTAGCTCAGACTAAGCCCTTCATTCACCTCTATACCGTAGCTCAGACCAAGCCCTTCATTCACCTCTATACCGTAGCTCAGACTAAGCCCTTCATTCACCTCTATACCCTAGCTCAGACTAAGCCCTTCATTCACCTCTATACCCTAGCTCAGACTAAGCCCTTCATTCACCTCTATACCGTAGCTCAGACTAAGCCCTTCATTCACCTCTATACCCTAGCTCAGACTAAGCTTTATGGATCAGAATATTTTATGTCCTCTCGCTCTGAGATACTGATTCGTTTTTTTTTTTCATAGAGCAAATGTTAACTAACAAGATGCAATGTTCATCTAGTTAATCAATGTTTGTTGATGTTCCATCTAGTTAATCAATGTTTGTTGATGTTCCATCTAGTTAATCAATGTTTGTTGTCTCCCTCCATTTCGTCTCTCCATCTCTCCCTTGCATCTCTCCTTCTCTCCCTCTTTCTCTCACGCTCTCCCTCTTTCTCTCCCTCTCTCCCTCTTTCTCTCCCTCTCTCCCTCTTTCTCTCCCTCTCTCCCTCTTTCTCTCACGCTCTCCCTCCTTTCTCTCCCTCTCTTTCTCTCACGCTCTCCCTCTTTCTCTCACGCTCTCCCTCTTTCTCTCACGCTCTCCCTCTTTCTTTCACGCTCTCCCTCCTTTCTCTCCCTCTCTCCCTCTTTCTCTCACGCTCTCCCTCTTTCTCTCACGCTCTCCCTCTTTCTCTCACGCTCTCCCTCTTTCTCTCACGCTCTCCCTCTTTCTCTCACGCTCTCCCTCTTTCTCTCTCGCTCTTTCTCTCACGCTCTCCCTCTATCTCTCACGCTCTCCCTCTTTCTCTCACGCTCTCCCTCTTTCTCTCACGCTCTCCCTCTTTCTCTCACGCTCTCCCTCTTTCTCTCACGCTCTCCCTCTTTCTCTCTCGCTCTTTCTCTCCTTCTCTCCCTCTTTCTCTCACGCTCTCCCTCTTTCTCTCCCTCTCTCCCTCTTTCTCTCCCTCTCTCCCTCTTTCTCTCCCTCTCTCCCTCTTTCTCTCACGCTCTCCCTCCTTTCTCTCCCTCTCTTTCTCTCACGCTCTCCCTCTTTCTCTCACGCTCTCCCTCTTTCTCTCACGCTCTCCCTCTTTCTTTCACGCTCTCCCTCCTTTCTCTCCCTCTCTCCCTCTTTCTCTCACGCTCTCCCTCTTTCTCTCACGCTCTCCCTCTTTCTCTCACGCTCTCCCTCTTTCTCTCACGCTCTCCCTCTTTCTCTCACGCTCTCCCTCTTTCTCTCTCGCTCTTTCTCTCACGCTCTCCCTCTATCTCTCACGCTCTCCCTCTTTCTCTCACGCTCTCCCTCTTTCTTTCACGCTCTCCCTCCTTTCTCTCCCTCTCTCCCTCTTTCTCTCACGCTCTCCCTCTTTCTCTCACGCTCTCCCTCTTTTCTCTCACGCTCTCCCTCTTTCTCTCACGCTCTCCCTCTTTCTCTCACGCTCTCCCTCTTTCTCTCACGCTCTCCCTCTTTCGCTCACGCTCTCCCTCTTTCTCTCACGCTCTCCCTCTTTCTCTCACGCTCTCCCTCTTTCTCTCACGCTCTCCCTCTTTCTCTCTCGCTCTTTCTCTCACGCTCTCCCTCTTTCTCTCACGCTCTCCCTCTTTCTCTCACGCTCTCCCTCTTTTCTCTCACGCTCTCCCTCTTTTCTCTCACGCTCTCCCTCTTTCTCTCACGCTCTCCATCCTGTTCCCTCTTCAACAGGGGTTCAGTTGCTGGCTCTGTTAGTGCCCACCCTGGTCTCCTATCTCCTGGATGACAATGCCTTCTCCTCTGCTCCTCCGGCCTCCAAGGGCCTACATGAGTTTGCTCTCCAGAACCTGATGCGGATCGGGCCCCTCTACCCAGCTGCCTTCAAGACAGTGATTGGAGCCGCACCTGAGCTCAAGACCCGCCTTGAGTCGGCCGTCAGAGCCAATCAGGCGAGCAGCAAAGCCAAAGCAGCAGCCCTATTGGCTCAGCCAACTGTGCAGGCTGCGCCCACCATCAAACTCAAGACTAGCTTCTTCTAAATATTCCTGAAATGCACACTACTTTATCATCCTGATGTAATATTGTTGTCGCCTGATATGTCAGTTGTGTCTCTAAGATGTTCTTTATTTAACGTGGTTCTCGGTGGATGAGATTTTTCTACTTAGTTTTCTTGAAGTCAAGGAAACTAGTATGTGAACAATATCATTAAAGGGTCTTTTAATGTCCACTTTCCAAACCCTTTAGAGAGAGCACTGCTTTTGATGTCATTTCAATGTATAATTATTATTTTAGAGCTGGATACAGTGCGCCCCAAATGGCACCCTATTCCCTATATAGTGCACTACTTTTGACCAAAGTAGTGCACTATATAGGGAATAGGGTGCCATTTGGGACGATCACATTGAATATGTAAAGGGACCTACTTCAAAATAGCTGAGTATAGTTTTTTTCTTTATTTGCTTCCTTATTGGCCTGACATCATTCCTTGCGGACTCCTGTACTAGTGAGTCTTCATTACAATGTTTGCCGCATCAACATGAACATGGCTGTATCCACTGTGATCACTTTGTCCGACAGGATTCAATCATGCGTGTGTTTATAATGTCATTTGTTTATTGCATGTGGAAACCTTTTGAAGGGTCTACCTTAAGTAAATGTCTTATTTTGCTGTTGTTTTGAGATGATCCCCTGCTTTCAGGTAGTCTTTAGACTTCACCCAAGGCACCCGTTTTTAATAATGCATTTAAGTGTTTCGCATCTGCTGTTCATAAAGTATGTTGCTTGCTGTTCCTGTGTATTAAATAGACCTCTCACAGGCCTGTCCTTTACAACATATTAAAAAGACTTCTCACTGGCCAATCCTTTACAACATTCTCTGTTTGAGAGAGACAGAGTTCTACTGAGGAACCTTACCACTGATATGTGATGATCCATGCTAACACAGCATGGGATGCATGATTACGTGACTTCTGAATGAAAAATCAATGGGAAAGATCGTTTGGAGGATAAAGTAATGATTTTATCAAAAATATTTTGATTGCCTGTATATAATTGGGGTTATTATTTAAAGGTAAAGATTAAGATAAATTAAAAAGGACCTGAAAAACCAATCAATCAGTTTGAACATTACGAGTGGGGAAATAATGTCAACAAGACAATGTTGCGCTAACATGGTATATCAACTCATGAGTCACTCACGACCCACCCTTAATAAAGTTTTTTTTTTCACCTATTCTACTGTTTTTCTGGTCACTTTTTTCACTTCTGTTTTTGCTTCAAATGCTCCAAATGTTACGAAGTTAAGAATGTGTTTTTCCTTGTACACCTGCACACGGAAGTTGAATTGTGCATGATATCCAACTAATTTACAATGACAGCTCAAAGCTCCTGGACCGGACCGGAGACTGTCGTGGTGACCATTTACCCAGCTATTGGATAATGCCTGTAGTTTTTGGAAAAGGTATCATGTCAATAAAACTTCTTTGAGATTATTCATTGTGGATTACATTTTAATATGACTGACAATTATATTGCTGTACCATGTAGGCTACTGATAATAGTGTATCATATAGTTCTGTGTTATAGAGAAGATGTGTTTTTGAAAGGTTGTCAATGAGGGGATTAGATTAATGCCCTGGGGAATGGGGTAACGTTGATTGCATTTGTTTTGAAACCAGGCGTGAGCTGGGTGCCCGGGCCAAGCCGATGGCAAAGTCGGCTGAAAACTAAAGTGATATATGTCAAGTATGTGGAGTAATGAGTTAGGATTCAATGTTTCCACATGCAAAAGTGCTTGCTCTTTATAAAAATGCATAATTTTACCTGCCTTCAAGGAAAACTACTTTTTATAGAAAATACATGTTTTATGTTTCTGAACTATTCATCAGGCTTTTTTGCTGACATTATGGCCCACCCGGTGATGCTCGATTTGAGCAAGTAGCTCTTCCCTCACCGCTTTCTCCCGGTGACGTGACGGGCCATAACAGGGTTTAGCCGGTTCAGTCTAATCGAACTCCCTCAATGGCTTTGAATACAGGGCCGTTGTTCCCTTGAAGAAGGCATCCAAACTTCCCCAGGCGAGGGCCGCTGCTCTGTGTATGACCCTGTGCTGCGCCCATCCTGTGGTGTGGGTTAGAAATGAAAGATTTATTTGATATTTTTACAATATTATGTATATTATTGATAGGAGTTCGGTTTGTGTGTGGGTTTTTTTTTCGGACTACCTCCACATCCTTACATGGTGTGGGCGTGATCATGTTCTCTAGCTGTCAGAAAGTGAGCGCCCAGTTCCACAGAGCCCAGTAGCACTGTCGGTATACCGGGGCTTATTTCTGCTCTTCAATTCAGATTACTTACGGTAGCCAGCTACATCTAGACCTCACGAAGGAGCAAGGACACGAAAGAGGAGCTATCCCTCCCTCCCTCCGTTCGTGACCTGAACCGAGCCCGGCCATGGACGAACAGGCAGGGCCCGGCGTTTTCTTCAACAACAACTCGATTTTAGCGGGCGGTGGGAAGGTACTGCTGCCGGAGGGGGACGCAGGGGAGGCGGCGAGGGCTCCTTACAGTATCCCGGGGATCTTACACTTCCTGCAACACGAATGGGCCCGCTTCGAGTTGGAGAGGGCACAATGGGAGGTGGAGCGCGTCGAATTGCAGGTGAATAACTTTATATTTAAATCAACTTTCAGAGGATGTTTTGTGCTGGTAGCGGATTTGTAACACTAGCCGTGGTTTTGCACCAATGTGATTGTGGTTAGTATTAGTTACCTTGCAAGTAGTTAGCTAGCTCGCACCGCTCCCTGGTTGGTTAGTAAATGCTAGCTAGCTAACCGCCAGGTTAGCCACTCTTTCTTGTCAAGCTACTAACGCTAGCAAGCTAACTGAGTCGTGAAAACAAGACGCTAACTAGCCTAGCTCCATGTAGTTAGCTTGTTCTGGACGAGGTTTATTTTACACGTTAGCTAACTAGTCGTTTTTCAAACGAGTTAGTTAACTAAAATGTTAACTAACCGATTTTGACCCTAGTAACTAGCTAATGACTAAACTAGCTGAAATTCCCCAAAAGGGTGGCTAACCAGTTAGCTAATGTTATAGCTAGTAAAAAATTAACTAACTGGTTGGCTAGTCAATCTGCTCTCTGCTACTTTTTAGGAAAATGCAATAATTTAAACAGCTGAATCGTATTGTGTCCAACTACATCCTGTGAAAGTATAGGACTACATTAGAAGTTGGTGATGCCCCCACCACAGTACTGTGCATTGTCCATCTGAAGACGGTTGAAGGATAGAACAATGTGTAGGGGACCCAAACGTTTCCTGCATGGCTTTTCCTCCTCCTTGACATTTTGAGCTCAGCTGGCCCGGTGTTGTTCAAGGAAAGCTCAGCTGGCCCGGTGCTGTTCAAGGAAAGTTCCGCTGGCCCGGTGTTGTTCAAGGAAAGCTCAGCTGGCCCGGTGCTGTTCAAGGGAAGCTCAGCTGGCCCGGTGCTGTTCAAGGAAAGCTCAGCTGGCCCGGTGCTGTTCAAGGGAAGCTCAGCTGGCCCGGTGCTGTTCAAGGAAAGCTCAGCTGGCCCGGTGCTGTTCAAGGAAAGCTCAGCTGGCCCGGTGCTGTTCAAGGAAAGCTCAGCTGGCCCAGTGCTGTTCAAGGAATGCTCAACTGGCACTTTCTTGTGCACCATGGACCGGGGATATTGCGAGTGGTGACACTAGTACGGGCTACTATAGCCCAATAATATACTGTCAGCCATCGGTGATAACAAAACTATAGTTTTAACCACATTGAGGCTATACAGTGTTTGTTTACATTTTTTACACACATGGATTAAAGTTTATATTTTGGGTTCTGATGGGGTGCGACAGGCATTTTATAAATAATGTTCTTCAAGAATCCGTGGGTATATGTCAGTAATTTATGTAGCAACTGCAGACTGCCCCTTTAAGGTATAAGGACCTTATGTTATTTTCAGAGGTAGACTGGCTCTGGCAGCCAAATAGTCAATCTAAACGTGAATCGACTCTCAATTGCGAAACGGTTCTAGAAACATAAATCCCTTTTACTTTCAAATCACGTCAAAATAATTTCACAAAGGCAAAATAGTAATACACTTACTTTACACTGTTTTAACCGGCTTTATCACAGTTGCGGCCGACAGTATTTTTCAGTACAACACATTTCTGGCGGGCTTCTTCCGCTACAAACAGGTGTTCGGAGTATGGAAGATGGCTAATTAGCACAGGTGGCCGCCTTTTGTCTTCCGTAAACACCAGCTCTAACATGGGGACATGGCCGTATCTGAACCCTAACTCTATAAAGGTGTGTAGTAATTTAACCTTTATGTTTTTAGAAAATAATTTCTCGCTGATATGAAAGATATGTTCCTTAAGTTTCCAAAATCGTACCGCAAGCGATATGTGTTCACGTTCATGGGGCTCTTAACTAAAGGCCCTGTGTACAGTCGTGGTCAAAAGTTTTTTAGAATTACACAAGTATTGGTCTTCACAAAGTTTGCTGCTTCAGTGTTTTTAGATATTTTTGTCAGATGTTACTATGGTATACTGAAGTATAATTACAAGCATTCCATAAGTGTCAAATACTTTTATTGACAATTACATTAAGTTTATGCAATGAGTCAATATTTGCAGTGTTGACCCTTCTTTTTCAAGACCTCTGTAATCCGCCCTGGCATGCTGTCAATTAGCTTCTGGGCCACATCCTGACTGATGGCAGCCCATTCTTGCATAATCAATGCTTGGAGTTCATCAGAATTTGTGGGTTTTTGTTTGTCCACCCGCCTCTTGAGGATCGACCACAAGTTCTCAACGGGATTAAGGTCTGGGGAGTTTCCTGGCCATGGACCCAAAATGTAGATGTTTTGTTCCCCCGAGCCACTTAGTTATCACTTTTGCCTTATGGCAAGTTGCTCCATCATGCTGGAAAAGGCATTGGTCGTCACCAAACTATTCTTGGATGGTTGGGAGAAGTTGCTCTCGGAGGATGTGTTGGTACCGTTCTTTATTCATGGCTATGTTCTTAGGTTAAAATTGTGAGTGAGCCCACTCCCTTGGCTGAGAAGCAACCCCACACATGAATGGTCTCAGGATGCTTTACTGTTGGCATGACACAGGACTGATGGTAGCGCTCACCTTGTCTTCTCCGGACAAGGTGTTTTCCGGATGCCCCAAACAATCGGAAAGGGGATTCATCAGAGAAAATGACTTTACCCCAGTCCTCAGCAGTCCAATCCCTGTACCTTTTGCAGAATATCAGTCTGTCCCTGATGTTTTTCCTGGAGAGAAGTGGCTTCTTTGCTGCCCTTCTTGACACCAGGCCATCCTCCAAAAGTCTTCGCCTCACTGTGCGTGCAGATGCACTCACACCTGCCTGCTGCCATTCCTGAGCATGCTCTGCACTGGTGGTGCCCCGATCCCGCAGCTGAATCAACTTTAGGAGACGGTCCTGGCGCTTGCTGGACTTTCTTGGGCGCCCTGATGCCTTCTTCACAACAATTGAACATCTCCTTGAACTTCTTGATGATCCGATAAATGGTTGATTTAGGTGCAATCTTACTAGCAGCAATATCCTTGCCTGTGAAGCCCTTTTTGTGCAAAGCAATGATGACGGCAAATGTTTCCTTGCAGGTAACCATGGTTAACAGAGGAAGAACAATGATTTCAAGCACCACCCTCCTTTTAAAGCTTCCAGTCTGTTATTCTAACTCAATCAGCATGAAAGAGTGATCTCCAGCCTTGTCCTCATCAACACTCACCTGTGTTAACGAGATAATCACTGACATGATGTCAGCTGGTCCTTTTGTGACAGGGCTGAAATGCAGTGGAAAGTTTTTTTGAGATTAAGTTCATATTCATGGCAAAGAGGGACTTTACAATTAATTGCAATTCATCTGATCACTCTTCATGACATTCTGGAGTATATGCAAATTGCCATCATCAAAACTGAGGCAGCAGACTTTGTGAAAATTAGTATTTGTGTCATTCTCAACTTTTGACCACGACTGTACACAATACAGTGCATTCGGAAAGTATTCAGACCCCTTGACTTTTTCCACATTTTGTTACGGTACAGCCTTATTCTAAAATTGATAAAATTAACTTTTTTCCTCAACAATCTACACACAATACCCCATAATAACTAAGAAAAACTGGTTTTTAGAAATTTGTGCTAATTTATAAAAAATCAAGAACAGAAATACCTTATTTACATAAGTATTCAGACGCTTTGCAATGAGACTCGAAATTGAGCTCCGGTGCATCCTGTTTCCATTGATCATCCTTGAGATGTTTCTACAACTTGATTGGAGTCCTCTGTAGCTCAGCTGGTAGAGCACGGCGCTTGTAACGCCAGGGTAGTGGGTTCGATCCCCGGGACCACCCATACACAAACAATGTATGCACACATGACTGTAAGTCGCTTTGGATAAAAGCGTCTGGTAAATGGCATTATTATTATTATTATTATTATTATTATTATTATAAATTCAATTGATTGGACATGATTTGGAAAGGCACACACCTGTCTATACAAGGTCCCACAGTTGACAGTGCATGTCAGAGGAAAAACCAATCCATGAGGTCTAAGGAATTGTTCGTAGAGCTTAGAGAAAGGATTGTGTCGAGGCACAGATCTGGTGAAGGGTACCACTTTTTTGGCATTGAAGGTCCCCAAGAACACAGTGGCCTCCTTCATTCTTAAATGGAAGAAGTTTGGAACCACCAAGACTCTTCCTAGAGCTGGCCGCCTGGCCAAACTGAGCAATTCGGGGGAGAAGAGCCTTGGTCAGGGAGGTGACCAAGAACCCGATGGTCACTCTGAAAGAGCTCCAGAGGACAGCCATCTCTGATGCAATTCACCTATCAGGCCTTTATGCTAGTGGCCAGACGGAAGCCACTCCTCAGTACAAGGCACTTAACAGCCCGCTTGGAGTTTGCCAAAAGGCACCTAAAGGACTCTCAGACCAGGAGAAACAAGAGTCTCTGGTCTGATTAAACCAAAATTGAACTATTTTGCCTGAATGCCAAGCTTCACGTCTGGAGGAAACCTGGCACCATCGCTATGGTGAAGCATGGTGGTGGCAGCATCATAATTTGGGGATATTTTTCAGCGGCAGGTACTGGGAGACTAGTCAGGATTAAGGGAAAGATGAACGGAGCAAAGTACAGAGAGATCCTTGATTTAACCTCTTCACCCCGAGGTTCCCCATATCCGGGGTACTCCTCCCGCAATCTCAAACAATGATGTAGTACAGTTTTTTAAACATGTGAATACCTGAATGTTATACACTACTGGAACGAGAAGCGTCTCAACTGTGAATCTAGCTAAACTGTTGTTGCCCAAATGAAATAATATTCCCACTCCAAATAAATATATAAGCATATAGCAAAACCAGTACTGTATTTTGAAACCGTGCATGCCTGTATATTCGTAGACAGATAGGTTGAGAGAAATAAGTTATCTACACAAACGATACACCATTCGAAAGCTGCTACCTCACGGATTCCAACAGTGATAGCCGTGTTTCTCTATGACCAACATTCACTAAACTATTAATCAAAGAAAGTCAATAACCAACTTTCATTTTTTTTTTATCACAACAACAAACTGCGTCTTACCTTTATTTTATTTATTTATTTTTATTTCACCTTTATTTAACCAGGTAAGCCAGTTGAGAACAGGTTCTCATTTACAACTGCGACCTGGCCAAGATAAAGCAAAGTAGTGCAATAAAAACAACACAGAGTTACATATGGGGTAAAAAAACATAAAGTCAAAAATACAACAGAAAATATATATACAGTGTGTGCAAATGTAGCAAGTTATGGAGGTAAGGCAATAAATAGGCTATAGTGCAGAATAATTACAATAGTATTAACACTGGAATGCTAGATGTGCAAGAGATTATGTGCAAATAGAGATACTGGGGTGCAAAAGAGCAAAATAAATAACAATATGGGGATGAGGTAGTTGGGTGGGCTAATTTCAGATGGGCTGTGTACATGTGCAGTGATCGGTAAGGTGCTCTGACAACTGATGCTTAAAGTTATTGAGGGAGATAAGAGTCTCCAGCTTTGTTGTTTTTGTTACCAAAAGTAGTGTCTGATCGAATAAAACCCCTTGAAAAGATACTCTAGTGTCTCTCTCTCTCTCATTCCGAGTCGATTTCAGTGAGTTTCCATCGTTTTACATGGCCATGGTGTTTGAAGATGAAGTCAGTAGTTTGTTTCAATCACAACAGGCACTGTTTTGTCGCCATCGTCTGGATATATGATGCAATCCCAGTGGCTCGCAATTGTGCTAATCTAATTCTACTGATCCAGAACTTTCGATAGAGGGGTCACATGTCAAAATCGACCAACCGGTTGTTGAAATATCCATGTGCGCACCTCATTGTATCACATTAGTTGACTTGCGCACGGTTACGCAGAGCGCACAACAGCACTTGAATTTCGGAGGGAAAACGCAAAGTTTATAAAAATATGGCAGGCTCTAGTCAGAAATGTACAGTTACAGTTAGCAATTGTAACAGATGAAAGTTGGACTCCATGTATCCCCATTGACTCTGAATCGGATGATGAGGACCTGCTTAGACCGGACGAACCAGACCCCAACGACGAGAACGACGGGAAAAGTTCATTCTTACCTCCCCCCAAACACAATGCATCCATAGAAACCTTCTGCAGGATTGTTGAAAATGATCGAATCAAATCAAATTGTATTTGTCACATACACGTGTTTAGCAGATGTTATTGCGGGTGTAGCGAAATGCTTGTGCTTCTAGCTCCGACAGCGCAGTAATATCTAACAAGTAATATCTAACAATTTCACAACATATACCCAATACACACAAATCTAAGTAAGGAATGGGATTTAAGAATATATACATATATGGACAAGCAATGACAGAGCAGCATGGACTAAGATACAGTAGAATGTTATAGAATGCAGTATATACATATGAGATGAGTAATGCAAGATATGTAAACATTATTAAAGTGACTAGTGTTCCATTTCTTAAAGTGGCCAGTGATTTCAATAGGCAGCAGCAGCCTCTAATGTGCTAGTGATGGCTATTTAACACTCTGATGGCCTTGAGATAGAAGCTGTTTTTCATTCTCTCGGTCCCAGCTTTGATGCACCTGTACTGACCTCGCCTTCTGGATGATAGCGGGGTGAACAGGCAGTGGCTCGGGTGATTGATGTCCTTGATGATCTTTTTGGCCTTCCTGTGACTTTGGGTGCTGTAGGTGTCTTGGAGGGCGGGTAGTTTTCCCCCGGCAATGCGTTCGGCAGACCGCACTACCCTCTGGAGAGCCCTGCGGTTGCGGGTGGTGCAGTTGCCGTACCAGGCGGTGATACAGCCCGACAGGATGCTCTCAATTGTGCAGCTGTAAAAGTTTGTGAGGGTTTTAGGTGCTAAGCCGAATTTCTTCAGCCTCCTGAGGTTGAAGAGGCTCTGTTGCGCCTTCTTCACCACACTGTCTCTGTGGGTGGACCATTTCAGTTTGTCGGTGATTTGTACGCCAAGGAACTTGAAGCTTTCCACCTTCTCCAAGGCGGTCCCGTCGATGTGGATAGGGGGGTGAACCCTCTGCTGTTTCCTGAAGTCCACGATCATCTCCTTTGTTTTGTTGATGTTGAGTGAGAGGTTATTTTCCTGGCCCCACACTCCCAGAGCCCTCATTTCCTCCCTGTAGGCTGTCTCGTCATTGTTGGTAGTCAAGCCTACTACTGTTGTGTCGTCTGCAAACTTGATGATTGAGTTGGAGGCGTGCTTGGCCACGCAGTCATGGGTGAACAGGGAGTACAGGAGGGGGCTGAGCACGCAACCTTGTGGGGCCCCAGTGTTGAGGATCAACGAAGTGGAGATGTTGTTTCCTACCTTCACCACCTGGGGGCGACCTGTCAGGAAGTCCAGGACCCAGTTGCACAGGGCGGGGTTCAGACCCAGGGCCTCGAGCTTAATGATGAGCTTGGAGGGTACTACGGTGTTGAATGCTGAGCTATAGTCAATGAACAGCAATCTTACATAGGTATTCCTCTTGTCCAGATGGGATAGGGCAGTGTGATGGCGATTGCATCGTCTGTGGATCTATTGGGTCGGTAAGCAAATTGAAGTGGGTCTAGGGTGACAGGTAAGGTAGAGGTGATATGATCTTTGACTAGTCTCTCAAAGCACTTCATGATGACAGAGGTGAGTGCTACAGGGCGATAGTCATTTAGTTCAGTTACCTTTGCTTTCTTGGGTACTGGAACAATGGTGGCCATCTTGAAGCATGTGGGAACAGCAGACTGGGAAAGGGAGAGATTGAATATGTCCATAAACACACCAGCCAGCTGGTCTGCGCATGCTCTGAAGACACGGTTAGGTCTGGGCCGGAAGCATTGCGGGGGTTAACACACTTAAATGTCTTAATCACAGAGGAGGAGAGCCCACAGTCTTTGGTAGTGGGCATCGTCAGTAGCACTGTGTTATCCTCAAAGCGGGCGAAGAAGGTGTTTAGCTCTTCTGGAAGCGAGACGTCGGTGTCGGCGACGTGGCTGGTTTTCCTTTTGTAGTCTGATTGTCTGTAGACCCTGCCACATACGTCTCGTGTCTGAGCCGTTGAATTGCGACTCCACTTTGTCTCTATACTGATGTTTTGCCAGTTAAATTGCCTTGCGGAGTGAGTGGCTACACTGTTTGTATTCTGCCATATTCCCAGTCACCTTGCCATGGTTGAATGCGGTGGTTCGCGCTTTCAGATTGGCGCGAATGCTGCCATCTATCCACGGTTTCTGGTTAGGGTAGGTTTTAATAGTCACTGTGGGCACAACGTCACCTATACACTTCTTGATAAACCCAGTCACTGTTTCAGTGTATATGTCTAAATTATTTTCGGAATCTACCTGGGATATATCCCAGTCCGCGTGATCAAAACAATCTTGAAGCGTGGATTCCGATTGGTCAGACCAGCGCGTTGAATAGTTCTTAGCACGGGTACTTCCTGTTTCTGCCTATAGGAAGGGAGAAGCAAAATGGAGTCGTGGTCAGATTTGCCGAAAGGAGGGCGGGGGAGGGCCTTATAACCATCCCGGAAGTTCGAATAGCAATGATCGAGGGTCTTGGCAGTGCGAGTACAATAGGCCTCAGGATATGTGGTTTCCAGTTTGCATAAGGTCCAGTGAAGTTCCTTGAGGGCCGTCGTGGTATCGGCTTGAGGGGGGGATATACACGGCCGTGACTATAACCAAAGAGAATTCTCTTGGGAGATAATACGGTCGGCATTTGATTGTGAGGTATTCTAGGTCGGGTGAACAGAAGGACTCGAGTTCCTGTATGTTACTACAATTACACAATGAGTCATTAATCATGAAACACACACCCCCGCCCTTCTGCTTCCCGGAGAGATATTTATTTCTGTCTGCGCGATGAACTGAGAACCCATCTGGCTGGACCAATTTCGACAGAATATCCTGAGAGAGCCATGTTTCCGTGAAACAGAGGATGTTACAGGCCTTGATGTCTCTCTGGAAAGAAATCCTTGCCCTGAGCTCGTCGACTTTGTTAACCAGAGACTTAACATTAGCGAGTAGAATACTTGGAAGCGGTGGGTGGTGTGCGCGCCTCCTAAGTCGAACCAGCAGGCCGCTCCGAGTGCCTCTCCTCCACCGGTGTTTTGGGTCAGCCGCTGGAATCAGTTCAGTTGCCCTGGGGAGAGCAAACAAAGGATCTGCTTCGGGAAAGTCGTATTCCTGGTCGTAATGCTGGTGAGTTACCACCGCTCTGATATCCAATAGTTTTTCCCAGCTGTATGTAATGATGCCAAACACTTTCTGAGCTAATAATGTAGTAAATAATACATTAAAAAAAACAAAATACTGCAAAGTTTCCTAAGAGCTAGTCGCGAGGCCTCCATCTTCGTTGGCGCCAGGTCAATGACAAGAACGAAGGTTATCGTGTTCAGGGCCCTACTCAAGCATCAGAAGAGTATGTAATCCCAATGTTATGTATTTCTTCTAATACTACTATTACTAATTTATTGTATGAGTACAAAACATACATTCTAAAATATATATTTTAGTAACTGAAGCTCAACGTAAGGTAGCCTTAGCTTAGCTAGCTTAGCTCGCTAGCTACCTTAGTTTAGCTAGCTAGCTTAGCTTAGTTTAGTTCACAGCGTTCAATTAACAGTTACATCTCAACATCAACTGTTCAGAGGAGGCTGTGTGAATCAGGCATTTATGGTCGAATTGCTGCAAAGAAGCCATTACTAAAGGACACCAATAAGAAGAGACTTGCTTGGGCCAAGAAACACGAGCATTGGACATTTGTCCTTTGCTCTGGAGTCCAAATTGGAGATTTTTGGTTCCAACCGCCATGTCTTTGTGAGACGCGGTGTGGGTGAATGGATGATCTCTGCATGTGTATTTCCTGTCGTAAATGGAGGATGGAGGAGGAGGTGTTATGGTGTGGGGGTGCTTTGCTGGTGACACTTTCTGTGATTTATTTAGAATTCAAGGCACACTTAACCAGCATGGCTACCGCAGCATTCTGCAGTGATACTCCAACCCATCTGGTTTGGGCTTAGTGGGACTATCATTTGTTTTTCAACAGGATAATGACCCAACACACCTCCAGGCTGTATAAGGGCTATTTTACCAAGAATGAGAGTGATGGAGTGCTGCATCAGATGACCTGACCTCAACCAAATTGAGATGGTTTGGGATGAGTTGGACCGCAGAGTGAAGGAAAAGCGGCCAACAAGTGCTCAGCATATGTGGGAACTCCTTCAAGACTGTTGGAAAAGCATTCCAGGTGAAGCTGGTTGAGACAATGCCAAGAGTGTGCAAAGCTGTCATCAAGGCAAAGGGTGGCTATTTGAAGAATCTCACATTTTTATTTGTTTAACACTTTTGGTTAACTAAATAATTCCATATGTGTTATTTCATAGTTTTGATGTCTTCACTATTATTCTACAATGTAGAAAATAGTAAAAATAAAGAAAAACCCTTGAATGAGTAGGTGTTCTAAAACTTTTGACCGGTAGTGTACAGTGCATTTGGAAAGTATTCAGACCGTTTGACTTTTTCCACATTTTGTTACCATACAGCCTTATTCTAAAATGGATTACATTGTTTTTTCCCCTTCATCAATCTACACACAATACTCCATAATGACAAAGCAACAGGTTTTTAGAAATTTTTGCAAATATATTGAAAATAAACTGATGTAACATTTACATAAGTATTAAGACCCTTTCCTCAGTACTTTTGTTGAAGCATCTTTGGCAGCTATTACAGCCTCGAGTCTTCTTGGGTATGACGCTACAAGCTTGGCACACCTGTATTTGGGGAGTTTCTCCCCATTCTTCTCTGCAGACCCTCTCAAGCTCTGTCAGGTTGGATGGGGAGTGTCGCTGCACAGCTATTTTCAGGTCTCTCCAGAGATGTTCGATCGGGTTCAAGTCCGGGCTCTGGCTAGGCCACTCAAGGACATTCAGAGACTTGTCCCGAAGCCACTCCTGCGTTGTCTTGGCTGTGTGCTTAGGGTCGTTGCCCTGTTGGAAGGTGAACCTGAGCGCGCTGGAGCAGTGTTTAATCGAGGATCTCTGTACTTTGCTCTGTTAATCTTTCCCTCGATCCTGACTAGTCTCCCAGTCCCTGCCGCTGAAAAACATCCCCACAGCATGATGCTGCCACCACCATGCTTCACCGTAGGGATGGTGCCAGATTCCCTCCACACGTGACGCTTGGCATTCAGGCCAAAGAGTTCAATCTTAGTTTCATCAGACCAGAGAATCTTGTTTCTCTTGGTCTGACAGTCCTTTAGGTGCCTTTTGGCAACCCCCAAGCGGGCTGTCATGTGCCTTTTACTGAGGAGTGGCTTCCGTCTGCCCACTCTACCATAAATTCCTGATTGGTGGAGTGCTGCAGAGATGGTTGTCCTCCTGGAAGGTTCTCCCATCTCCACAGAGGAACTCTGGAGCTCTATCAGAGTGACCATCGGGTTCTTGGTCACCTCCCTGACCAAGGCCCTTCTCCCCTGATTGCTCAGCCCTAAGAGGAGTGTTGGTGGTTCCAAACTTCTTCCATTTAAGAATGATGGAGGCCAATGTGTTCTTGGGGACCTTCAATGCCAGATCTTTGCCTCGACACAATCCTGTCTCAGAGCTCTACAGATTAATTCCTTCGACCTCATGGCTTGGTTTTTGCTCTGACATGCACTGTCAACTGTGGGACCTTTATATAGACAGGTGTGTGCCTTTCCAAATCATGTCCAATCAATTGAATTTACCACAGGTGGACTCCAATCAAGTTGTAGAAACATCTCAAGGATGATCAATGGAAACAGGATGCACCTGAGCTCAATTTCGAGGCTCATAGCAAAGGGTCTGAATGCTTATGTAAATAAAGTATATATGTTTTTTATTTTCATGTAAATAAAATAATCTAAAAACCAGTTTTCACTTTCTCATTATGGGGTATTGTGTGTAGATTGAGAAAAACAAAACAATTTAATCAATTTTAGAATAAGGCTGTAACAAAATGTGGAAGAAGTTAAGGGGTCTGAATACTTTCCGAATGCACTGTAAATATGCCCATTTGGGGATCTGATAGTATTTCTGATTGGCTTAACGCACCACCACCAATGGCCTGTGGAGCTTCTCAAAGTAACGTTTTCTTCACCTCAAACAGCATGCAAATGAAGTCTGTTTTACATCATTGAGAATTACAATAGTTCTTCATTGTTTTTTAAAAATCTTTCCAGCTCTCTCCCTTTTTGATAACCACTCAGTGTGAAAGGGAAAAATGTCATGCTCTGATCCAGTGGAAACAGCATAAAATAGGCTTGTTATCAGTGCTTGACTTGGTCTGAAATATGTTCTGATATTCCATTTTAGGTGCTTGTACAATTTATATTTAGTTGCAAGAGCACCACAATATTTTTTGAGCTAATATTCTATAAGAGGAACAGGAGCTCAAGCAGTAGAAAAGTTGAGGTGCAGGTACTCCGCTCCGGTGAACTCCTGCCCAAGTCGAGCACTGCTTCTTATCCCTTGTGCAAATAGCCTACAGCTTTGTGCCTGACCCAAGTTAATAGTTGATACAATGTTTCAAGTTCGTTGGCAACACATGGCCTGTCTGCAATGTGATTTATAGGATATTTATTTTTTATCAGGATATTTTCTACCTGCAAGCTGCACTGTTTTTGTTTGTTGGCTTGTTGGTCCTCCTGTAGCTCAGCTGGTAGAGCATGGCACTTGTAACGCCAGGGTAGTGGGTTCGATCCCCGGGACCACCCATACGTAAAAATGTATGCACACATGACTGTAAGTCGCTTTGGATAAAAGCGTCTGCTAAACGGCATATTATTTATGCTTATGTAGGCTATTTTTTACATAGCTTGCAATAGAAGTTACTTTTTAGGTTTTATAATTTTCATTTAGATTTGGATACAATTTTGATATGAAGAAGTTTATTATTAATTAAACTAAACTGTTTCACGAAAATGTGCATATGAAAACCATAACTGGACGCAGATCGGTAGAAATGATAAGATAAATTGGCATTCCACATGAGAAAGGTTGCCAACTCCTCGTGTAGCCTATTACCGGCAACTTCAGGAGAGTAACGGCAGAATCTGCGAAAGCCAGCAGGAGCGGGAGGAGAATAGTTGGGTCAGGTTACGTTTTTTTTCTTCTTTTGGTTATCTAGATCTCTGGCGCCCTCTTGAGGCATCAAACTGTAAGCTTAAAGCATCAGACAAGCTCAATGCACATAGTTGATTTTATTAAAACACAGGGTGTGTCTATATATGGAGAAATACACGTAACATTTTTTTAGAGCAATCAATTGGTCGAAAGAACAGACGACTTTCGGTCGACAAAGATTTTTGTGTTGTCGGGGACAGCCCTAATATATACAAAAGTATGTGGACACCCCTTCAAATCAGTGGATTCGGCAATTTTTCTCTGGAGTGATGATTCTCGCTTCACCACCTGGCAGGACGAATCTGGGTTTGACGGATGCCAGGAGAACGCTCCTTGCCCAAATGCATAGTGCCAACTGTCAAGTTTTGTGGAGGAGGAATAATGGTCTGGGGCTGTTTTTCATGTTTCAGGCTAGGCCCCTTAATTCTAGTGAAGGGAGATCTTAACACTACAGCATACAATGAGATTCCAGACGATTCTAAGGGGCCTAGCCCGAACCATGGAAAACAGCCCCAGACCATTATTCCTCCTCCACCAAACTTTACAGTTGGCGCTATGCATTCTATGACTCCTAGTCATCTTAGTGCCTCTGGTTCATTTTTAGGCTTTCAACTCGGGCTGTTCTCAACCCTCCTGCCTCTGGGACACATCCATAGGCCAACCCTCCTGCCTCTGGGACACATCCATAGGCCAACCCTCCTGCCTCTGGGACACATCCATAGGCCAACCCTCCTGCCTCTGGGACACATCCATAGGCCAACCCTCCTGCCTCTGGGACACATCCATAGGCCAACCCTCCTGCCTCTGGGACACATCCATAGGCCAACCCTCCTGCCTCTGGGACACATCCATAGGCCAACCCTCCTGCCTCTGGGACACATCCATAGGCCAACCCTCCTGCCTCTGGGACACATCCATAGGCCAACCCTCCTGCCTCTGGGACACATCCATAGGCCAACCCTCCTGCCTCTGGGACACATCCATAGGCCAACCCTCCTGCCTCTGGGACACATCCATAGGCCAACCCTCCTGCCTCTGGGACACATCCATAGGCCAACCCTCCTGCCTCTGGGACACATCCATAGGCCAACCCTCCTGCCTCTGGGACACATCCATAGGCCAACCCTCCTGCCTCTGGGACACATCCATAGGCCAACCCTCCTGCCTCTGGGACACATCCATAGGCCAACCCTCCTGCCTCTGGGACACATCCATAGGCCAACCTGTCTGAACTTGTACTTAAGGTGTTGTTTCATTGTAGACTGTTGAGAAATAACAATTGTAGCCGACACACTGAGGTAACTAGAGTGTAGTCACATGCTGTTGACTATGATACATCACTGTGCTGCCTTTGTTTTGCTGTGTGTCTGAATATAAATGTAATTAGCCTGTTAGGCCCATCTCCGCGCTACGTAATTAGCCTGTTAGGCCCATCTCCGCGCTACGTAATTAGCCGGTTAGGCCCTTCTCCGCGCTACGTAATTAGCCTGTTAGGCCCATCTCCGCGCTACGTAATTAGCCTGTTAGGCCCATCTCCGCGCTACGTAATTAGCCGGTTAGGCCCTTCTCCGCGCTACGTAATTAGCCTGTTAGGCCCATCTCCACGCTACGTAATTAGCCTGTTAGGCCCATCTCCACGCTACGTAATTAGCCCGTTAGGCCCATCTCCACGCTACGTAATTAGCCCGTTAGGCCCATCTCCGCGCTACGTAATTAGCCCGTTAGGCCCATCTCCACGCTACGTAATTAGCCCGTTAGGCCCATCTCCGCGCTACGTAATTAGCCCGTTAGGCCCATCTCCGCGCTACGTAATTAGCCCGTTAGGCCCATCTCCGCGCTACGTAATTAGCCCGTTAGGCCCATCTCCGCGCTACGTAATTAGCCCGTTAGGCCCATCTCCGCGCTACGTAATTAGCCCGTTAGGCCCATCTCCGCGCTACGTAATTAGCCCGTTAGGCCCATCTCCGCGCTACGTAATTAGCCCGTTAGGCCCATCTCCGCGCTACGTAATTAGCCCGTTAGGCCCATCTCCGCGCTACGTAATTAGCCCGTTAGGCCCATCTCCGCGCTACGTAATTAGCCCGTTAGGCCCATCTCCGCGCTACGTAATTAGCCCGTTAGGCCCATCTCCGCGCTACGTAATTAGCCCGTTAGGCCCATCTCCGCGCTACGTAATTAGCCCGTTAGGCCCATCTCCGCGCTACCTAATTAGCCTGTTAGGCCCATCTCCGCGCTACGTAATTAGCCTGTTAGGCCCATCTCCGCGCTACGTAATTAGCCCGTTAGGCCCATCGCCGCGCTACGTAATTAGCCCGTTAGGCCCATCGCCGCGCTACGTAATTAGCCCGTTAGGCCCATCTCCGCGCTACGTAATTAGCCCGTTAGGCCCATCTCCGCGCTACGTAATTAGCCCGTTAGGCCCATCTCCGCGCTACGTAATTAGCCCGTTAGGCCCATCTCCGCGCTACGTAATTAGCCCGTTAGGCCCATCTCCGCGCTACGTAATTAGCCCGTTAGGCCCATCTCCGCGCTACGTAATTAGCCTGTTAGGCCCATCTCCGCGCTACGTAATTAGCCTGTTAGGCCCATCTCCGCGCTACGTAATTAGCCCGTTAGGCCCATCTCCGCGCTACGTAATTAGCCCGTTAGGCCCATCTCCGCGCTACGTAATTAGCCCGTTAGGCCCATCTCCGCGCTACGTAATTAGCCCGTTAGGCCCATCTCCGCGCTACGTAATTAGCCCGTTAGGCCCATCTCCGCGCTACGTAATTAGCCCGTTAGGCCCATCTCCGCGCTACGTAATTAGCCCGTTAGGCCCATCTCCGCGCTACGTAATTAGCCCGTTAGGCCCATCTCCGCGCTACGTAATTAGCCCGTTAGGCCCATCTCCGCGCTACGTAATTAGCCTGTTAGGCCCATCTCCGCGCTACGTAATTAGCCTGTTAGGCCCATCTCCGCGCTACGTAATTAGCCCGTTAGGCCCATCGTGCTATGCAGAATGTAGACACCTCTATTTTGTTAGTTGTGGAGGTGACCCCTACCTTTTGGAGACTACAAATTCTTACCTGTTAAACAAAATCTCTTTCTCTGTGGGGTGGCAGGTAGCCTAATGGTTAAGAGTGTTGGGCCAGTAACCCTGGGCTCTACAGTTCTACCATTTTTGGTCACATATGCTCCTAAATATTTTGCTGTGCTACCTGGAATTGTGATTTGGGAGCACCAGTGCCCCTAGAAAAAAAATATACATTTAGTGGATCAGAGAGAAAGTAAGGGGAGAGCTAAATCATACTTTTTTCTATGCATACAAACATTCTAAATTCCGTTCGTAAGTAGTATTTTAGAATAGTTTCTACGCAATATTGATACATGAGGCCCCTGGTCTTTATGTTGAGCTTGTGCTTCCTGTTCCTGTTGTTGTTGAGCACCATGTTATCTATCGGCTCTGGTCCAAAAGAGGTCTCGTTGTTCTAAAGCAGAACGAGACTGCAACACAGGAGCTGATTTGGTAGACCTGTTTGGCGTCAATTTTTTTTTGAATTCTTGTGTCTGTGGTCCTTTTTTTTCCTAGTCCTTTCAGATCCTTGCCCTCTCCTGCCTCACACTCTCTCAATGTCAAAGTATGCCTGTGTATTGGACGTGCAATGCCATCCTATACTCTATTACAAGAAGGGTTCCCTCTCACGCTGCAAGAGCAGGAAGTTGATAATATGGTGAGTGTGTTTTGTGGGGTCGGCTGGCTCACTCAGTACTGACTGACTGACTGACTGAAGTCTCAACGATTCAATTCTGGGTTGTAGGTCTATTGCTGCCGGGTGCATCAGTTGTGGGTCTAGTTACATTTACATTTTTACATTTGAGTCATTTAGCAGACGCTCTTATCCAGAGCGACTTACAGGAGCAATTGGGGTTAAGTGCCTTGCTTAAGGGCACATCGACTGATTTTTTTTCTTCACCTAGTCGGCTCGGGGATTAGAACCAGTGACCTTTCGCTTACTGGCACAACGCTCTTACCCACTAAGCTACCTGCCGCCCTTGCTGCCGGGTGCATCAGTTGTGGGTCTAGTTGCTGCTGCTGTTAATGTTGCTTTAGACTAGTGTATCTGTTATGTACTCTGTTTCTCTCTTGACGCCTACAAACTCTCTCTTTATTACTTAAAATAGGTCTGAGTGCAGAGCAGAGACGGCAACGGTATGGCTGAGTGCAGAGCAGAGACGGCAACAGTACGGCTGAGTGCAGAGCAGAGACGGCAACAGTATGGCTGAGTGCAGAGCAGAGACGGCAACAGTATGGCTGAGTGCAGAGCAGAGACGGCAACAGTATGGCTGAGTGCAGAGCAGAGACGGCAACGGTATGGCTGAGTGCAGAGCAGAGACGGCAACAGTATGGCTGAGTGCAGAGCAGAGACGGCAACAGTATGGCTGAGTGCAGAGCAGAGACGGCAACAGTATGGCTGAGTGCAGAGCAGAGACGGCAACAGTATGGCTGAGTGCAGAGCAGAGACGGCAACAGTATGGCTGAGTGCAGAGCAGAGACGGCAACAGTATGGCTGAGTGCAGAGCAGAGACGGCAACGGTATGGCTGAGTGCAGAGCAGAGACGGCAACGGTATGGCTGAGTGCAGAGCAGAGACGGCAACAGTATGGCTGAGTGGTCCGAGAGAAAGAGAGAGCATCTGTGATGGAACAGTCCTGGATCAAATCTCTCACACACACACACACACACACACACGTTATGTTCTTCTATCCCCGTGGGAACCTAAAATTAATTTATATTCAAAGTCCTATTTTCCCTAACCCCTTACCTTTACCCTAACCATAATTCTAATCCTAATTCTAACCTTAACCCTAAATTTAAAATAGCCTTTGTCCTCTTGGGGACGTGGGAAAAGTCCCCACAAGGGAGAATTTCCCTTGTTTTATAATCCTTGTGGGGACTTTTGGTGATTTTAAGAAGAACCAACCCTCACACACAGAATAACAGGCAGAAGTTGTTCATTAACATGAGAGTGAATGGACGTTTCTGAATATTGAAATGTTTTAATGTGACATTGGGACTGTGCCTTAAAGGGGCAGTGCAGTTAAAAACATGTTTTCCTCGTTTTTTTGATGATACTGTATTTTCCACACGGAGGTCAAAATGATGATAATGGAATTTAGCCTGTTCAGGTGGGATGTAATTTTTAGCCGCATTACGTCACAAGGTGAACTGAGTATAATAGACCAATGAACGTTCATCGTTTATTTACATATTCCCTCCTAGTTTTGGCGCTGATCCCTCCCCGAAACAAGAGCATGGCTGCCCTTTTGCACTGTATTCCATCAGAACAGTCTGATTTGGCTTCCGTTTTAGATTTCATAATCAACTGTCAGAACTTCAGTCAAACCAACCTGCACAGCACACTTTGCGTTGGACTACATTTGCAAATCAGGCTAGGTACACACGTGGATTTTCCCAGCAGCACCATCAAGCGTCGCAGCAGCAACCATTCATGAAGTGAGTGTCCTAAGATATTTATGTTTCTGTTATAAGTAAAGGACATTGCTATTCATGGGTTGCATGCTTCGTCACACACACCATTGTTTTAAATGTTCTCTTGAGCACTGATAACCCGAATGAACGTTCTACTAGCTAATCAATGGCATTCTCTGATGAAGATTTTAGTCTAAAAGTGCAATTATAGTGACTTAAAATAATGACATTTCTAAAGGAGGCAAAAACATTTAGTAGGAAAACTTTTTGTCATCACTGTGATGTCGCCAGATTGACTTTAGATGGAGTGTAACTTCAGCTAGCTAAGATTGAGAGACTTTAGCTAGCTAACAATTGTTGACTTTTCTAGCTATGGCAATTTTGTCAAATTGACTTTAGAGAGATGGTAACTTGATAATGATGGCAAAGTTGTTTCCTACTAATTACTTGCCTACTTTAGCAATGTCATTGTATTTCCAGGCCACTATAGTGTCTCCTCAGATAATGTTAGCTTGATTTGAATGCTCCCAAAGTCAGTGAGCTAACTAATGGTAGCTAGCCTGTTGACTGTTGTTCAAGCTGCAGTCGGTCAGTCACCCAGAACGGACCACGGTAGCCTACTTGATTTAGCTTGTGTCTTGTCGTCTTCTTATGTTTGTGTTTTCTTTGACTGTACGAAATAAAATTCTCAAATTTGACAATTTGAAGAGTATTTGGTATTAAGAGTTAAAACAAACTGACGTGATTTGGATTTGTAGCTACTAGCCTGCCAGCCTGAAGAGAGGGTAGCTATTATTATTATTAGCTAGCTAAATATCTCGTTATGTGTAGGTTTATCTGTGATATCAATCCTAAAAAAGAGTAAGCCTTCTGGCTGTTGAATGCAAGAATGAATGTATAACCCTTATGATACGGCGCTTGTAACACCAGGGTAGTGGGTTCGATCCCCGGGACCACCCATACGTAAAGATGTATGCACACATGACTGTAAATCGCTTTGGATAAAAGCGTCTGCTAAATGGCATATTATTATTATTTTATGATAGATCATATGACTTATGAAATCTCAGGCTGGAGGTCTAGCATGTTTGACTTTGCTCAAGGCATAAATTATCATATTTCAGTTATCAGATATGAAATTATGTTACATTTGAAAACTTTAGGATTATAAAATGCAACTGTCACCTTTCCAACAGGTCAATGATCCCCCTTTATGTGCTAAACGGTCATCGCTGAGGAAGGCCTGCCGTATGAGTAACATGAGTATGAAAAACGTATGCACTCAGGAACTGCAAGTCGCTCCGGATAAGAGCGGCTGCTAAATGACTCAAATGTATGAGTCCGTGGACTTCTTGGAGGAAAATGCTTTTGATGGCACGTGAATACAAGCAGTTGTGTGTGACGTGGTTATGAGAGTGATGTGACTTGCACTTTGTTTTCAGGTTTGAATGAGACCTTGTTTTATTCATATTATTTATTGTGTAAGACTCAATGCTTTCAGTAATTTGTTTTATTGTAGATATTTGTTTACTAGATATTTACTGTCTGGATAAGAGAGTGTCCGGTCACAACAAATTCCATATCATTGTTTTAGTCACTAAAGCAGCCGTTGCTTATTTATGGATCGGAACAGAAATACCTTTTTTAATGTGAACGAGTTATACCTTCCAGAGCTTGAGTTGTAAAGCAATATCATTAAAAGATACTTAGATGCAATGATTTTGACTTTCATTATAACCTTGTTTACGATCTGAGGTTTTATTTACGCAAATATATGTGCCACAATGGAGCACTTTAGCAGTTTACAATAAAGGACTGAATTGCAATGCATCTTTTTATTTTGTTACGTCTGTCTCTCTGGGGAAGCCTTTTTAAAGGCTCTGTGCTCCTGTTGGAGAAGACTAGGGTTTGGTTCTTAAGGGCTCGTGTCTGTCTCTCTCTGTCACTGTAAGTGGAGGAGGTGATACCCGTAGAGAGAGTTGATTTGCACTTTACTACTGTGATGACTCACTTCCTGCCTGTCATTAATATGTTTGTGCTGCCTCCTACCAGCGCCCCATCTCAGCCTTTAGTCCTCTTCAGTGTAGGGCAAGACCCAGTCATTAGGAGTCATGTCTTCAGGACAGGACAGACCGTCGTTAGGAGTCATGTCTTCAGGACAGGACAGACCCAGTCATTAGGAGTCATGTCTTCAGGACAGGACAGACCCAGTCATTAGGAGTCATGTCTTCAGGACAGGACAGACCCAGTCATTAGGAGTCATGTCTTCAGGACAGACCCAGTCATTAGGAGTCATGTCTTCAGGACAGACCCAGTCATTAGGAGTCATGTCTTCAGGACAGGACAGACCCAGTCATTAGGAGTCATGTCTTCAGGACAGACCCAGTCATTAGGAGTCATGTCTTCAGGACAGGACAGACCCAGTCATTAGGAGTCATGTCTTCAGGACAGACCCAGTCATTAGGAGTCATGTCTTCAGGACAGACCCAGTCATTAGGAGTCATGTCTTCAGGACAGACCCAGTCATTAGGAGTCATGTCTTCAGGACAGACCCAGTCATTAGGAGTCATGTCTTCAGGACAGACCCAGTCATTAGGAGTCATGTCTTCAGGACAGACCCAGTCATTAGGAGTCATGTCTTCAGCACAGGACAGACCCAGTCATTAGGAGTCATGTCTTCAGGACAGGACAGACCCAGTCATTAGGAGTCATGTCTTCAGCACAGGACAGACCCAGTCATTAGGAGTCATGTCTTCAGGACAGACCCAGTCATTAGGAGTCATGTCTTCAGCACAGGACAGACCCAGTCATTAGGAGTCATGTCTTCAGGACAGGACAGACCCAGTCATTAGGAGTCATGTCTTCAGGACAGACCCAGTCATTAGGAGTCATGTCTTCAGGACAGGACAGACCCAGTCATTAGGAGTCATGTCTTCAGGACAGACCCAGTCATTAGGAGTCATGTCTTCATTGTGGTGGTAGTGCTGAGCAATTAGTGCTTTTTGAGGTTGTTTCGGTTAGATTATTATAAAATAATCACGGATTTAGGTTTCAATTATTTATTTTTTAAACATCCAATGCATTATCAAATAATTGCATACAAATTATTAACCTTTTTTTAATGGAATTTCCAAAGCCAAAAATAGTGACGTTTCAATTGACAAAACATTGAAAATATTAATTTTTATTTGATGACTTTATTATTTTTCATTCCTTAAAGACATCATCTCATCTCAGGCAGTAGCAGCCAGCCAGACAACGTTGTGCTCCCCGTACTGTCCTGTCTTTAGTCATGCTACGTAGCTAACCTGCCTAAAGTATGCTGCAGAGCTGTCTGACTAAATCATTGTACTAGTTCTTCAAAGTAGATAAGGCATACTTTCACCAACTGTCTCTCTCCCTCGCTCTTGTTGTTGTGGTGTGTACGTTCCTCTCTGGTGAGATATATGTAGTCTGTGTGTATCTAACCCTTGAATGAGTAGGTGTTCTAAAACGTTTGACCGGGTAGTGTACAGTGCATTCGGAAAGTATTCAGACCCCTTGACCTTTTCCACATTTTGTTACGTTACAGCCTTATTCTAAAATTGATTAATTATATACACAATACACACAATACCCATAATGAAAAAGCAAAAACCGGTTTTTAGAATTTTTTGCTAATTTATTAAAAATAAAAAACGATCATATTTACATACGTTTTCAGACTGTTTACTCAGTACTTTGTTGAAACACCTTTTGGCAGCGATTACAGCCTCGAGTCTTCTTGGGTATGACGCTACAAGCTTGGCACACCTGTATTTGGGGAGTTTCTCCCATTCTTATCTGCAGATCCTCTCAAGCTCTGTCATGTTGGATGGGGAGCGTCGCTGCACAGCTATTTTCAGGTCTCTCCAGAGATGTTCGATCGGGTTTACGTCCGGGCTTTGGCTGTGTAGCACAAAGAAACCCAGCCCAAAACCCCAAACAGCAAGCAATCCGATGTAGAAGCACGGTGGCTAGGAATAACTCCCTAGAAAGGTAGGAACCTGTGAAGAATCCTAGAGAGGAACCAGGCTCTGAGGGGTGGCCAGTCCTCTTCTGGCTGTGCCGGGTGGAAATTATAGGAGTACATGGCCAATAGTACGGTTTGTCTCCCAGTCTCTGCCGCTGAAAAACATCCCCACAGCATGATGCTGCCACCACCATGCTTCACCGTAGGGATGGTGTCAAGTTTCCTCCAGACGTGATACTTGGCATTCAGGCCAAAGAGTTCAATCTGGGTTTCATCAGACCAGAGAATCTTGTTTCTCATGGTCTGAGAGTCCTTTAGGTGCCTTTTGGCAAACTCCAAGCGGGCTGTCATGTGCCTTTTACTGAGGAGCGGCTTCTGTCTGGCCACTCTACCATAAAGGCCTGATTGGTGGAGTGCTGCAGAGATGGTTGTCCTTCTGGAAGGTTCTGCCATCTCCACAGAGGAACTCTTGAGCTCTGTCAGAGTGACCATCGGGTTCTTGGTCACCTCCCTGACCTTTCTCTTGTGAATGATTTTGATTTTGAAAAAAACTAAACTAAATGGAATTCAAGTAATTTAACTGATGTTGTGTAATTGGTTGTTTTAATAATCGAGAAACCCCCCCAATTTTGGTTAATCGCTCAGCACTACATGATAGGAGACTGTCTCAATGTAATATTGCAATTCACCACTTTAAAAGACCTTCGCTTGAAAACCTAGAAAATATAAGCAATAGTACGGTTTGTCCCTCTTCAGATGCCGTAGCCAGTATACACTTCCTCAAAATTGTCAGAATTATTCTAAGATAATTTTGACGTTTTTGCTGAGGAGATCTTAGTCGTACAATTTTACATCTAAGATGTTTTGTGCAGTATTTCTCAAGTGACAAAATGTGCATGAAAACTAGTCGTCTCTTGTTGAATGACAAACACTTAGTTGAAGAATCCATACTGTTGACCAATCAGCAATGAAGGGGCGTAGACTTCGGCTACCAAACTTCGGCTTTCCTCTGGGGGGGAAAAATGTGTGCACGAACAGCCGAAGACTGTGTCATCATAATATACAGTGAGGGGAAAAAGTATTTGATCCCCTGCTGATTTTGTACGTTTGCCCACTGACAAAGAAATGATCAGTCTATAATTTTAATGGTAGGTTTATTTGAACAGTGAGAGACAGAATAACAACAAAATAATCCAGAAAAATGCATGTCATTGATTTGCATTTTAATGAGGGAAACAAGTATTTGACCCCCTCTCAATCAGAAAGATTTCTGGCTCCCAGGTGTCTTTTATACAGGTAACGAGCTGAGATTAGGAGCACACTCTTAAAGGGAGTGCTCCTAATCTCAGTTTGTTACCTGTATAAAAGACACCTGTCCACAGAAGCAATCAATCAGATTCCAAACTCTCCACCATGGCCAAGACCAAAGAGCTCTCCAAGGATGTCAGGGACAAGATTGTAGACCTACACAAGGCTGGAATGGGCTACAAGACCATCGCCAAGCAGCTTGGTGAGAAGGTGACAACAGTTGGTGCGATTATTCGCAAATGGAAGAAACACAAAATAACTGTCAATCTCCCTTGGCCTGGGGCTCCATGCAAGATCTCACCTCGTGGAGTTGCAATGATCATGAGAACGGTGAGGAATCAGCTCAGAACTACACGGGAGGATCTTGTCAATGATCTCAAGGCAGCTGGGACCATAGTCACCAAGAAAACAATTGGTAACACACTATGCCGTGAAGGACTGAAATCCTGCAGCGCCTGCAAGGTCCCCCTGCTCAAGAAAGCACACATACAGGGCCGTCTGAAGTTTGCCAATTAACATCTGAATGATTCAGAGGAGAACTGGGTGAAAGTGTTGTGGTCAGATGAGACCAAAATGGAGCTCTTTGCCATCAACTCAACTCGCCGTGTTTGGAGGAGGAGGAATGCTGCCTATGACCCCAAGAACACCATCCCCACCGTCAAACATGGAGGTGGAAACATTATGCTTTGGGGGTGTTTTTCTGCTAAGGGGACAGGACAACTTCACCCCATCAAAGGGACGATGGACGGGGCCATGTACCGTCAAATGTTGCGTGAGAACCTCCTTCCCTCAGCCAGGGCATTGAAAATGGGTCGTGGATGAGTATTCCAGCATGACAATGACCCAAAACACACGGCCAAGGCAACAAAGGAGTGGCTCAAGAAGAAGCACATTAAGGTCCTGGAGTGGCCTAGCCAGTCTCCAGACCTTAATCCCATAGAAAATCTGTGGAGGGAGCTGAAGGTTCGAGTTGCCAAACGTCAGCCTCAAAACCTTAATGACTTGGAGAAGATCTGCAAAGAGGAGTGGGACAAAATCCCTCCTGAGATGTGTGCAAACCTGGTGGCCAACTACAAGAAACGTCTGACCTCTGATTGCCAACAAGGGTTTTGCCACCAAGTACTAAGTCATGTTTTGCAGAGGGGTCAAATACTTATTTCCCTCATTATAATGCAAATAAATTTATAACATTTTTGACATGCATTTTTCTGGATTTTTGTTGTTGTTATTCTGTCTCTCACTGTTCAAATAAACCTACCATTACAATTATAGACTGATCATGTCTTTGTCAGTGGGCAAACGTACAAAATCAGCAGGGGATCAAATACTTTTTTCGCTCACTGTATGCACAAACTATTTCGGATGGGAAGCATGCAGACGCCTTTAGATACCTTTGACCTTCTCCTTATGGCTGTTGACAGATATGAGTCCTCCTGGCAGAGAGAGATCTCTTCAGAGTGGGGATCAGATAGTCCTGGCAGAGATCCCTCCCACAGGCAGATGGCTGCCGAGGTAGACAGCCACAGTCTGCCGGGTTATTGGGTTACAGAGGGTTGTAGATGGCTGCCGAGGTAGCCAGCCACAATCTGCCGGGTTATTGGGTTACAGAGGGTTGTAGATGGCTGCCGAGGTAGCCAGCCACAATGTGCCGGGTTATTGGGTTACAGAGGGTTGTAGATGGCTGCCGAGGTAGCCAGCCACAATGTGCCGGGTTATTGGGTTACAGAGGGTTGTAGATGGCTGCCGAGGTAGCCAGCCACAATCTGCCGGGTTATTGGGTTACAGAGGGTTGTAGATGGCTGCCGAGGTAGCCAGCCACAATGTGCCGGGTTATTGGGTTACAGAGGGTTGTAGATGGCTGCCGAGGTAGCCAGCCACAATGTGCCGGGTTATTGGGTTACAGAGGGTTGTAGATGGCTGCCGAGGTAGCCAGCCACAATGTGCCGGGTTATTGGGTTACAGAGGGTTGTAGATGGCTGCCGAGGTAGCCAGCCACAGTCTGCCGGGTTATTGGGTTACAGAGGGTTGTAGATGGCTGTCGAGGTAGCCAGCCACAGTCTGCCGGGTTAGATGGGTGCAGAGGCAGCACCTGGTCGGGCCCATAGGGAGAGAGGGAGTTCTGCTGGGTCAGATCCACTACAGGGCTGATGATGAAGCAGACTGACTGGATCAGTGCCTCCCTGGCTCTGGGCCACACCAGTCAGTGTAACTGTACTCTACCTCATCAATCAGTGCCAGGGAGAACTGTCCTGACCACAGTTACAGTCTGCTTCGTTAGCTACGACACTACGTCTAAATAAATCCACTTAAGGAAGCAGTGTTCTTATTAATCTGACATAAAGCCAACATGCTGTAGGCCACATCCTCCTGTCACGGCTTGTGTTTCCTGTTATCTCTTGTTAAGATGTGTGGTGATGTTGATGATCCAGTCTGTCTGTCTGTACTGTTCTGGTTAAACTCCTGTTATCTCCTGTTAGATGTGTGGTGATGTTGATGATCCAGTCCGTCTGTCTGTACTGTCCTGGTTAAACTCCTGTTATCTCGCTCCTGTTTTGCTTCATCTCTCGTCAGTCTTCTGGTAGAGTGGAATGTAGGTGGGCGGTTATCAGGTGACACATCGGTGGCGTTCTGTGTGTTGTGCTGTAACTGTGACGGTCGCTGGCTACATAACAGCTAACCCCCGTGTTCACTATTCACACAGAGAGAGAGGGCTGTTTGCATTGTAAATATGAGGCTTCAGCCTTTGTTTGTGTTTCACCACTAAGGGGGAGGCTGATGGAAGGCTGTGTGTGTTTGAATCTGTGTGTGCATAGTAGGAGGAGTGAGTGGATGGAGTGAGTGAGTGGATGGCGTGAGTGAGTGGATGGCGTGAGTGAGTGGATGGCGTGAGTGAGTGGATGGCGTGAGTGAGTGGATGGCGTGAGCTCAGTCTGTATCTGAGTTAGACTGTCCAGTGAGAGATGTGCTGGGCCTGGGTGGTTTTAACACGGTTGTCTGTGTCGGCCCTAAATGGGTTCATTGTGTTCCACGCCTCTCTGTAATGACGCAGAACTAGATGAGAGGAAAACATGTTTGGAATGTACAACACTGCTCAACCTAGCTGGGATCCTGTCTGATAGAAACTACTCAACCTAGCTGGGATCCTATCCTGTTATCTCGTTGAAATGTGCTGCCTTGAGGTGGTGTGGAAAGTGAGGTTTCTGTTAAGTGATTGCGTACACAGCCTATTTACTGAATGAGCATCAGCAGATAGCAATAGCTATTAGCGACACTCGTCTCTCCCTACTGGTTCAAAGGGATTGGTGTGTTTTAATGGGGTGTAGCTAGGTTCAAAGGGAACGGTGTGTTTTAATGGGGTGTTGCTATAGTTCAAAGGGAACGGTGTGTTTTAATGGGGTGTTGCTAGGTTCAAAGGGAACGGTGTGTTTTAATGGGGTGTTGCTAGGTTCAAAGGGAACGGTGTGTTTTAATGGGGTGTTGC
>NC_139988.1:91769305-91891805 GCF_964263955.1 Coregonus lavaretus | reverse complement strand
CACCTTTGATGGCCACTGTCACGCTGGAGAAGTGTGCTCTTCACAGATGAATCCCGGTTTCAACTCTACCGGGCAGATGGCAGACAGCGTGTATGGCATCGTGTGGGTGAGCGGTTTGCTGATTTCAACGTTGTGAACAGAGTGCCCCATGGTGGCGGTGGGGTAATGGTATGGGCAGGCATAAGCAACGGACAACGAACACTATTGCATTTTATCGATGGCAATTTGAATGCACAGAGATACTGTGACGAGATCCTGAGGCCCATTGTCGTGTCGTTCATCCGCCGCCATCACCTCATGTTTCAGCATGATAATGCACAGGCCCATGTCGCAAGGATCTGTACACAATTTCTGGAAGCTGAAAATGTCCCAGTTCTTCCGTGGCCTGCCTACTTACCAGACATGTCACCTACTGAGCATGTTTGGGATGCTCTGGATCGGCGTGTACGACAGTTTGTTCCAGTTCTCGCCAATATCCAGCAACTTAGCCCAGCCATTGAAGAGGAGTGGGACAATATTCCACAGGCCACAACCAACAGCCGGATCAACTCTATGCGAAGGAGATGTGTAGCGCTGGATGAGGCAAATGGTGGTCACACCAGATACTGACTGGTTTTCTGATCCATAATTTTTTTTTTTTAAGGTATCTGTGACCAAGAGATGCATATCTGTATTCCCAGTCATGTGAAATCCATGGATTAGGGCCTAATGAATTTATTTCAATTGACTGATATCCTGATATGAACTGTAACTCAGTAAAACCTTTGAAATAGTTGCATGTTGCGTTTTTTTATAATTTTGTTCTGTATAGTTGATTTCCTACTAAGGTCAATACATTTAGTTGATTTCCTACTGAGGGTCAAGACATTTTTGAATATTGTTGAATTCAGTTTTAATGTCTGGGTTCCGTGATTCTGTCCGCGGTCTCCGCAACACAGACGCTACAGGGCCCTGTAGTTTCTCCATTAATACGATATGTATCGAGATTCTCACGATTCTAAATGTATTGTGATACTGCAAATGTTTTTATTTTTATTATTATTTTATTTTATTTTATTTTTTTATGCCATTTGATGTTCCAAACATATATTGCTCACTATATGCATAGAGACGAGAGAGCATGAGAAAATTAGTATTGATCAGTCATGGAAATAAGTCCTTAAAACTATAGGATGAAAAATACTGGAATTTTGGCGCAGATACAGCCGACTAACACTACCTAACATGAATAGCATTGTTGTATCTACGCTTCCAACGTGGACTTCTTCAGCTTCATGGATAAATCATTAGTTTACGATGAATGTGGTTTAATCTCTCCTCTCTGTAGACTGAGCAGAGGGAGAGTTTGTATAGCCTGTACAGCATGTAAATGGTATGTTCCAGGTGGAGAGAGCCTGTCCGAGTTCTGAGGATGGGCTGGATGTGTTTCTAGAGAGAGGGATGGAGAGAGCCTGTCCGAGTTCTGAGGATGGGCTGGATGTGTTTCTAGAGAGAGGGATGGAGAGAGCCTGTCCGAGTTCTGAGGATGGGCTGGATGTGTTTCTAGAGAGAGGGATGGAGAGAGCCTGTCCGACTTCTGAGGATGGGCTGGATGTGTTTCTAGAGAGAGGGATGGAGAGAGCCTGTCCGAGTTCTGAGGATGGGCTGGATGTGTTTCTAGAGAGAGGGATGGAGAGAGCCTGTCCGAGTTCTGAGGATGGGCTGGATGTGTTTCTAGAGAGAGGGATGGAGAGAGCCTGTCCGAGTTCTGAGGATGGGCTGGATGTGTTTCTAGAGAGAGGGATGGAGAGAGCCTGTCCGACTTCTGAGGATGGGCTGGATGTGTTTCTAGAGAGAGGGATGGAGAGAGCCTGTCCGAGTTCTGAGGATGGGCTGGATGTGTTTCTAGAGAGAGGGATGGAGAGAGCCTGTCCGACTTCTGAGGATGGGCTGGATGTGTTTCTAGAGAGAGGGATGGAGAGAGCCTGTCCGACTTCTGAGGATGGGCTGGATGTGTTTCTAGAGAGAGGGATGTTGTGGGACTGTTTGGAGGACGGTGGGTGGATGTGAAATGAAGCTCACGTTATTTAAATCAGGCTGGTTGAAGCAGGGCAGAGCAGCTGTGACTCATTGTTGCAGACCGCAACCCGTGCTGCTTTCTCAGAGAAACCTGAATGAATTCTCCCTTTTCTTCTGGATTGTCTCGCTGTCCCAGATTCTGTGGTGCCCACTTGCTACGGACTAAAGACAGGAAATGGTGTGGAGACAGACAGTTGTGTTCCTGACTGGAGACTGTTCCCTGTTTTTAACTGTGTAATGCTGTAAGGTGTTGAGTCTCCCCTGCCCTGTGGTAAGACGGTTGGTCTGGGTAGCCTGTCTAATGGGCTGAATCCCAGAGTGTTGGTCTGGGTAGCCTGTCTAATGGGCTGAATCCCAGAGTGTTGGTCTGGGTAGCCTGTCTAATGGGCTGAATCCCAGAGTGTTGGTCTGGGTAGCCTGTCTAATGGGCTGAATCCCAGAGTGTTGGTCTGGGTAGCCTGTCTAATGGGCTGAATCCCAGAGTGTTGGTCTGGGTAGCCTGTCTAATGGGCTGAATGCCAGAGTGTTGGTCTGGGTAGCCTGTCTAATGGGCTGAATCCCAGAGTGTTGGTCTGGGTAGCCTGTCTAATGGGCTGAATCCCAGAGTGTTGGTCTGGGTAGCCTGTCTAATGGGCTGAATCCCAGAGTGTTGGTCTGGGTAGCCTGTCTAATGGGCTGAATCCCAGACTGTTGGTCTGGGTAGCCTGTCTAATGGGCTGAATCCCAGACTGTTGGTCTGGGTAGCCTGTCTAATGGGCTGAATCCCAGAGTGTTGGTCTGGGTAGCCTGTCTAATGGGCTGAATCCCAGACTGTTGGTCTGGGTAGCCTGTCTAATGGGCTGAATCCCAGAGTGTCGGTCTGGGTAGCCTGTCTAATGGGCTGAATCCCAGAGTGTTGGTCTGGGTAGCCTGTCTAATGGGCTGAATGCCAGAGTGTTGGTCTGGGTAGCCTGTCTAATGGGCTGAATCCCAGAGTGTTGGTCTGGGTAGCCTGTCTAATGGGCTGAATCCCAGAGTGTTGGTCTGGGTAGCCTGTCTAATGGGCTGAATCCCAGAGTGTTGGTCTGGGTAGCCTGTCTAATGGGCTGAATCCCAGAGTGTTGGTCTGGGTAGCCTGTCTAATGGGCTGAATCCCAGAGTGTTGGTCTGGGTAGCCTGTCTAATGGGCTGAATCCCAGAGTGTTGGTCTGGGTAGCCTGTCTAATGGGCTGAATCCCAGAGTGTCGGTCTGGGTAGCCTGTCTAATGGGCTGAATGACAGAGTGTTGGTCTGGGTAGCCTGTCTAATGGGCTGAATCCCAGAGTGTTGGTCTGGGTAGCCTGTCTAATGGGCTGAATCCCAGAGTGTTGGTCTGGGTAGCCTGTCTAATGGGCTGAATCCCAGAGTGTTGGTCTGGGTAGCCTGTCTAATGGGCTGAATCCCAGAGTGTCGGTCTGGGTAGCCTGTCTAATGGGCTGAATCCCAGAGTGTTGGTCTGGGTAGCCTGTCTAATGGGCTGAATCCCAGAGTGTTGGTCTGGGTAGCCTGTCTAATGGGCTGAATGCCAGAGTGTTGGTCTGGGTAGCCTGTCTAATGGGCTGAATCCCAGAGTGTTGGTCTGGGTAGCCTGTCTAATGGGCTGAATCCCAGAGTGTTGGTCTGGGTAGCCTGTCTAATGGGCTGAATCCCAGAGTGTTGGTCTGGGTAGCCTGTCTAATGGGCTGAATCCCAGAGTGTTGGTCTGGGTAGCCTGTCTAATGGGCTGAATGCCAGAGTGTTGGTCTGGGTAGCCTGTCTAATGGGCTGAATCCCAGAGTGTCGGTCGGTGCTGAACCGTGTGTTTACGGTGTATAATACATATGATTGTGTGTCAGGGTGTAATAACCGGCTTTATTTTTTATTTTAAGCCGATTTTAAACTTTGTGCTGGCCAATTTGTCAACAACATCCCATTGCAAAATAATGCTTTTTTAGCCTATTCATTGATGGAAATACATTTGACCGGTCATGCTTAACGGGTCTATAGGTTAATTTGAAGAGACACTGGTGGAGTGAAGTAGAGAGGGAGGGATGGAGATGGAGGAGGTGGAGATGGAGGAGGGGGAGATGGCGATGGAGGAGGGAAGGATGGAGGAGGGGGAGATGGAGATGAAGAGAGCTGGGATTAGATAATAAATTGTACAGATTCTCTTGCATACCATGATATGTTTGATGTTTTTAGCCCCATTTGGTCTTCTTTGCAAGTTATGTTTCCCAGACATTTGTGTGGGGTTACATTAGACTCTCTATATCACGAACTACAGTACTGCCAAAGTATTCTGGACACCCCAGAGCTTGAATATTTCTGACGTTGGCAATCTCCCACCAACTTCCTGGAACATCAACACATCATGAATCACTGCTTGAGGCAGAGAGCATTGCTCTAGAATGCATTCTACCTTCTATTTCCCTGCATTCTATTTCCCTGCATTCTATTTCCCCGGCATTCTATTCAGCTCGCAATGGAGAAGATAATTTCTTAGAATAGCCTTCCTTAGAATAGCCTTCCTTAGAATAGCCTTCCTTAGAATAGCCTTCCTGCAAGGTGAGAGGAAAGCTCTGATAATGTATAGTTGTTGATACTGTGTTTTAATAGTGTGTGATTCTCCTCCAGGCTCAGATAGCGTTCCTCCAGGGCGAGAGGAAGGGCCAGGAGAACCTGAAGAAGGACCTGGTGAGGAGGATTAAGATGCTGGAGTACGCCCTCAAACAGGAGAGGTAAGTTACAGCACCCAGTGAACCACTTTGATCACCTGCAGGGTTGATAATGCAAACTGTTATCAAGTGTCAAACTCCGGTGGCATGTGAGACAAAATTTCGACGCTAGCTAATAAACATATATATATATATATATATAGATTTATATTGATTTTAGCGGTGGCAAATGGGAATATGACTCTCAAAGTGGCTCCGACTCATCGTGAGGAGCCTATAAAACGTAGCTAGCTAGCTTCCTGAACATATTTTGGAAATGTATTGGAATAAATGACTAATCTATAAAACCAGTTTGCCAGCTATGGGTAACTGTTAGGGATATATGTTTAAGATGGCACTGCATCGGTCGGCGGACCTCAAACCGATCCAAATGTAGCATGCAAAAAAATCTATTCAAATGTTACGAATTGCCGGTTCACATTTTTTTCCCCTCGTATTACTTTTCCTACCTAAAATACCTCTTATGTGACAACTGATGTGTCTTCTCCTTCAGTGTGGAACTGCATGTAACTGTGTTGACAGTCATTGATCTACAGGTTATTTTGCAAAACAACTCCAGGGAATACACTATATATACAGCAGTATGTGGACACCCCTTCAAATTAGTGGATTCGGCTATTTCAGCCACACGCCGTTGCTGACAGGTGTATACAATCGAGCACGCCGCCATGCAATCTCCATAGACAAACATTGGCAGTAGAATGGACTTAGTGAAGAGCTCAGTGACTTTCAACGTGACACCATCATAGGATGCCATCTTTCTAACAAGTCCGTTTGTATAATTTCTGCCCTGCTTAAGTTGCCCTGGTCAACTGTAAGTGCTGTTATTGTGAAGTGGAAATGTCTAGGAGCAACAACCGCTCAGCCGCAAAGTGGTAGGCCACACAAGCTCACAGAACGGGACCGCCGAGTGCTGAAGCGCGTCAAAATAGTATTTCCTCGGGTGCAACACTCACTACCGAGTTCCAAACTGCTTCTGAAAGCAACATCAGCACAATAACTGTTTGTCGGGAGCTTCATGAAATGGGTTTCGATGGCCGAGCAGCCGCACACAAGCCTAAGATCACCATGCGTAATGCCAAGCGTCGGCTGGAGTGGTGTAAAGCTCGCCGCCATTGGACTCCGGAGCAGTGGAAACGCGTTCTCTGGAGTGATGAATCACGCTTCACCATCTAGCAGTCCAACGGATTAATCTGGGTTTGGCAGATGCCAGGAGAACACTACCTGCTACAATGCAGTGCCAACTGTAAAGTTTTTTTTAGATACAGTGCCTTCGGAAAGTATTCTGATTTTTTCCACATTTTGTTACGTTACAGCCTTATTCTAAAATTGATTACATACATTTTTTTTCTCATCAATCTACACACAATACCCCACAATGACAAAGCGAAAACAGGTTTTTAGACATTTTTAGCAAATGTATTTAAGAAAAAAACAGATACCTTATTTACATAAGTATTCAGACCCTTTGCAATGAGACTATTATCTTGGCAAAGGAAATATTTTTGTTCAGTATAATTACAGTACGGAATTCACAGCTAAATGTTTGCCAGCTAGATATCTAAACTGTTAAGTTAACTGTCTAAAATGTGATAAATGTTCTGCAGTTGTGCATTTGGTTTGTTAATTTAGTAGGTACTAGTATCCCAAAACAGCGGTTTGAGACAGATGTGTTTGTTTGCAAAGAAGAACAACTAATATAGGAGTTTCGTGCGGCGATCAAGTTACACTTGTATGAAATTCACTATTAATGTTTGCCAGCTATATATCGTATAACTATTAAGTTAACTATCGAAGACGTGCCAAATAAATTCTCTCCAGCTGGGTTTTGCTAACTGCTAATGTTAGCTAAGTGGCTAACGTTAGCTTGTAAGATCAAGCTTCTTGGTAACAGCAACAGAGACAATCCCCTCCTGGATTAAGATCCCTGCTGCCTAATATTTGTTTTGTGCGCGCTGTAAACTGCGTTTTGAGATACTTGCGTAACTTAATGAGCTGGGTTTGTCTGTCCTAGTAGTGAATGTTTTGCATGCGCTCGTTAGCATTTACCTAGCATCCGCTATGAGAATTCCTTAGTACTTGTTAGCATTTTGCTAGACTTTTGTTAGCATTCTGGTAAGTGACGTTTTTTTTGGAGGGGGGGGCTTGTTTTACGTTTGCAAAAAAATATAGCGCACCTTGTGTGCACTACCGGTAATACCGTATATCCCGGTACGGCACAGGCACAGTATGGAAATCTGGATACCGGCCAACCCTACCACACAGCCTTTACCCCACACATCACCTGACCTAACACTGACATCATAACGCCTCAGCCCTACGATACGCTTTGCTGTCAGCGTCGAGTCGATGTGACGTTCTACACAGAGCGTGTTGTTTTGAGAGGGACAGAGTCTCTGTTCTGTTTCCCTTCTGTACTGTGCCATAGTCATTGATTTATGCGTAAGTACAAAAGCTTTAGTCCAGTTCTTCGTAAGTCCTCTGTAGCTCAGCTGGCAGAGCACGGCGCTTGTAACGCCAGGGTAGTGGGTTCGATCCCCGGGACCACCCATACACAAAAAATGTATGCACGCATGACTGTAAGTCGCTTTGGATAAAAGCGTCTGCTAAATGGCAAATTGTTATTATTCAATTGTTGCTAGTGGTTGTACAAAATTATCCTCTCATTACACAAGTTGTTTGTTTACATTTTGAACATAGTCAATGTAGGTAGCTAGCTAGAGTTTCTGCTAGTTAGTAGCTTCTTGACTTCTTCAGTCTCAGTACAGTAACCAGTGGTGTCTAGTAGTCAGTACAGTAACCAGTGGTAGTCAGGACAGTAACCAGTGGTGTCTGGTAGTCAGTATAGTAACCAGTGGTAGTCAGTATAGTAACCAGTGGTGTCTAGTAGTCAGTACAGTAACCAGTGGTAGTCAGGACAGTAACCAGTGGTAGTCAGGACAGTAACCAGTGGTAGTCAGTACAGTAACCAGTGGTGTCTAGTAGTCAGTACAGTAACCAGTGGTGTCTAGTAGTCAGTACAGTAACCAGTGGTGTCTAGTAGTCAGTACAGTAACCAGTGGTGTCTAGTAGTCAGTACAGTAACCAGTGGTAGTCAGTACAGTAACCAGTGGTGTCTAGTAGTCAGTACAGTAACCAGTGGTGTCTAGTAGTCAGTACAGTAACCAGTGGTAGTCAGGACAGTAACCAGTGGTGTCTAGTAGTCAGTACAGTAACCAGTGGTAGTCAGTACAGTAACCAGTGGTAGTCAGTACAGTAACCAGTGGTGTCTAGTAGTCAGTACAGTAACCAGTGGTAGTCAGGACAGTAACCAGTGGTGTCTAGTAGTCAGTACAGTAACCAGTGGTAGTCAGGACAGTAACCAGTGGTAGTCAGGACAGTAACCAGTGGTAGTCAGTACAGTAACCAGTGGTGTCTAGTAGTCAGTACAGTAACCAGTGGTAGTCAGGACAGTAACCAGTGGTAGTCAGGACAGTAACCAGTGGTAGTCAGTACAGTAACCAGTGGTAGTCAGGACAGTAACCAGTGGTAGTCAGGACAGTAACCAGTGGTAGTCAGGACAGTAACCAGTGGTAGTCAGTACAGTAACCAGTGGTAGTCAGTACAGTAACCAGTGGTAGTCAGGACAGTAACCAGTGGTAGTCAGTACAGTAACCAGTGGTGTCTAGTCGATGCAACCATCCCCTTTATCGCTCATTATTTACTTCACAGGATAGAATTTAACGCCCGCGCCGTCAGCCATGGAGAATTGAACCTCAGTGATTCTTAAGCTTTGCATGCTGCCATTGGACCAGTGTTATTTATTTTTTTATTTTTTTGTCAAGCACCTATTTTTCAGTGTCAATTGACGAGACTATAACTGCCTCAATAGACCCAGAAAAAACGAACTACATTTAAAATTATTTAGAATTTCAGTTGACTAAAACCGAGACAACTATCTCTTTGACTAAAGTCTGACTACTAAGTGGACTGGAGAACAGTTTTTGGCGAGATTGAGAGCTTTTCAGTGATGGGCACAATTACTATTAGCAGCAGAGATGCGCAGCGCAGTTCTGCAGTTGGGAGGAAGAGTCACACACCTGGCAGACACTGCCTACACCAGCTGGTGAGCTGCGGGGGAGAAAGCTATGACTGGGGTGCAGACAGCCTCCGCCTCCGATTATAGCATCGTTAGCACACGTCGCGCAGGAGACTCTCTTGCTTCACCCCCAGCCTTCCTAGTTAGCAACACTTTGGCTGGTTAAGAAACACAAGCTGCTTTACCAAATTAAAAACAATAGCAGCATTGAGTTTAATCGTAAAACAACAGTCTGTCTATGTTTTTCTCTCCCTCGAGTAGGCTATAGAAAAGTATTTAATGTATAGGTTCTGTAGCCAAATCTATTTATTTTTTCCTCAGAGAAAGCAGCTTGATTCTAGCCCTTAGGCTACTGTTCAAAAGACATTACCCATAATTCCGGCGCGTTCATAAAGCGTACTGCCGGACCATTCTAAAACTAGGCTACTTGCGAACTGGACCGTTAACCATTTGTTTAGACTACACCTTGTTCAGTCGTGTTACCTCATTAGCTAGCAATCTGGCGGGGGGGGGCTTTCAGCAGGACGCAATGTTTCGGAACATGCCGATGTTAGAAATATGCTATGTAAAACAAACATTTCTATCTGCAACGTTCAAGAATGTTTTGCAACTGAACGTGGCCCTGGGAACATTGCCAGGAACCCATATGCAAACATTTGGAGGCACAGAAAGGAAAAGGAATAAACAATTGATTGACTGAATTCCTCTTGCCACTACACTATATCTGTATTTTGAATGTGACTTTATTCGCTCTCTCTGCTTGTGTGTATCAGTTTGTTTTGTGTATATAATATCTATGATTAGGAAGTTACATGGCCTAATAATTGTTATATTATTATTTTATTCTTTATATTTATTAATATTATTATATTATGTTGGTTGTGTTTCTGCTGTTGGGAGGAGAACGGGATGTTATGCGGAACAACATGTTGGTAGGAAAAGGCTATGTACACTGAGTATACAAAACATTAAGAACAGCTGCCCAGACTGACCAGGTGAATCCAGGTGAACGCCTCGATCCCTTTATTGATGAAGGAGAGGAGACGGGTTAAAGAAGGATTCAGATCCGTGTAGATGAAGGGGAGGAGACGGGTTAAAGAAGGATTCAGATCCGTGTAGATGAAGGGGAGGAGACGGGTTAAAGAAGGATTCAGATCCGTGTAGATGAAGGGGAGGAGACGGGTTAAAGAAGGATTCAGATCCGTGTAGATGAAGGGGAGGAGACGGGTTAAAGAAGGATTCAGATCCGTGTAGATGAAGGGGAGGAGACGGGTTAAAGAAGGATTCTTAAGCATTGAGACATGGATACTGATGTGATGTGACTAAAATGGCCCACTGTTTTCGTCATTTTTTGACAATAACTAGACTAAATCAAATGAAAAAGATGTGACTAAAGATTATTTTTTTTAAATAAAGAGTGGCAACATTTAAACACTGCGTTGGACGTGACTCAGTGCGAGCGCAACACGGGCAGGTATAGTAGCTTTTCATTGATTTCAAAGGAAGCGTTCCCTCGATGGCTGATGGCACCCTGCGTCATCACATGACCCTATGACCTTTCACATGAATTCACCACACTGATAAAGGCAGAGGGCCTGACAGTCAAAGACGTCTCTACATCTTCACGTGACCATGAAACTTAACACAGCAGAAAATCAGAGGGTCTACAGTGACCGATGACAGGGCGATGGAGTCCCCTGGTGGTGTGATGTCTGTTCAGAGGAAGGAATGCATACGTTGGCAGGATAGTTCTGATCTGGTGTCTGATTACTGATGACACTGCCCTGTCCTAGAGCGGTTTCTGTCTGCCTTACCCTGGGGGATCCCAGTGACCATGACAAGGTCACAGCTCCACTGCTCTCTTTCTGTTCTCTACTCCTGTCCTGTCCTTCCGCCAAGAGGACCAGAGTTACTCAGGGGGAGCATAGCGGATTCGGTCGGTCTTATCCTGGAGGATCGTTCATCCCCTTGTGTTCCGGGAAAAGCTGCAGAATAAATAGATCCTCCTCCTTTCTGCTCTGTGACTGCAACAGCAGATCCCCATGGTAACAACAATGACACGCTCCCTCCACATGGACGTGCTTTCTCTGGAACAGGATGTAGAGATGTCATTTCTATTCTCTCTCTCGCGCCCTCTCTCTCTCTCTCGCGCCCTCTCTCTCTCTCTCGCGCCCTCTCTCTCTCGCGCCCTCTCTCTCTCTCTCTCCTTCCCTCTCTCTCGCGCCCTCTCTCTCTCTCGCGCCCTCTCTCTCTCTCTCTCGCGCCCTCTCTCTCTCGCGCCCTCTCTCTCTCGCGCCCTCTCTCTCTCTCTCTCCTTCCCTCTCTCTCGCGCCCTCTCTCTCTCGCGCCCTCTCTCTCGCGCCCTCTCTCTCTCTCGCGCCCCTCTCTCTCTCTCGCCCTCTCTCTCTCTCTCTCTCTCTCTCGCCCTCTCTCGCACCGTCTTTCTCTCTCTCTCTCTCAATTCAATAGACTTTATTGAAATTGAAAGTTAAAATTACTTACATTGTCAAAGTATAGAAAATGGTGGGACCAACAGCAATAATAATAGTAGTAGTGGAAATGGGTTTACCATTAACAGCAACTACAACAACAATATTAATGAGAATAACAATACATTAAAGCAATAGTAGTCGACCAGTCTCAACATGACTGAGAAGACACATTACATGCTATGAAAGCCAAAACAAAACAGGAAATATTATTGGCATTACACTTTTCACTGGCTGTCCCTCAGGTTGTGGCAGGAGGACACATATTTGGCTGCCAAAACTGCACATTTACCCTTTTCACCCAATTTCTTCATTTTATAGTTTCAAATTCTTTGTACTGAATGATATTTTGGGAAAGAAAGATTTATCTTAGGTCTGAGTATTTGTCACAGTGTAATAGGAAATGCAACTCTGTCTCTACCTCTCCCCGGGGGCAGAGTGAGCACAGCCTGTCCTCTCTGGGCAGCCAGGTTTGCCTGTGATGACCGGTCTCTATAGCCAGACTGTGCTCACTGAGTCTGTACCTAGTCAGTGTTTTCCTCAGTTTTCTATCAGTCACAGTGGTCAGATAGTCTGCCACCATGTACTGTCTGTTTAGAGCCAAATAGCATTGAAGTTTACTTTGATTTTTTTTGTGCAGTCTTTAAAATAGGTGATATATGTTTATTTTTGCTTGGTGATGATTTGGTTGGGCCAGATTTTCTGAGTGCTGTCCTGAGGCTCTATGAGTTTGGTTTTGGTTAGTGAACTGAGCCTCAGAACCAGCTGGCTGAGGGGACTCTTCTCTTGATTCATCTCTTGACATAGTAGAGCTGTGTGATGGAATGTGTTGGGGTCACTTGTTTTTAGATGGGTGTAAAATTTGATGGCTCTTTTTTTCTATTTGAATAAGGAGGGGGTATTGGCCCAATTCTGCTCTACATGCGTTATTTTGAGTTTTTCTTTGCACTTGCAATACAGTCTTGCAAAACTCTGCATGCAGTATTTCGATTGGATGTTTGTTTGTCCCATTTGGTAAATTCAGTATTAGAGAGCGGACCCCATACTTCGCTGCCATAGAGAGCAATTGGTTCTATAACAGATTGGAACATTTTGAGCCAGATTCTACTTGGAATTTCAATTTTAATGTTCCTTTTAATGGCATAGAATGCTCTTCTTGCTTTGTCTCTCAGCTCGTTCACAGCCATGTGAAAGCTACCTGTGTTGCTGATATTTAGTCCTAGATACGTGTAGTTTTTGGTGTGTTCTAACAGAACTGTGTCCAAATAGAATTTATATTTGTGATCCTGATTTCCGGACCTCTTTTGGAATATCATTATATTCATTTTTTTTTTTTGATTAACCTGTGCAGATGATCTAGATGCTGCTGTAACCCCTCCTTAGTGGGAGACAGTAGCACCAGGTCATCTGCGTACAGCAGACACTTGATTTCAGTGTTGTGTAGCGTGAGACCAGGTGCTGCCGATTCTTCTGTTTTTGCCAATTCATTAATATAGATGTTCAATAGTGTTGGACTTATTGTGCAGCCCTGTTTCACTCCACGTCCCTGAGAGAAGAAGTCTGTTTGCTTGTTTGCTTAACTGCACATTTGTTTTTAGTGTTCATTGATTTAATAACAATGTTTTCCCTCCAATAACACTTTCTATTAGTTTATAAAAAAGTCCTTTGTGCCAAATTGAATCAAATGGTTTCTTGAAGTCTACAAAACACGAGTAGATTTTGCCTTTGTTTTGGTGTGGAGGGTGTAAAGGTGGTCTGTTGTACGATAATTTTTTTTAAAAAAAAATCCAATCTGGTTTCTGCTCAGGATGTTGTGTTCATCAAGGACCTCTGGTAATATGGGTCATATTGAACCATTTAGACTAGAGACAAGCCGTTTTCTTTGCTGTAAAGCTGCCAGCGTGCCTGTCGCGAAGCGGGTGCTCCGTTTTCTGACACTCAAGAGGCTGCATGACGGTGAACTTGCAAAGTCTACTCCGGCTGGTCTGTGCCCTTGGTTATAACAGGCGATGAAATTATACAATGAATCAACATTGCTGGCTTTGCGCGCTGCTCCAATGTAACACACGTACCAATCTAACAACAGAACACTCACCAGGCTCTGGGTCTGCACCCCTGCTCCCTGCTCGCCGTCACTGCTAAATTATATATTTTTTTTAACTGACGCATGAAGAGCGGACAGAGAAGCAGGTGAGGGGCTCGCTGGTAGGGGATGTGGCTGGCTGATTACTGGCTGACACACCTGACATGCTCATGATAGTGAAGTGGATATTATTGGACCTGCAGCATACAAGAGACCAGTGACTTGCTTAAATTCAACTGAATTTATAAACTAAACTGACTTTATAAATATTTGATAACAGGCGCCGGCAGGTTCTTTAGATCGGTAGGGCTGAAAAAAGTTGGTAGTATCAAATGAAATGGCACTATTGGTATTCTAAAATGTTGGTGGTGTAACGTTTTGGTACTGTGATATTACCGTGGTACCGGTATACCGTGCAACACTTATATCTGGTGTGTGTGCCAATAAAAGGGATGTGACACCATTCCCCCAATAAAAGGGATGTGACACCATTCCCTCAATAAAATAGATGTGACACCATTCCCCAATAAAAGGGATGTGACACCATTCCCCAATAAAAGGGATGTGACACCATTCCCTCAATAAAAGGGATGTGACACCATTCCCTCAATAAAAGGGATGTGACACCATTCCTTCAATAAAATAGATGTGACACCATTCTTCAATAAAAGGGATGTGACACCATTCTTCAATAAAAGGGATGTGACACCATTCTTCAATAAAAGGGATGTGACACAATTCCCTCAATAAAAGGGATGTGACACCATTCCCTCAATAAAAGGGATGTGACACCATTCCCTCAATAAAAGGGATGTGACACCATTCCCTCAATAAAAGGGATGTGACATCATTCCCTCAATAAAAGGGATGTGACACCATTCCCTCAATAAAAGGGATGTGACACCATTCCCTCAATAAAAGGGATGTGACACCATTCCCCAATAAAAGGGATGTGACAACATTCCCTCAATAAAAGGGATGTGACACCATTCCCCAATAAAAGGGATGTGACACCATTATTTAATAAAAGGGATGACACCATTCCCCCAATAAAAGGGATGTGACACCATTCTTCAATAAAAGGGATGTGACACCATTCCCCAATAAAAGGGATGTGACACCAGTCCCCAATAAAAGGGATGTGACACCATTCCCCAATAAAATGGATGTGACACCATTCCCCAATAAAAGGGATGTGACACCATTCTTCAATAAAAGGGATGTGACACCATTATTTAATAAAAGGGATGTGACTCCATTATTCAATAAAAGGGATGTGACACCATTCCCCCAATAAAAGGGATGTGACACTATTCCCCCACTAAAAGGGACGTGACACCATTCCCCCAATAAAAGGGACGTGACACCATTCCCCCAATAAAAGGGACGTGACACCATTCCCCAATAAAAGGGACGTGACACCATTCCCCAATAAAAGGGACGTGACACCATTCCCCAATAAAAGGGATGTGACACCATTCTTCAATAAAAGGGATGCGACACCATTCTTCAATAAAAGGGATGTGACACCATTCTTTAATAAAAGGGATGTGACACCATTCTTCAATAAAAAAGCTTTTGAACAGCAGGGGTTTCTTCATCTTTCACTGGTGTCTGGATGTATCACTCTTCTGTTTTAGTTATTTGCGTCTCCTTTGAGAGCAGACAGTCAAGCATCATCATTAGCAGATTACGTTAGTGTGGAATGCTCTGCAGCCTGCCTGTATTTATTCATGATTTTGCTATTTGCTATGTATATAAATGCTATCGTCTCAGCCTCTCTGGGATTGAGTTAGGAGTGACGCCATTTGCTTCACCTCCAGAATCAGGTTTCCCTGGTTGCTTGGCAACATGTCATTCCCATCTTGGAATATCAGGAATATCAGGAATAGCCCTCAGAAAGCAGAATGTTACCAATTTAACCTGAGCCCCATGTTCCCTACTTAGCTCCCTAGCTAGGCTTCCATCCAACTGCCAAAGATTTAAATGCGACTATTCTAAAAATCCGCATTTAAAATATTATTTTCCCGCCAGAGATGGAATGTGTCCGTCAGTTGACTTGTTGCAGATAAAAGGCTGTGCATAAAGACGTTGTGCTCATAAACATGACCTTTTGTGATAAAAAATACAAGTTAAATGGGTTTCCATCACATTTTCAACTCCACTGATGGTTTTATCAGAATAGTTTTTGCGTTATATAGAGACTATGCCTCCTCTGGTCTTGGCACGTGCCTCTAGCCAACAGCTGGCACATACAGTGCGGGTAGACTATCTACATGATGGGTATTATTATTATTATTATTATTATTATTATTATTATTATGGACAAAAGAGCAAGATTATTTTTATTTGTCAAACGGCAGCCAAGCATCAATCATCATGTCACCAGAATAAGACCCTCGATATTTATTGGAAAGGAGCATCAAGCTCATCACCGTGCCCTTTCACCACCCTGTGAAGTTCATCATAACTTATTTAATCTGTAGCCTAATAAACTGCATGGTTTCCCCAGTCCTAGTGGGAGGACCACACAACATGTCATCACATGACTCCAAGTTTACTTCAGTATGATGGTTATTATATCAATATCAAAGACATTTCCACCACCATTTCTCGCATAATTAATTTTACAGACACAAAAAGATCCCACCTTGTCTAGCGTATTTTGTTATGTGGACATTTGGAAAGTTTACCGACTAATTTGCTGTTTCCATCAGCCTGTGGTGACATTTAGCCCACATGTACTTTAAGCTCATACAAATATGGATGGAAACCTGGTTATTGACATTTTATTGACATGTGGATATATTTTTCTCAAGCGTAACCATGGATCGTCACCATATTTTAACCCAGTTGTTTCTGCTTTCTCTTCCAGGGCCAAGAACCACAAGTTAAAATATGGAACAGAGTTGAACCAAGGAGACATGAAACCTCCCAGCTATGACTCTGGTAAGACTAACAGAGACACGCAGACAGACACAGAGACACGCAGACAGACACAGAGACACGCAGACAGACACAGAGACACGCAGACAGACACAGAGACACGCAGACAGACACAGAGACACGCAGACAGACACAGAGACACGCAGACAGACACAGAGACACAGAGACGCAGACAGACACAGAGACACAGAGACGGAGACAGACACAGAGACACAGAGACAGACACAGAGACGGAGACAGACACAGAGACAGAGACGGACACAGGCGGGCGGACACGCAGACACAGGCGGGCAGACAGACATACACAGACAGACAGACATACACAGACAGACAGGCAGACGTACGCAGACAGACACCATTTCTTGAAAGGCACCATTTGTTAAATCCAGTATAAATGGCCTCCATGTTAGGATCCCTCCTGTCTATAGGGATGTGTCCTATTGGCCTCCATGTTAGGATCCCTCCTGTCTATAGGGATGTGTCCTATTGGCCTCCATGTTAGGATCCCTCCTGTCTATAGGGATGTGTCCTATTGGCCTCCATGTTAGGATCCCTCCTGTCTATAGGGATGTGTCCTATTGGCCTCCATGTTAGGATCCCTCCTGTCTATAGGGATGTGTCCTATTGGCCTCCATGTTAGGATCCCTCCTGTCTATAGGGATGTGTCCTATTGGCCGCCATGTTAGGATCCCTCCTGTCTATAGGGATGTGTCCTATTGGCCTCCATGTTAGGATCCCTCCTGTCTATAGGGATGTGTCCTATTGGCCTCCATGTTAGGATCCCTCCTGTCTATAGGGATGTGTCCTATTGGCCTCCATGTTAGGATCCCTCCTGTCTATAGGGATGTGTCCTATTGGCCTCCATGTTAGGATCCCTCCTGTCTATAGGGATGTGTCCTATTGGCCTCCATGTTAGGATCCCTCCTGTCTATAGGGATGTGTCCTATTGGCCTCCATGTTAGGATCCCTCCTGTCTATAGGGATGTGTCCTATTGGCCTCCATGTTAGGATCCCTCCTGTCGATAGGGATGTGTCCTATTGGCCTCCATGTTAGGATCCCTCCTGTCTATAGGGATGTGTCCTATTGGCCTCCATGTTAGGATCCCTCCTGTCTATAGGGATGTGTCCTATTGGCCTCCATGTTAGGATCCCTCCTGTCGATAGGGATGTGTCCTATTGGCCTCCATGTTAGGATCCCTCCTGTCTATAGGGATGTGTCCTCCTTAATAGTCCTCATCTTTATTCATAAGATGCAGCCTGTTCTGTTTGTTCAAGGCATCAGCTCTCTGGAAGTGTTGATGAGCCGGAGAGGAGAGGGGGAGAGGTGTCGGTGGCGTGTGGTTGCATCATGTGCCACACCTGCCCGCTCTTCACTTGCCTACGTTAGGATTGACCCAGTTGAAAGACTGTCTCTCTTCAGCCCAGCCACCTCCTCTGTAGCTCAGCTGGTAGAGCACGGCGATTGTAACGCCAGGGTAGTAGTGGGTTCGATTCCCCGGGACCACCCATACACAAAAAAAAATTATGCGCACATGACTGTGAGTCGCTTTGGATAAAAGCGTCTGCTAAATGGCATATTATTATTATTATTATTATTATATAGACTCCTCCTCCTCTCCCCTGCCTCTCCCTCAGCCCAGCTTCACAACCCAGCCACCTCACAGACAAAAATAAAATAATTAAACTCAAATTATGCCGTTCTATTGTTTTTGAAAATACATGTTATTAGTCTTATAATGTTTCTGAGGACCTGCCTAAATGAATTCATAATGGATTTATTAAAATGGACGCCCACCCACATTTTGCACACCAATACTACCACTCGTCCCCAGCATGCTGGCAGGCACACAGGAGGTATAAAAAGTGTATGCAGGCAAGAATGTGGTAAAAAAAAAAAAAGGGCCTGTTTGTAAGGGGGTCATATAAACCTTGCCCAATTTTATTTACATGCAAAATACCTTTTAAACCTATGTGAAAGCAGTATATCTCTCTCCCCAGATGAGGTGAAGGACAATGAGACCCCTGGCTCTCTGAACAACCAGCTGTCCTGGAAACAAGGCCGTCAGCTCCTCAGACAGTGAGTTACTATACCATAACACTAACCATAACCCTGGAAACAAGGCCGTCAGACAGTGAGTTACTATACCATAACACTAACACTAACCATAACCCTGGAAACAAGGCCGTCAGACAGTGAGTTACTATACCATAACACTAACACTAACCATAACCCTGGAAACAAGGCCGTCAGACAGTGAGTTACTATACCATAACACTAACACTAACCATAACCCTGGAAACAAGGCCGTCAGACAGTGAGTTACTATACCATAACACTAACACTAACCATAACCCTGGAAACAAGGCCGTCAGACAGTGAGTTACTATACCATAACACTAACCATAACCCTGGAAACAAGGCCGTCAGACAGTGAGTTACTATACCATAACACTAACCATAACCCTGGAAACAAGGCAGTCAGACAGTAAGTTACTATACCATAACACTAACACTAACCATAACCCTGGAAACAAGGCCGTCAGACAGTGAGTTACTATACCATAACACTAACCATAACCCTGGAAACAAGGCCGTCAGACAGTGAGTTACTATACCATAACACTAACCATAACCCTGGAAACAAGGCCGTCAGACAGTGAGTTACTATACCATAACACTAACACTAACCATAACCCTGGAAACAAGGCCGTCAGACAGTGAGTTACTATACCATAACACTAACACTAACCATAACCCTGGAAACAAGGCCGTCAGACAGTGAGTTACTATACCATAACACTACCACTAACCATAACCCTGGAAACAAGGCCGTCAGACAGTGAGTTACTATACCATAACACTAACCATAACCCTGGAAACAAGGCCGTCAGACAGTGAGTTACTATACCATAACACTAACCATAACCCTGGAAACAAGGCCGTCAGACAGTGAGTTACTATACCATAACACTAACCATAACCCTGGAAACAAGGCCGTCAGACAGTGAGTTACTATACCATAACACTAACCATAACCCTGGAAACAAGGCCGTCAGACAGTGAGTTACTATACCATAACACTAACACTAACCATAACCCTGGAAACAAGGCAGTCAGACAGTGAGTTACTATACCATAACACTAACACTAACCATAACCCTGGAAACAAGGCCGTCAGACAGTGAGTTACTATACCATAACACTAACCATAACCCTGGAAACAAGGCCGTCAGACAGTGAGTTACTATACCATAACACTAACCATAACCCTGGAAACAAGGCCGTCAGACAGTGAGTTACTATACCATAACACTAACAACCATAACCCTGGAAACAAGGCCGTCAGACAGTGAGTTACTATACCATAACACTAACCATAACCCTGGAAACAAGGCCGTCAGACAGTGAGTTACTATACCATAACACTAACACTAACCATAACCCTGGAAACAAGGCCGTCAGACAGTGAGTTACTATACCATAACACTACCACTAACCATAACCCTGGAAACAAGGCCGTCAGACAGTGAGTTACTATACCATAACACTAACACTAACCATAACCCTGGAAACAAGGCCGTCAGACAGTGAGTTACTATACCATAACACTAACCATAACCCTGGAAACAAGGCCGTCAGACAGTGAGTTACTATACCATAACACTAACCATAACCCTGGAAACAAGGCCGTCAGACAGTGAGTTACTATACCATAACACTAACCATAACCCTGGAAACAAGGCCGTCAGACAGTGAGTTACTATACCATAACACTACCACTAACCATAACCCTGGAAACAAGGCCGTCAGACAGTGAGTTACTATACCATAACACTAACACTAACCATAACCCTGGAAACAAGGCCGTCAGACAGTGAGTTACTATACCATAACACTAACCATAACCCTGGAAACAAGGCCGTCAGACAGTGAGTTACTATACCATAACACTAACACTAACCATAACCCTGGAAACAAGGCCGTCAGACAGTGAGTTACTATACCATAACACTAACCACTAACCATAACCCTGGAAACAAGGCCGTAAGACAGTGAGTTACTATACCATAACACTAACACTAACCATAACCCTGGAAACAAGGCCGTCAGACAGTGAGTTACTATACCATAACACTAACCATAACCCTGGAAACAAGGCCGTCAGACAGTGAGTTACTATACCATAACACTAACACTAACCATAACCCTGGAAACAAGGCCGTCAGACAGTGAGTTACTATACCATAACACTAACACTAACCATAACCCTGGAAACAAGGCCGTCAGACAGTGAGTTACTATACCATAACACTAACACTAACCATAACCCTGGAAACAAGGCCGTCAGACAGTGAGTTACTATACCATAACACTAACCATAACCCTGGAAACAAGGCCGTCAGACAGTGAGTTACTATACCATAACACTAACCATAACCCTGGAAACAAGGCCGTCAGACAGTGAGTTACTATACCATAACACTAACACTAACCATAACCCTGGAAACAAGGCCGTCAGACAGTGAGTTACTATACCATAACACTACCACTAACCATAACCCTGGAAACAAGGCCGTCAGACAGTGAGTTACTATACCATAACACTAACACTAACCATAACCCTGGAAACAAGGCCGTCAGACAGTGAGTTACTATACCATAACACTAACCATAACCCTGGAAACAAGGCCGTCAGACAGTGAGTTACTATGCCATAACACTAACACTAACCATAACCCTGGAAACAAGGCCGTCAGACAGTGAGTTACTATACCATAACACTAACCATAACCCTGGAAACAAGGCCGTCAGACAGTGAGTTACTATACCATAACACTAACACTAACCATAACCCTGGAAACAAGGCCGTCAGACAGTGAGTTACTATACCATAACACTACCACTAACCATAACCCTGGAAACAAGGCAGTCAGACAGTGAGTTACTATACCATAACACTAACCATAACCCTGGAAACAAGGCCGTCAGACAGTGAGTTACTATACCATAACACTAACACTAACCATAACCCTGGAAACAAGGCCGTCAGACAGTGAGTTACTATACCATAACACTAACCATAACCCTGGAAACAAGGCCGTCAGACAGTGAGTTACTATGCCATAACACTAACCATAACCCTGGAAACAAGGCCGTCAGACAGTGAGTTACTATACCATAACACTACCACTAACCATAACCCTGGAAACAAGGCCGTCAGACAGTGAGTTACTATACCATAACACTAACACTAACCATAACCCTGGAAACAAGGCCGTCAGACAGTGAGTTACTATACCATAACACTAACACTAACCATAACCCTGGAAACAAGGCCGTCAGACAGTGAGTTACTATACCATAACACTAACACTAACCATAACCCTGGAAACAAGGCCGTCAGACAGTGAGTTACTATACCATAACACTAACACTAACCATAACCCTGGAAACAAGGCCGTCAGACAGTGAGTTACTATGCCATAACACTAACCATAACCCTGGAAACAAGGCCGTCAGACAGTGAGTTACTATACCATAACACTAACACTAACCATAACCCTGGAAACAAGGCCGTCAGACAGTGAGTTACTATACCATAACACTACCACTAACCATAACCCTGGAAACAAGGCAGTCAGACAGTGAGTTACTATACCATAACACTAACCATAACCCTGGAAACAAGGCCGTCAGACAGTGAGTTACTATACCATAACACTAACACTAACCATAACCCTGGAAACAAGGCCGTCAGACAGTGAGTTACTATACCATAACACTACCACTAACCATAACCCTGGAAACAAGGCCGTCAGACAGTGAGTTACTATACCATAACACTAACCATAACCCTGGAAACAAGGCCGTCAGACAGTGAGTTACTATACCATAACACTACCACTAACCATAACCCTGGAAACAAGGCCGTCAGACAGTGAGTTACTATACCATAACACTAACACTAACCATAACCCTGGAAACAAGGCCGTCAGACAGTGAGTTACTATGCCATAACACTAACACTAACCATAACCCTGGAAACAAGGCCGTCAGACAGTGAGTTACTATACCATAACACTAACACTAACCATAACCCTGGAAACAAGGCAGTCAGACAGTGAGTTACTATACCATAACACTAACACTAACCATAACCCTGGAAACAAGGCCGTCAGACAGTGAGTTACTATACCATAACACTAACACTAACCATAACCCTGGAAACAAGGCCGTCAGACAGTGAGTTACTATACCATAACACTAACCATAACCCTGGAAACAAGGCCGTCAGACAGTGAGTTACTATACCATAACACTAACCATAACCCTGGAAACAAGGCCGTCAGACAGTGAGTTACTATACCATAACACTACCACTAACCATAACCCTGGAAACAAGGCCGTCAGACAGTGAGTTACTATACCATAACACTAACACTAACCATAACCCTGGAAACAAGGCCGTCAGACAGTGAGTTACTATACCATAACACTAACCACTAACCATAACCCTGGAAACAAGGCCGTCAGACAGTGAGTTACTATACCATAACACTAACACTAACCATAACCCTGGAAACAAGGCCGTCAGACAGTGAGTTACTATACCATAACACTAACACTAACCATAACCCTGGAAACAAGGCCGTCAGACAGTGAGTTACTATACCATAACACTAACCATAACCCTGGAAACAAGGCCGTCAGACAGTGAGTTACTATACCATAACACTACCACTAACCATAACCCTGGAAACAAGGCCGTCAGACAGTGAGTTACTATACCATAACACTAACACTAACCATAACCCTGGAAACAAGGCCGTCAGACAGTGAGTTACTATACCATAACACTAACCACTAACCATAACCCTGGAAACAAGGCCGTCAGACAGTGAGTTACTATACCATAACACTAACACTAACCATAACCCTGGAAACAAGGCCGTCAGACAGTGAGTTACTATACCATAACACTAACACTAACCATAACCCTGGAAACAAGGCCGTCAGACAGTGAGTTACTATACCATAACACTAACCATAACCCTGGAAACAAGGCCGTCAGACAGTGAGTTACTATACCATAACACTACCACTAACCATAACCCTGGAAACAAGGCCGTCAGACAGTGAGTTACTATACCATAACACTACCACTAACCATAACCCTGGAAACAAGGCCGTCAGACAGTGAGTTACTATACCATAACACTACCACTAACCATAACCCTGGAAACAAGGCCGTCAGACAGTGAGTTACTATACCATAACACTAACCATAACCCTGGAAACAAGGCCGTCAGACAGTGAGTTACTATACCCTAACACTAACCATAACCCTGGAAACAAGGCCGTCAGACAGTGAGTTACTATACCATAACACTAACACTAACCATAACCCTGGAAACAAGGCCGTCAGACAGTGAGTTACTATACCATAACACTAACACTAACCATAACCCTGGAAACAAGGCCGTCAGACAGTGAGTTACTATACCATAACACTAACCATAACCCTGGAAACAAGGCCGTCAGACAGTGAGTTACTATACCATAACACTAACACTAACCATAACCCTGGAAACAAGGCCGTCAGACAGTGAGTTACTATACCATAACACTAACACTAACCATAACCCTGGAAACAAGGCAGTCAGACAGTGAGTTACTATACCATAACACTAACCATAACCCTGGAAACAAGGCCGTCAGACAGTGAGTTACTATACCATAACACTAACACTAACCATAACCCTGGAAACAAGGCAGTCAGACAGTGAGTTACTATACCATAACACTACCACTAACCATAACCCTGGAAACAAGGCCGTCAGACAGTGAGTTACTATACCATAACACTAACACTAACCATAACCCTGGAAACAAGGCCGTCAGACAGTGAGTTACTATACCATAACACTAACACTAACCATAACCCTGGAAACAAGGCCGTCAGACAGTGAGTTACTATACCATAACACTAACACTAACCATAACCCTGGAAACAAGGCCGTCAGACAGTGAGTTACTATACCATAACACTAACCATAACCCTGGAAACAAGGCCGTCAGACAGTGAGTTACTATACCATAACACTAACAACCATAACCCTGGAAACAAGGCCGTCAGACAGTGAGTTACTATACCATAACACTAACACTAACCATAACCCTGGAAACAAGGCCGTCAGACAGTGAGTTACTATACCATAACACTAACACTAACCATAACCCTGGAAACAAGGCCGTCAGACAGTGAGTTACTATACCATAACACTAACACTAACCATAACCCTGGAAACAAGGCCGTCAGACAGTGAGTTACTATACCATAACACTAACCATAACCCTGGAAACAAGGCCGTCAGACAGTGAGTTACTATACCATAACACTAACACTAACCATAACCCTGGAAACAAGGCCGTCAGACAGTGAGTTACTATACCATAACACTAACCATAACCCTGGAAACAAGGCCGTCAGACAGTGAGTTACTATACCCTAACACTAACCATAACCCTGGAAACAAGGCCGTCAGACAGTGAGTTACTATACCATAACACTAACACTAACCATAACCCTGGAAACAAGGCCGTCAGACAGTGAGTTACTATACCATAACACTAACACTAACCATAACCCTGGAAACAAGGCCGTCAGACAGTGAGTTACTATACCATAACACTAACCATAACCCTGGAAACAAGGCCGTCAGACAGTGAGTTACTATACCATAACACTAACCATAACCCTGGAAACAAGGCCGTCAGACAGTGAGTTACTATACCATAACACTAACACTAACCATAACCCTGGAAACAAGGCCGTCAGACAGTGAGTTACTATACCATAACACTAACACTAACCATAACCCTGGAAACAAGGCCGTCAGACAGTGAGTTACTATACCATAACACTAACACTAACCATAACCCTGGAAACAAGGCCGTCAGACAGTGAGTTACTATACCATAACACTAACACTAACCATAACCCTGGAAACAAGGCCGTCAGACAGTGAGTTACTATACCATAACACTAACCATAACCCTGGAAACAAGGCCGTCAGACAGTGAGTTACTATACCATAACACTAACACTAACCATAACCCTGGAAACAAGGCCGTCAGACAGTGAGTTACTATACCATAACACTAACCATAACCCTGGAAACAAGGCCGTCAGACAGTGAGTTACTATACCATAACACTAACCATAACCCTGGAAACAAGGCCGTCAGACAGTGAGTTACTATACCATAACACTAACCATAACCCTGGAAACAAGGCCGTCAGACAGTGAGTTACTATACCATAACACTAACACTAACCATAACCCTGGAAACAAGGCCGTCAGACAGTGAGTTACTATACCATAACACTACCACTAACCATAACCCTGGAAACAAGGCCGTCAGACAGTGAGTTACTATACCATAACACTAACCATAACCCTGGAAACAAGGCCGTCAGACAGTGAGTTACTATACCATAACACTAACACTAACCATAACCCTGGAAACAAGGCCGTCAGACAGTGAGTTACTATACCATAACACTAACACTAACCATAACCCTGGAAACAAGGCCGTCAGACAGTGAGTTACTATACCATAACACTAACACTAACCATAACCCTGGAAACAAGGCCGTCAGACAGTGAGTTACTATACCATAACACTAACACTAACCATAACCCTGGAAACAAGGCCGTCAGACAGTGAGTTACTATACCATAACACTACCACTAACCATAACCCTGGAAACAAGGCCGTCAGACAGTGAGTTACTATACCATAACACTAACACTAACCATAACCCTGGAAACAAGGCCGTCAGACAGTGAGTTACTATACCATAACACTAACACTAACCATAACCCTGGAAACAAGGCCGTCAGACAGTGAGTTACTATACCATAACACTAACACTAACCATAACCCTGGAAACAAGGCCGTCAGACAGTGAGTTACTATACCATAACACTAACCATAACCCTGGAAACAAGGCCGTCAGACAGTGAGTTACTATACCATAACACTAACAACCATAACCCTGGAAACAAGGCCGTCAGACAGTGAGTTACTATACCATAACACTAACACTAACCATAACCCTGGAAACAAGGCCGTCAGACAGTGAGTTACTATACCATAACACTAACACTAACCATAACCCTGGAAACAAGGCCGTCAGACAGTGAGTTACTATACCATAACACTAACACTAACCATAACCCTGGAAACAAGGCCGTCAGACAGTGAGTTACTATACCATAACACTAACCATAACCCTGGAAACAAGGCCGTCAGACAGTGAGTTACTATACCATAACACTAACACTAACCATAACCCTGGAAACAAGGCCGTCAGACAGTGAGTTACTATACCATAACACTAACCATAACCCTGGAAACAAGGCCGTCAGACAGTGAGTTACTATACCATAACACTAACCATAACCCTGGAAACAAGGCCGTCAGACAGTGAGTTACTATACCATAACACTAACCATAACCCTGGAAACAAGGCCGTCAGACAGTGAGTTACTATACCATAACACTAACACTAACCATAACCCTGGAAACAAGGCCGTCAGACAGTGAGTTACTATACCATAACACTACCACTAACCATAACCCTGGAAACAAGGCCGTCAGACAGTGAGTTACTATACCATAACACTAACCATAACCCTGGAAACAAGGCCGTCAGACAGTGAGTTACTATACCATAACACTAACACTAACCATAACCCTGGAAACAAGGCCGTCAGACAGTGAGTTACTATACCATAACACTAACACTAACCATAACCCTGGAAACAAGGCCGTCAGACAGTGAGTTACTATACCATAACACTAACACTAACCATAACCCTGGAAACAAGGCCGTCAGACAGTGAGTTACTATACCATAACACTAACACTAACCATAACCCTGGAAACAAGGCCGTCAGACAGTGAGTTACTATACCATAACACTACCACTAACCATAACCCTGGAAACAAGGCAGTCAGACAGTGAGTTACTATACCATAACACTAACACTAACCATAACCCTGGAAACAAGGCCGTCAGACAGTGAGTTACTATACCATAACACTAACACTAACCATAACCCTGGAAACAAGGCCGTCAGACAGTGAGTTACTATACCATAACACTAACACTAACCATAACCCTGGAAACAAGGCCGTCAGACAGTGAGTTACTATACCATAACACTACCACTAACCATAACCCTGGAAACAAGGCCGTCAGACAGTGAGTTACTATACCATAACACTAACCATAACCCTGGAAACAAGGCCGTCAGACAGTGAGTTACTATACCATAACACTAACACTAACCATAACCCTGGAAACAAGGCCGTCAGACAGTGAGTTACTATACCATAACACTAACACTAACCATAACCCTGGAAACAAGGCCGTCAGACAGTGAGTTACTATACCATAACACTAACACTAACCATAACCCTGGAAACAAGGCCGTCAGACAGTGAGTTACTATACCATAACACTACCACTAACCATAACCCTGGAAACAAGGCAGTCAGACAGTGAGTTACTATACCATAACACTAACCATAACCCTGGAAACAAGGCCGTCAGACAGTGAGTTACTATACCATAACACTAACACTAACCATAACCCTGGAAACAAGGCCGTCAGACAGTGAGTTACTATACCATAACACTAACACTAACCATAACCCTGGAAACAAGGCCGTCAGACAGTGAGTTACTATACCATAACACTAACCATAACCCTGGAAACAAGGCCGTCAGACAGTGAGTTACTATACCATAACACTACCACTAACCATAACCCTGGAAACAAGGCAGTCAGACAGTGAGTTACTATACCATAACACTAACCATAACCCTGGAAACAAGGCCGTCAGACAGTGAGTTACTATACCATAACACTAACACTAACCATAACCCTGGAAACAAGGCCGTCAGACAGTGAGTTACTATACCATAACACTAACCATAACCCTGGAAACAAGGCCGTCAGACAGTGAGTTACTATACCATAACACTAACCATAACCCTGGAAACAAGGCCGTCAGACAGTGAGTTACTATACCATAACACTAACACTAACCATAACCCTGGAAACAAGGCAGTCAGACAGTGAGTTACTATACCATAACACTAACACTAACCATAACCCTGGAAACAAGGCCGTCAGACAGTGAGTTACTATACCATAACACTACCACTAACCATAACCCTGGAAACAAGGCCGTCAGACAGTGAGTTACTATACCATAACACTAACACTAACCATAACCCTGGAAACAAGGCCGTCAGACAGTGAGTTACTATACCATAACACTAACCATAACCCTGGAAACAAGGCCGTCAGACAGTGAGTTACTATACCATAACACTAACCATAACCCTGGAAACAAGGCCGTCAGACAGTGAGTTACTATACCATAACACTAACCATAACCCTGGAAACAAGGCCGTCAGACAGTGAGTTACTATACCATAACACTAACACTAACCATAACCCTGGAAACAAGGCCGTCAGACAGTGAGTTACTATACCATAACACTAACACTAACCATAACCCTGGAAACAAGGCCGTCAGACAGTGAGTTACTATACCATAACACTACCACTAACCATAACCCTGGAAACAAGGCCGTCAGACAGTGAGTTACTATACCATAACACTAACACTAACCATAACCCTGGAAACAAGGCCGTCAGACAGTGAGTTACTATACCATAACACTACCACTAACCATAACCCTGGAAACAAGGCCGTCAGACAGTGAGTTACTATACCATAACACTACCACTAACCATAACCCTGGAAACAAGGCCGTCAGACAGTGAGTTACTATACCATAACACTAACACTAACCATAACCCTGGAAACAAGGCCGTCAGACAGTGAGTTACTATACCATAACACTACCACTAACCATAACCCTGGAAACAAGGCCGTCAGACAGTGAGTTACTATACCATAACACTAACACTAACCATAACCCTGGAAACAAGGCCGTCAGACAGTGAGTTACTATACCATAACACTACCACTAACCATAACCCTGGAAACAAGGCCGTCAGACAGTGAGTTACTATACCATAACACTAACCATAACCCTGGAAACAAGGCCGTCAGACAGTGAGTTACTATACCATAACACTAACCATAACCCTGGAAACAAGGCCGTCAGACAGTGAGTTACTATACCATAACACTAACACTAACCATAACCCTGGAAACAAGGCCGTCAGACAGTGAGTTACTATACCATAACACTAACACTAACCATAACCCTGGAAACAAGGCCGTCAGACAGTGAGTTACTATGCCATAACACTAACCATAACCCTGGAAACAAGGCCGTCAGACAGTGAGTTACTATACCATAACACTAACACTAACCATAACCCTGGAAACAAGGCCGTCAGACAGTGAGTTACTATGCCATAACACTAACCATAACCCTGGAAACAAGGCCGTCAGACAGTGAGTTACTATACCATAACACTAACACTAACCATAACCCTGGAAACAAGGCCGTCAGACAGTGAGTTACTATACCATAACACTAACACTAACCATAACCCTGGAAACAAGGCCGTCAGACAGTGAGTTACTATACCATAACACTAACACTAACCATAACCCTGGAAACAAGGCCGTCAGACAGTGAGTTACTATACCATAACACTAACACTAACCATAACCCTGGAAACAAGGCCGTCAGACAGTGAGTTACTATACCATAACACTACCACTAACCATAACCCTGGAAACAAGGCCGTCAGACAGTGAGTTACTATACCATAACACTACCACTAACCATAACCCTGGAAACAAGGCCGTCAGACAGTGAGTTACTATACCATAACACTAACACTAACCATAACCCTGGAAACAAGGCCGTCAGACAGTGAGTTACTATACCATAACACTAACACTAACCATAACCCTGGAAACAAGGCCGTCAGACAGTGAGTTACTATACCATAACACTAACACTAACCATAACCCTGGAAACAAGGCCGTCAGACAGTGAGTTACTATACCATAACACTAACCATAACCCTGGAAACAAGGCCGTCAGACAGTGAGTTACTATGCCATAACACTACCACTAACCATAACCCTGGAAACAAGGCCGTCAGACAGTGAGTTACTATGCCATAACACTAACCATAACCCTGGAAACAAGGCCGTCAGACAGTGAGTTACTATACCATAACACTAACACTAACCATAACCCTGGAAACAAGGCCGTCAGACAGTGAGTTACTATACCATAACACTAACACTAACCATAACCCTGGAAACAAGGCCGTCAGACAGTGAGTTACTATGCCATAACACTAACCATAACCCTGGAAACAAGGCCGTCAGACAGTGAGTTACTATGCCATAACACTAACCATAACCCTGGAAACAAGGCCGTCAGACAGTGAGTTACTATACCATAACACTAACACTAACCATAACCCTGGAAACAAGGCCGTCAGACAGTGAGTTACTATACCATAACACTAACACTAACCATAACCCTGGAAACAAGGCCGTCAGACAGTGAGTTACTATACCATAACACTAACCATAACCCTGGAAACAAGGCCGTCAGACAGTGAGTTACTATACCATAACACTAACACTAACCATAACCCTGGAAACAAGGCCGTCAGACAGTGAGTTACTATACCATAACACTAACACTAACCATAACCCTGGAAACAAGGCCGTCAGACAGTGAGTTACTATACCATAACACTAACCATAACCCTGGAAACAAGGCCGTCAGACAGTGAGTTACTATACCATAACACTACCACTAACCATAACCCTGGAAACAAGGCCGTCAGACAGTGAGTTACTATACCATAACACTAACACTAACCATAACCCTGGAAACAAGGCCGTCAGACAGTGAGTTACTATACCATAACACTAACCATAACCCTGGAAACAAGGCCGTCAGACAGTGAGTTACTATACCATAACACTAACACTAACCATAACCCTGGAAACAAGGCCGTCAGACAGTGAGTTACTATACCATAACACTACCACTAACCATAACCCTGGAAACAAGGCCGTCAGACAGTGAGTTACTATACCATAACACTAACCATAACCCTGGAAACAAGGCCGTCAGACAGTGAGTTACTATACCATAACACTAACACTAACCATAACCCTGGAAACAAGGCCGTCAGACAGTGAGTTACTATACCATAACACTAACACTAACCATAACCCTGGAAACAAGGCCGTCAGACAGTGAGTTACTATACCATAACACTAACACTAACCATAACCCTGGAAACAAGGCCGTCAGACAGTGAGTTACTATACCATAACACTACCACTAACCATAACCCTGGAAACAAGGCCGTCAGACAGTGAGTTACTATACCATAACACTAACACTAACCATAACCCTGGAAACAAGGCCGTCAGACAGTGAGTTACTATACCATAACACTAACACTAACCATAACCCTGGAAACAAGGCCGTCAGACAGTGAGTTACTATACCATAACACTAACACTAACCATAACCCTGGAAACAAGGCCGTCAGACAGTGAGTTACTATACCATAACACTAACACTAACCATAACCCTGGAAACAAGGCCGTCAGACAGTGAGTTACTATACCATAACACTAACACTAACCATAACCCTGGAAACAAGGCCGTCAGACAGTGAGTTACTATACCATAACACTACCACTAACCATAACCCTGGAAACAAGGCCGTCAGACAGTGAGTTACTATACCATAACACTAACACTAACCATAACCCTGGAAACAAGGCAGTCAGACAGTGAGTTACTATACCATAACACTACCACTAACCATAACCCTGGAAACAAGGCCGTCAGACAGTGAGTTACTATACCATAACACTAACCATAACCCTGGAAACAAGGCCGTCAGACAGTGAGTTACTATACCATAACACTAACCATAACCCTGGAAACAAGGCCGTCAGACAGTGAGTTACTATACCATAACACTAACCATAACCCTGGAAACAAGGCCGTCAGACAGTGAGTTACTATACCATAACACTAACACTAACCATAACCCTGGAAACAAGGCCGTCAGACAGTGAGTTACTATACCATAACACTAACACTAACCATAACCCTGGAAACAAGGCCGTCAGACAGTGAGTTACTATACCATAACACTACCACTAACCATAACCCTGGAAACAAGACCGTCAGACAGTGAGTTACTATACCATAACACTAACCATAACCCTGGAAACAAGGCCGTCAGACAGTGAGTTACTATACCATAACACTACCACTAACCATAACCCTGGAAACAAGGCCGTCAGACAGTGAGTTACTATACCATAACACTACCACTAACCATAACCCTGGAAACAAGGCCGTCAGACAGTGAGTTACTATACCATACCACTAACCATAACCCTGGAAACAAGGCCGTCAGACAGTGAGTTACTATACCATAACACTAACACTAACCATAACCCTGGAAACAAGGCCGTCAGACAGTGAGTTACTATACCATAACACTAACACTAACCATAACCCTGGAAACAAGGCCGTCAGACAGTGAGTTACTATGCCATAACACTAACCATAACCCTGGAAACAAGGCCGTCAGACAGTGAGTTACTATACCATAACACTAACACTAACCATAACCCTGGAAACAAGGCCGTCAGACAGTGAGTTACTATACCATAACACTAACACTAACCATAACCCTGGAAACAAGGCCGTCAGACAGTGAGTTACTATACCATAACACTACCACTAACCATAACCCTGGAAACAAGGCCGTCAGACAGTGAGTTACTATACCATAACACTACCACTAACCATAACCCTGGAAACAAGGCCGTCAGACAGTGAGTTACTATACCATAACACTAACACTAACCATAACCCTGGAAACAAGGCCGTCAGACAGTGAGTTACTATACCATAACACTAACACTAACCATAACCCTGGAAACAAGGCCGTCAGACAGTGAGTTACTATACCATAACACTAACACTAACCATAACCCTGGAAACAAGGCCGTCAGACAGTGAGTTACTATACCATAACACTAACACTAACCATAACCCTGGAAACAAGGCCGTCAGACAGTGAGTTACTATACCATAACACTAACACTAACCATAACCCTGGAAACAAGGCCGTCAGACAGTGAGTTACTATACCATAACACTAACACTAACCATAACCCTGGAAACATTTACATTTTAGTCATTTAGCAGACGCTCTTAACCAGAGCGACTTACAGGAGCAATTAGGGTTAAGTGCCTTGCTCAAGGGCACATTAACGTCATTTAGCAGACGCTCTTAGCCAGAGCGACTCACAAATTGGTGCGTTCACCCTATAGCCAGTGGGATAACCACTTTACAATTTGGGGGGGGGGGGGGGGGGGGGGGTTAGAAGGAATACTTTATCCTATCCCAGGTATTCCTTAAAGAGGTGGGGTTTCAAATGTCTCCGGAAGGTGGTGAGTGACTCCGCTGTCCTGGCGTCGTGAGGGAGCTTGTTCCACCATTGGGGTGCCAGAGCAGCGAACAGTTTTGACTGGGCTGAGCGGGAGCTGTGCTTCCGCAGAGGAAGGGGAGCCAGCAGGCCAGAGGTGGATGAACGCAATGTCCTCGTTTGGGTGTAGGGACTGATCAGAGCCTGAAGGTACAGAGGTGCCGTTCCCCTCACTGCTCCATAGGCAAGCACCATGGTCTTGTAGCGGATGCGAGCTTCAACTGGAAGCCAGTGGAGTGTGCGGAGGAGGGGGGTGACGTGAGAGAACTTGGGAAGGTTGAACACCAGACGGGCTGCGGCATTCTGGATGAGTTGTAGGGGTTTAATGGCACAGGCAGGGAGCCCAGCCAACAGCGAGTTGCAGTAGTCCAGACGGGAGATGACAAGTGCCTGGACCAGGACCTGCGCCGCTTCCTGTGTAAGGCAGGGTCGCACTCTCCGAATGTTGTAGAGCATGAACCTGCAGGAGCGGGTCACCGCCTTGATGTTGGCGGAGAACGACAGGGTGTTGTCCAGGGTCACGCCTAGGCTCTTCGCACTCTGGGAGGAGGACACAGCGGAGTTGTCAACCGTGATGGCGAGATCATGGAACGGGCAGTCCTTCCCCGGGAGGAAGAGCAGCTCCGTCTTGCCAGGGTTCAGCTTGAGGTGGTGATCCGTCATCCATACTGATATGTCTGCCAGACATGCAGAGATGCGATTCGCCACCTGGTTATCAGAAGGGGGAAAGGAGAAGATTAGTTGTGTATCGTCAGCGTAGCAATGATAGGAGAGACCATGTGAGGATATGACAGAGCCAAGTGACTTGGTGTATAGGGAGAAAAGGAGAGGGCCCAGAACCGATCCCTGGGGGACACCAGTGGTGAGAGCACGTGGTGCGGAGACAGCTTCCCGCCACGCCACTTGGTAGGAGCGACCGGTCAGGTAGGACGCAATCCAGGAGTGAGCCGCGCCGGAGATGCCCATCTCGGAGAGGGTGGAGAGGAGGATCTGATGGTTCACAGTATCAAAGGCAGCAGACAGGTCTAGAAGGACAAGAGCAGAGGAGAGAGAGTTAGCTTTAGCAGTGCGGAGAGTCTCCGTGACACAGAGAAGAGCAGTCTCAGTTGAATGACCAGTCCTGAAACCTGATTGGTTTGGATCAAGAAGGTCATTCTGAGAGAGATAGCAAGAGAGTTGGCTAAAGACGGCACGCTCAATAGTTTTGGAAAGAAAAGAAAGAAGGGATACTGGTCTGTAGTTGTTGACATCAGTGGGGTCGAGTGTTGGTTTTTTGAGGAGGGGAGCAACTCTCGCTCTCTTGAAGACGGAAGGGACATGGCCAGCGGTCAAGGATGAGTTGATCAGCGAGGTGAGGTAGGGGAGAAGGTCACCGGAGATGGTCTGGAGAAGGGAGGAGGGGATGGGGTCAAGCGGGCAGGTTGTTGGGCGGCCTGCAGTCACAAGTCGCAGGATTTTATCTGGAGAGAGAGGGGAGAAAGAAGTCAAAGCATAGGGTAGGGCAGTGTGAGCAGGACCAGCAGTGTTATTAGACTTAACAAACGAGGATCGGATGTCGTCAACCTTCTTTTCAAAGTGGTTGACGAAGTCATCCACAGAGAGAGAGGAGGTGGGGGGGGGGGGGGGAGGATTCAGGAGGGAGGAAAATGTGGCAAAGAGCTTCCTAGGGTTAGAGGCAGATGCTTGGAATTTAGAGTGGTAGAAGGTGGCCTTAGCAGCAGAAACAGATGAAGAAAATGTAGAGAGGAGGGAGTGAAAAGATGCCAGGTCAGTAGGGAGTTTAGTTTTCTTCCATTTCCGCTCCGCTGCCCGGAGCTCTGTTCTGTGAGCTCGCAGTGAGTCATCAAGCCACGGAGCTGGGGGGGAGGACCGAGCCGGCCGGGAGGATAGGGGACACAGAGAGTCAAAGGATGCAGAAAGGGAGGAGAGGAGGGTTGAGGAGGCAGAATCAGGAGATTGGAGGGAGAAGGATTGAGCAGAGGGAAGAGATGATAGGATGGAAGAGGAGAGAGTAGTGGGAGAGAGAGAGCGAAGGTTGCGGCGGCGCATTACCATCTGTGTAGGGGCAGAGTGAGTAGTGTGGGAGGAGAGCGAGAGAGAAAAGGAAACAAAGTAGTGGTCGGAGACTTGGAGGGGAGTTGCAGTGAGATTAGTAGAGGAGCAGCATCTAGTGAAGATGAGGTCAAGCGTATTGCCTGCCTTGTGAGTAGGGGGGGACGGTGAGAGGGTGAGGTCAAAAGAGGAGAGGAGTGGAAAGAAGGAGGCAGAGAGAAATGAGTCAAACGTGGACATAGGGAGGTTGAAATCCCCCAAAACTGTGAGGGGTGAGCCATCCTCAGGAAAGGAACTTATCAAGGCGTCAAGCTCGTTGATGAACTCTCCAAGGGAACCTGGAGGGCGATAGATGACAAGGATATTAAGCTTAAATGGGTTAGTGACTGTGACAGCATGGAATTCAAATGAGGAGATAGACAGATGGGTTAGGGGAAAAATTGAGAATGTCCACTTGGGAGAGATGAGGATTCCTGTACCACCACCCCTCTGACCAGATGCTCTCGGGGTATGCGAGAACACATGGTCAGACGAGGAGAGAGCAGTAGGAGTAGCCGTGTTTTCAGTGGTGATCCATGTTTCCGTCAGCGCCAGGAAGTCGAGGGACTGGAGGTTGGCATAGGCTGGGATGAAGTCAGCTTTGTTGGCAGCAGAACGGCAGTTCCAGAGGCTGCCTGCGACCTGGAACTCCAGGTGAGGGGTGCGAGCAGGGACCACCAGGTTGGAGAGGCAGCAGCCGCGCGATGTTGTGCGTTGTTTGTGTAGCCTGTGCAGAGACGAGAGAACAGGGATAGGCAGAGGCATAGTTGACAGGCTGTAGCAAATGGCTACAAAAATGCAGAGGAGATCGGAATGAAATGAGCTAAGCATCTGGGAGAGGAGAGAGGGGGGCCTCCCTCACCAAAAACTTCTACCTCAGAAACTAAAATTGTTTCACTGAACAGTTGTTCAATGTTTAAAGGAATAAACTCAAACCCACTTTATTCAGCTAGCCAACTATGACACCATAGCTGACTAGCATGCTAGCATCCAATAACACACAGTTTAACACACAGTTAAGCACAAATACTCACAACAAACCACCAATAGTATGTTAACTAGCTAACCAGCATGCCAGCATCCAGTAACACACAGCCAAGCACAAACACTTGGTCACAGCAAACCACCAATAGTGTGATAACACACTAAACAGATCATTCGTGTCTGTGTCAAGTTCCTTTCATGACGCAGCAATGATTCAACATTGGCTAGCTAGGACAAGTATATTGTAATTAGCTGCTACCGTACCGTTCGCTGGTCGTGCTGGGTAGCTAGGTCGTGCTGGGTAGCTAGCAATGGCCACTGTGTTGGCTTTGTTTTAAGAACGGCTAGCTAGCTAGCTTCGTGCTACACCCGGCACACAATGGCTACTGTGTTGACTCTGACTCTGTTCGAAAAAACGGCTAATTAGCTCGCTTCGTGCTACAGCCGGCACGGCGGAAGACACTGCCAAGACACAGTAGCTACCCACGATACCTAGCTATGACGCCGTAGCTGACTAGCAAGCTAGCATTCATTAACACACAATTAGCACCAATACTTGGTTACAACAAACTGCCAAGAGTGTGTTAGCACACTAAACAGATGATTCATGTCCGTGTCTAGTTCCTTACATAACGCAGAACGCAGCAAAAATTAAACGTTGGCTAGAAGCACATTTAACAGTGGGACAGCTAATCGTTACCAGTAGCTACCCGCTAGCTAGCTAGCCTCGTGCTTCGATACTAACCTACAATAACCTACGGAAACCTACAACAACAACAATACTAACCTATAATAAATACAATACCTAACTACAACTAACTACCAACCTACGATCTAATGCATGGTTAAGCTATACTCAACACCAAATGAGAAGTTTGCTTACCTCCAGCTAGAGAGCTAGAGAGCTAGAGAAAAACACGTCCTCTCCCGACTCCCTGAAACAAGGCCGTCAGACAGTGAGTTACTATACCATAACACTACCACTAACCATAACCCTGGAAACAAGGCCGTCAGACAGTGAGTTACTATACCATAACACTAACCATAACCCTGGAAACAAGGCCGTCAGACAGTGAGTTACTATACCATAACACTAACACTAACCATAACCCTGGAAACAAGGCCGTCAGACAGTGAGTTACTATACCATAACACTAACACTAACCATAACCCTGGAAACAAGGCCGTCAGACAGTGAGTTACTATACCATAACACTAACACTAACCATAACCCTGGAAACAAGGCCGTCAGACAGTGAGTTACTATACCATAACACTACCACTAACCATAACCCTGGAAACAAGGCCGTCAGACAGTGAGTTACTATACCATAACACTAACACTAACCATAACCCTGGAAACAAGGCCGTCAGACAGTGAGTTACTATACCATAACACTAACCATAACCCTGGAAACAAGGCCGTCAGACAGTGAGTTACTATACCATAACACTACCACTAACCATAACCCTGGAAACAAGGCCGTCAGACAGTGAGTTACTATACCATAACACTAACCATAACCCTGGAAACAAGGCCGTCAGACAGTGAGTTACTATACCATAACACTAACACTAACCATAACCCTGGAAACAAGGCCGTCAGACAGTGAGTTACTATACCATAACACTAACACTAACCATAACCCTGGAAACAAGGCCGTCAGACAGTGAGTTACTATACCATAACACTAACCATAACCCTGGAAACAAGGCCGTCAGACAGTGAGTTACTATACCATAACACTACCACTAACCATAACCCTGGAAACAAGGCCGTCAGACAGTGAGTTACTATACCATAACACTAACACTAACCATAACCCTGGAAACAAGGCCGTCAGACAGTGAGTTACTATACCATAACACTAACACTAACCATAACCCTGGAAACAAGGCCGTCAGACAGTGAGTTACTATACCATAACACTAACACTAACCATAACCCTGGAAACAAGGCCGTCAGACAGTGAGTTACTATACCATAACACTAACACTAACCATAACCCTGGAAACAAGGCCGTCAGACAGTGAGTTACTATACCATAACACTAACCATAACCCTGGAAACAAGGCCGTCAGACAGTGAGTTACTATACCATAACACTAACACTAACCATAACCCTGGAAACAAGGCAGTCAGACAGTGAGTTACTATACCATAACACTAACACTAACCATAACCCTGGAAACAAGGCCGTCAGACAGTGAGTTACTATACCATAACACTACCACTAACCATAACCCTGGAAACAAGGCCGTCAGACAGTGAGTTACTATACCATAACACTTAACACTAACCATAACCCTGGAAACAAGGCCGTCAGACAGTGAGTTACTATACCATAACACTAACACTAACCATAACCCTGGAAACAAGGCCGTCAGACAGTGAGTTACTATGCCATAACACTACCACTAACCATAACCCTGGAAACAAGGCCGTCAGACAGTGAGTTACTATGCCATAACACTACCACTAACCATAACCCTGGAAACAAGGCCGTCAGACAGTGAGTTACTATACCATAACACTAACACTAACCATAACCCTGGAAACAAGGCCGTCAGACAGTGAGTTACTATACCATAACACTAACACTAACCATAACCCTGGAAACAAGGCCGTCAGACAGTGAGTTACTATGCCATAACACTAACACTAACCATAACCCTGGAAACAAGGCCGTCAGACAGTGAGTTACTATACCATAACACTAACACTAACCATAACCCTGGAAACAAGGCCGTCAGACAGTGAGTTACTATACCATAACACTAACCATAACCCTGGAAACAAGGCCGTCAGACAGTGAGTTACTATACCATAACACTAACACTAACCATAACCCTGGAAACAAGGCCGTCAGACAGTGAGTTACTATACCATAACACTAACACTAACCATAACCCTGGAAACAAGGCCGTCAGACAGTGAGTTACTATACCATAACACTACCACTAACCATAACCCTGGAAACAAGGCCGTCAGACAGTGAGTTACTATACCATAACACTAACCATAACCCTGGAAACAAGGCCGTCAGACAGTGAGTTACTATACCATAACACTAACCATAACCCTGGAAACAAGGCCGTCAGACAGTGAGTTACTATACCATAACACTAACACTAACCATAACCCTGGAAACAAGGCCGTCAGACAGTGAGTTACTATACCATAACACTAACCATAACCCTGGAAACAAGGCCGTCAGACAGTGAGTTACTATACCATAACACTAACCATAACCCTGGAAACAAGGCCGTCAGACAGTGAGTTACTATACCATAACACTAACCATAACCCTGGACCATAACCCCACTCACTCATTCACTCGCTCTAGCATGGCTGTTCCGTGCTGCTCTGGCACAATGAAAACATGAGCAACAGCTCCCTCTCATGGACAGTACTGATCATTACTACCACCCGTACACCACCATAAATAAAACAGACTGTAGGTAATGACTGTAGGTAATGACTGTAGGTAATGACTGTAGGTAATGACTGTAGGTAATGACTGTAGGTAATGACTGTAGGTAATGACTGTAGGTAATGACTGTAGGTAATGACTGTAGGTAATGACTGTAGGTAATGACTGAGGTAATGACTGAGGTAATGACTGTAGGTAATGACTGAGGTAATGACTGAGGTAATGACTGTAGGTAATGACTGAGGTAATGACTGAAGGTAATGACTGTAGGTAATGACTGTAGGTAATGACTGTAGGTAATGACTGAGGTAATGACTGTAGGTAATGACTGTAGGTAATGACTGTAGGTAATGACTGTAGGTAATGACTGAGGTAATGACTGAGGTAATGACTGTAGGTAATGACTGTAGGTAATGACTGTAGGTAATGACTGTAGGTAATGACTGAGGTAATGACTGAAGGTAATGACTGTAGGTAATGACTGTAGGTAATGACTGTAGGTAATGACTGAGGTAATGACTGAGGTAATGACTGAGGTAATGACTGAAGGTAATGACTGAAGGTAATGACTGTAGGTAATGACTGAGGTAATGACTGAGGTAATGACTGTAGGTAATGACTGTAGGTAATGACTGTAGGTAATGACTGTAGGTAATGACTGAGGTAATGACTGTAGGTAATGACTGTAGGTAATGACTGTAGGTAATGACTGTAGGTAATGACTGTAGGTAATGACTGTAGGTAATGACTGTAGGTAATGACTGTAGGTAATGACTGTAGGTAATGACTGAGGTAATGACTGTAGGTAATGACTGAGGTAATGACTGTAGGTAATGACTGAAGGTAATGACTGTAGGTAATGACTGTAGGTAATGACTGAGGTAATGACTGTAGGTAATGACTGTAGGTAATGACTGAGGTAATGACTGAAGGTAATGACTGTAGGTAATGACTGTAGGTAATGACTGTAGGTAATGACTGTAGGTAATGACTGAAGGTAATGACTGAAGGTAATGACTGTAGGTAATGACTGTAGGTAATGACTGTAGGTAATGACTGAGGTAATGACTGTAGGTAATGACTGTAGGTAATGACTGTAGGTAATGACTGTAGGTAATGACTGTAGGTAATGACTGTAGGTAATGACTGAGGTAATGACTGTAGGTAATGACTGTAGGTAATGACTGTAGGTAATGACTGTAGGTAATGACTGTAGGTAATGACTGTAGGTAATGACTGAGGTAATGACTGTAGGTAATGACTGTAGGTAATGACTGTAGGTAATGACTGAGGTAATGTATTGTAGATCAGTTGCAGATTGTCCTGATGTAACATCACTCCTGTGATTTAGCGGTAGACTCAGCAATATGCTGTGCGAAGCGAGAGGCTTCTCTTGTCATTTATTTGTTGTTCCACAGACATTACGTTGCGGACTTTCTGCTCACAGCTCCCCTTGTGTCCAGGTATCTTCAGGAGGTGGGCTACACAGACACCATCCTGGATGTGAAGTCTCACAGGGTGCAAGCCCTGCTGGGTCTGGCTGGAGACGGAGGGGGGAGACCTGGGGAGAGGACCGGGTCAGAGCCCCCTCTGGTCAACGGGACAGACACCTCACCTAAAGGCACCGGCACTGGAGGGCGGTGGGTACACAGACAGCACTCAACACAATGATAGAATTACTAGAAGAGACAAAACACCTCAGAACAATAATATGAATGTCGCTCTCTGTCTCTCTCTCTCTCTGTCTCTCTCTCTCTCTCTCTCTCTCTCTCTGTCTCTCGCTCTCTCTCTCTCTCTCTCTCTCTCTCTCTCTCTCTGTCTCTCGCTCTCTCTCTCTCTCTCTCTCTCTCTCTCTGTCTCTCTCTCTCTCTCTCTCTCTCTCTCTGTCTCTCTCTCTGTCTCTCTCTCTCTCTCTCTCTGTCTCTCTCTCTCTCTCTCTCTCTCTCTCTCTCTCTCTCGCTGTCTCTCTCTGTCTCTCTCTCTCTCTGTCTCTGTCTCTGTCTCTCTCTCTCTCTGTCTCTGTCTCTGTCTCTGTCTCTCTCTCTCTCTCTCTCTGTCTCTCTCTGTCTCTCTCTCTCTCTGTCTCTGTCTCTGTCTCTGTCTCTGTCTCTCTCTCTCTCTCTCTCTCTCTGGCTCTGTCTCTCTGTCTCTCTCTCTCTGTCTCTGTCTCTCTCTCTGTCTCTCTCTGTGTGTAGGAAGACCGAGGCGTCTGAGTCCAGTGCTGTGCTGGACACCTTCAGGTTCTGCTATGATGAAGATGAAGATAGTGCAGGGTTGGACCGGACTATCATGGACCAGACTGGGCCTACAGGGACAGTAAGACCCACAGGCGTCCATCGTACACACATTTAGTTAGACTTTTCCTTCTGAAGTTCATGATAATGGATCAGTCAATTAAAATAACTGCGCTTACAATATCAGAATGGACTTCTGTCTCTGCCAGCAATCTGTACCAACAATACAACGTCCCTCTGTCCCTGCCCCTAGATCGTGAGGAAGAAGCCAACATCGTCATCATCACCAGCCCTGTCCCCCAGTATGGACACGAGTGAGGACCCGGACACCGAGGACGCACTGAAAGGCTTCGACTTCCTGTCTAGCCCTGACAGTATGGACACATCGCCTGAGTCCCGCAGCGCTGGGGACGGGACCGACTGGGGTGAGTGAGATGGGGGAGAGAGGGTGAGATGGGGGAGAGAGGGTGAAATGGGTGAGAGAGGGGGAGATGGGTGAGAGAGGGTGGGGGGAGAGAGGGTGAGGGAGGGGGAGAGAGGGTGAGGGGGTGGGGTGAGGAAGGGGAGAGAGGGAGAGGAGAGAGGGTGGGACAAGGGCAGGGTGGGAGAGAGGGTGGGACGGGAGAGAGGGTGAGGGAGGGGGAGAGAGGGTGAGGGTGGGGCGAGGGGGTGGGGTGAGGTGAGGAAGGGGAGAGAGAGAGAGAGGGTGGGACAAGGGCAGGGTGGGACAGGGGTGGAACGGGGAGAGAGAGGGATGGGAGAGAGGGTGAGGGAGGGAGGGGAGAGAGAGGGTGGGACAGGGGCAGGGTGGGAGAGACTGTGTGTGCGCGGGGGAGAGGGGGAGAGTGGGTGGGGTGGGGGGGGGGGTGCCTATTGGCTGCTGCACTAAAAGCTCTTTACTTGACTCGCTTTTCAAAGATGGCTAGAAAAGTACAAATTAAGTAAAGTTGAGTGAAGTTCAGTCTCGTGCGTTTCTGTTAGGGCTGGTATTTGTTCTGCACGGCTGTCCCGGGGGAGCTTAGAGGCTGTCCCGGGGGAGCTTAGAGGCTGTCCCGGGGGAGCTTAGAGGCTGTCCCGGGGGAGCTTAGAGGCTGTCCTGGGGGAGCTTAGAGCCGGGAGCTTAGAGGCTGTCCTGGGGGAGCTTAGAGGCTGTCCTGGGGGAGCTTAGAGGCTGTCCTGGGGGAGCTTAGAGGCTGTCCTGCTTAGAGGCTGTCCTGGGGGAGCTTAGAGGCTGTCCCGGGGGAGCTTAGAGGCGGGAGCTTAGAGGCTGTCCTGGGGGAGCTTAGAGGCTGTCCTGGGGGAGCTTAGAGGCTGTCCTGGGGGAGCTTAGAGGCGGGAGCTTAGAGGCTGTCCCGGGGGAGCTTAGAGGCGGGAGCTTAGAGGCTGTCCTGGGGGAGCTTAGAGGCTGTCCTGGGGGAGCTTAGAGGCTGTCCTGGGGGAGCTTAGAGGCTGTCCTGGGGGAGCTTAGAGGCTGTCCTGGGGGAGCTTAGAGGCTGTCCCGGGGGAGCTTAGAGGCTGTCCCGGGGGAGCTTAGAGCCGGGAGCTTAGAGGCTGTCCCGGGGGAGCTTAGAGGCTGTCCTGGGGGAGCTTAGAGGCTGTCCTGGGGGAGCTTAGAGGCTGTCCTGGGGGAGCTTAGAGCCGGGAGCTTAGAGGCTGTCCCGGGGGAGCTTAGAGGCGGGAGCTTAGAGGCTGTCCTGGGGGAGCTTAGAGGCTGTCCTGGGGGAGCTTAGAGGCTGTCCTGGGGGAGCTTAGAGGCTGTCCTGGGGGAGCTTAGAGGCTGTCCTGGGGGAGCTTAGAGGCTGTCCTGGGGGAGCTTAGAGGCTGTCCTGGGGGAGCTTAGAGGCTGTCCTGGGGGAGCTTAGAGGCTGTCCCGGGGGAGCTTAGACTTTTTCTGTTTCAGCTTTTTTCTTCTCCATATTGCAGATTGTTGACAGAGTACTGTTTTCAATGTACATCATCCATATGTCATATACACTATTATGTAATGATACCAAGACTCATCATTTTAGATTGATTGTATTTATCTCTGTCCTTCTCTTGACTGGGATCTGTTCCGTTCAGTGTTCTCTGTGAGGTGTCTATGATCCTGTTCCATTCAGTGTTCTCTGTGAGGTGTCTGAAGGGAATCTACTTGATTCTCTTTGTGACTCACTACACTACAATATGTCTCTTACCCAAAACCTGGAAAAACAAGTCTAGTTCCAAAATGGGTCTGTTGGTTAAAGAAAGAGAGTACGTGGTACTCACCCACAGTCCTAAAGACCTACTCTCTTTGGGGGTTTCCACCAGAGATTTCTACTTCCAGTTGAACTCCACTTGAACTATTAAAATCATCTCTGGGCTCAGTTACAAGACAACCAACTGAGTGTTGCAGATACTGGAGGGACTTTTAAAGTGGAAAGTGATTGTGGCCCCTGCCTCGTACCTGATCATGCCCAGACTAGCCTGTAGGCAGATCCTGAACAGGTCTGGTTTTGTCCCTCTGTAGACGGGGAGGAGCAGACTGCCATGTCAGAGTCCTGGGACGTGGACCAGGGTCTGATAACCAAACTCAAGGAGGAGTACAGGAAGGAGCGCAAGGGGGAAAAGGGGGGAAAGAGTAAGTTATCTCTTGGACCTCCCTGTCCTGTCCTCCTCCCAGTCCTCTCCTCCTCCCTGTCCTCTCCTCCTCCCTGTCCTCTCCTCCTCCCTGTCCTCTCCTCCTCCCTGTCCTCTCCTCCTCCCGGTCCTCTCCTCCTCCCTGTCCTCTCCTCCTCCCTGTCCTCTCCTCCTCCCGGTCCTCTCCTCCTCCCTGTCCTCTCCTCCTCCCTGTCCTCTCCTCCTCCCTGTCCTCTCCTCCTCCCAGTCCTCTCCTCCTCCCAGTCCTCTCCTCCTCCCGGTCCTCTCCTCCTCCCGGTCCTCTCCTCCTCCCTGTCCTCTCCTCCTCCCTGTCCTCTCCTCCTCCCTGTCCTCTCCTCTTACCTGTCCTCTCCTCCTCTCTGTCCTCTCCTCCTCCCTAACTTCTCCTCTTCCCAGTCCTCTCCTCCTCCCTGTCCTCTCCTCCTCCCTAACTTCTCCTCCTCCCAGTCCTCTCCTACTCCCAGTCCTCTCCTCCTCCTCTCGGTCCTCTCCTCCTCCCTGTCCTCTCCTCCTCCCTGTCCTCTCCTCCTCCCGGTCCTCTCCTCCTCCCTGTCCTCTCCTCCTCCCAGTCCTCTCCTCCTCCCTGTCCTCTCCTCCTCCCTGTCCTCTCCTCCTCTCGGTCCTCTCCTCCTCCCTGTCCTCTCCTCCTCTCGGTCCTCTCCTCCTCCCTGTCCTCTCCCCCTCCCAGTCCTCTCCTCCTCTCGGTCCTCTCCTCCTCCCAGTCCTCTCCTCCTCTCTGTCCTCTCCTCTCCTCAAAGCTTCAAATATAGAATAAACTTCTTCTCATCTTTCTCAACTCTTATTTTATCTTCTGTCTCTTCATCCTACCTGCCGTCTTCAACTCTTCTGTCTGTCTCAGTTTGTATCTGTCTTAGTCCAACTCTGAATGTGTTTGTTTCCTTGTTAACTCGATACAGATCATTATTTGTGTCAAAGTAATGTCATCCTTCAGAACCACTACATCGCTTAGTCTGGCAGGGACCAAACACTAACTCAATCATATTGCACTCAACACGATCATCTTGCAGTAGTGTCCGATGGAAGTGCATATACAAGCACTTGGAATCCACTCTTCAACCTTCATTGGAACATTAGATGCACAACTTTAGAGATGCTGACTAACATTCTCAGACGTCAGTGGCAGGCCATACATTCTCAATGTCATGTTCAGCTTTTGTCCAGATTCATCTTTGGATCATTTGCACCGTCTACTGCTGTCACAACCTGCTGTCACAACCTGCTGTCACAACCTGCTTCTACTGCTGTCACAACCTGCTTCTACTGCTGTCACAACCTGCTTCTACTGCTGTCACAACCTGCTTCTGCTGCTGTCACAACCTGCTGTCACAACCTGCTTCTGCTGCTGTCACAACAATCAATCAATCAATTTTATTTTATATAGCCCTTCTTACATCAGCTAATATCTCGAAGTGCTGTACAGAAACCCAGCCTAAAACCCCAAACAGCTAGTAATGCAGGTGTAGAAGCACGGTGGCTAGGAAAAACTCCCTAGAAAGGCAAAACCTAGGAAGAAACCTAGAGAGGAACCAGGCTATGAGGGGTGGCCAGTCCTCTTCTGGCTGTGCCGGGTGGAGATTATAACAGAACCATGCCAAGATGTTCAAAAATGTTCATAAGTGACAAGCATGGTCAAATAATAATCAGGAATAAATCTCAGTTGGCTTTTCATAGCCGATCATTAGAGTTTAAAACAGCAGGTCTGGGACAGGTAGGGGTTCCATAACCGCAGGCAGAACAGTTTAAACTGGAATAGCAGCAAGGCCAGGCGGACTGGGGATAGCAAGGAGTCACCACGGCCGGTAGTCCCGACGTATGGTCCTAGGGCTCAGGTCTCTCAGTTGGCTTTTCATAGCCGATCATTTAGAGTTGAAAACAGCAGGTCTGGGACAGGTAGGGGTTTCGTAGCCGCAGGCAGAACAGTTGAAACTGGAATAGCAGCAAGGCCAGGCGGACTGGGGGCAGCAGGGTGTCATCATGCCCGGTAGTCCTGACGTATGGTCCTAGGGCTCAGGTTCTCAGAGAGAAAGAGAGAACGAGAGAATTAGAGAGAGCATACTTAAATTCACACAGGACACTGGATAAGACAGGAGAAGTACTCCAGGTATAACCAACTAACCCCAGCCCCCCGACACATAAACTACTGCAGCATAAATACTGGAGGCTGAGACAGGAGCGGTCCGGAGACACTGTGGCCCCATCCGAAGAAACCCCCGGACAGGGCCAAACAGGAAGGATATAACCCCACCCACTCCGCCAAAGCACAGCCCCCGCACCACTAGAGGGATATCCCCAACCACCAACTTACAATCCTGAGACAAGGCCGAGTATAGCCCACAGAGGTCTCCACCACAGCACAAACCAAGGGGGGGGGGGCGCCAACCCAGACAGGAAGATCACGTCAGTAACTCAACCCACTCAAGTGACGCACCCCTCCCAGGGACGGCATGAAAGAGCACCAGCAGGCCAGTGACTCAGCCCCTGCAACAGGGTTAGAGGCAGAGAACCCCAGTGGAGAGGGGAACCGGCCCGGCAGAGACAGCAAGGGCTGTTCGTTGCTCCAGCCTTTCCGTTCACCTTCACACTCCTGGGCCAGACTACACTCAATCATATGACCTACTGAAGAGATAAGTCTTCAGTAAAGACTTAAAGGTTGAGACCGAGTCTGCGTCTCTCACATGGGTAGGCAGACTGTTCCATAGAAATGGAGATCTATAGGAGAAAGCCCTGCCTCCCGCTGTTTGCTTAGAAATTCTAGGGACAATTAGGAGGCCTGCGTCTTGTGACCGTAGCGTACGTATTGGTATGTACGGCAGGACCAACTCGGAAAGATAGGTAGGAGCAAGCCCATGTAACGCTTTATAGGTTAACAGTAAAACCTTGAAATCAGCCCTTGCCTTAACAGGAAGCCAGTGTAGGGAAGCTAGCACTGGAGTAATATGATCAAATTTCTTGGTTCTAGTCAGGATTCTAGCAGCCGTATTTAGCACTAACTGAAGTTTATTTAGTGCTTTATCCGGGTAGCCGGAAAATAGAGCATTGCAGTAGTCTAATCTAGAAGTAACAAATGCATGGATTAATTTTTCTGCATCATTTTTGGACAGAAAATTTCTGATTTTTGCAATGTTACGTAGATGGAAAAAAGCTGTCCTTGAAACAGTCTTGATATGTTCGTCAAAAGAGAGATCAGGGTCAAGAGTAACGCCTAGGTCCTTCACAGTTTTATTTGAGACGACTTTACAACCATCAAGATGAATTGTCAGATTTAACAGAAGATCTCTTTGTTTCTTGGGACCTAGAACAAGCATCTCTGTTTTGTCCGAGTTTAAAAGTAAAAAGTTTTCAGCCATCCACTTCCTTATGTCTGAAACACAGGCTTCTAGCGAGGGCAATTTTGGGGCTTCACAACCAATTTTGGGGCTTCACAACCTGCTTCTACTGCTGTCACAACCTGCTTCTGCTGCTGTCACAACCTGCTTCTGCTGCTGTCACAACCTGCTTCTGCTGCTGTCACAACCTGCTTCTGCTGCTGTCACAACCTGCTTCTACTGCTGTCACAACCTGCTGTCACAACCTGCTTCTGCTGCTGTCACAACCTGCTGTCACAACCTGCTTCTGCTGCTGTCACAACCTGCTTCTGCTGCTGTCACAACCTGCTTCTACTGCTGTCACAACCTGCTTCTGCCACAACCTGCTTCTGCTGCTGTCACAACCTGCTTCTGCTGCTGTCACAACCTGCTTCTACTGCTGTCACAACCTGCTTCTGCCACAACCTGCTTCTGCTGCTGTCACAACCTGCTTCTACTGCTGTCACAACCTGCTGTCACAACCTGCTTCTGCTGCTGTCACAACCTGCTGTCACAACCTGCTTCTGCTGCTGTCACAACCTGCTTCTACTGCTGTCACAACCTGCTTCTGCCACAACCTGCTTCTGCTGCTGTCACAACCTGCTTCTACTGCTGTCACAACCTGCTTCTGCCACAACCTGCTTCTGCTGCTGTCACAACCTGCTTCTGCTGCTGTCACAACCTGCTGTCACAACCTGCTTCTGCTGCTGTCACAACCTGCTTCTGCTGCTGTCACAACCTGCTTCTACTGCTGTCACAACCTGCTTCTGCCACAACCTGCTTCTGCTGCTGTCACAACCTGCTTCTGCTGCTGTCACAACCTGCTTCTACTGCTGTCACAACCTGCTTCTACTGCTGTCACAACCTGCTTCTGCTGCTGTCACAACCTGCTTCTACTGCTGTCACAACCTGATTCTGCCACAACCTGCTTCTGCTGCTGTCACAACCTGCTTCTACTGCTGTCACAACCTGCTGTCACAACCTGCTTCTGCTGCTGTCACAACCTGCTGTCACAACCTGCTTCTGCTGCTGTCACAACCTGCTTCTACTGCTGTCACAACCTGCTTCTGCTTCTGCCACAACCTGCTTCTGCTGCTGTCACAACCTGCTTCTGCTGCTGTCACAACCTGCTTCTACTGCTGTCACAACCTGCTTCTACTGCTGTCACAACCTGCTTCTGCTGCTGTCACAACCTGCTTCTACTGCTGTCACAACCTGCTTCTGCCACAACCTGCTTCTGCTGCTGTCACAACCTGCTTCTACTGCTGTCACAACCTGCTGTCACAACCTGCTTCTGCTGCTGTCACAACCTGCTGTCACAACCTGCTTCTGCTGCTGTCACAACCTGCTTCTGCTTCTGCCACAACCTGCTTCTGCTTCTGCCACAACCTGCTTCTGCTGCTGTCACAACCTGCTTCTGCCACAACCTGCTTCTGCTGCTGTCACAACCTGCTTCTGCTGCTGTCACAACCTGCTTCTGCTGCTGTCACAACCTGCTTCTGCCACAACCTGCTTCTGCTGCTGTCACAACCTGCTGTCACAACCTGCTTCTGCTGCTGTCACAACCTGCTGCCACAACCTGCTTCTGCTGCTGTCACAACCTGCTTCTACTGCTGTCACAACCTGCTTCTACTGCTGTCACAACCTGCTTCTGCTGCTGTCACAACCTGCTTCTACTGCTGTCACAACCTGCTTCTGCCACAACCTGCTTCTACTGCTGTCACAACCTGCTGTCACAACCTGCTTCTGCTGCTGTCACAACCTGCTTCTGCTGCTGTCACAACCTGCTTCTACTGCTGTCACAACCTGCTTCTGCCACAACCTGCTTCTGCTGCTGTCACAACCTGCTTCTGCTGCTGTCACAACCTGCTTCTACTGCTGTCACAACCTGCTTCTGCCACAACCTGCTTCTGCTGCTGTCACAACCTGCTTCTACTGCTGTCACAACCTGCTGTCACAACCTGCTTCTGCTGCTGTCACAACCTGCTGTCACAACCTGCTTCTGCTGCTGTCACAACCTGCTTCTACTGCTGTCACAACCTGCTTCTGCCACAACCTGCTTCTGCTGCTGTCACAACCTGCTTCTGCTGCTGTCACAACCTGCTTCTACTGCTGTCACAACCTGCTTCTACTGCTGTCACAACCTGCTTCTGCTGCTGTCACAACCTGCTTCTACTGCTGTCACAACCTGCTTCTGCCACAACCTGCTTCTGCTGCTGTCACAACCTGCTTCTACTGCTGTCACAACCTGCTGTCACAACCTGCTTCTGCTGCTGTCACAACCTGCTGTCACAACCTGCTTCTGCTGCTGTCACAACCTGCTTCTACTGCTGTCACAACCTGCTGTCACAACCTGCTTCTGCTGCTGTCACAACCTGCTGTCACAACCTGCTTCTGCTGCTGTCACAACCTGCTTCTACTGCTGTCACAACCTGCTTCTGCTTCTGCCACAACCTGCTTCTGCTGCTGTCACAACCTGCTTCTGCTGCTGTCACAACCTGCTTCTACTGCTGTCACAACCTGCTTCTACTGCTGTCACAACCTGCTTCTGCTGCTGTCACAACCTGCTTCTACTGCTGTCACAACCTGCTTCTGCCACAACCTGCTTCTGCTGCTGTCACAACCTGCTTCTACTGCTGTCACAACCTGCTTCTGCCACAACCTGCTTCTACTGCTGTCACAACCTGCTGTCACAACCTGCTTCTGCTGCTGTCACAACCTGCTTCTGCTGCTGTCACAACCTGCTTCTACTGCTGTCACAACCTGCTTCTGCCACAACCTGCTTCTGCTGCTGTCACAACCTGCTTCTACTGCTGTCACAACCTGCTGTCACAACCTGCTTCTGCTGCTGTCACAACCTGCTTCTGCTGCTGTCACAACCTGCTTCTACTGCTGTCACAACCTGCTGTCACAACCTGCTTCTACTGCTGTCACAACCTGCTGTCACAACCTGCTTCTACTGCTGTCACAACCTGCTTCTACTGCTGTCACAACCTGCTTCTGCTGCTGTCACAACCTGCTTCTACTGCTGTCACAACCTGCTTCTGCCACAACCTGCTTCTGCTGCTGTCACAACCTGCTTCTACTGCTGTCACAACCTGCTGTCACAACCTGCTTCTGCTGCTGTCACAACCTGCTGTCACAACCTGCTCTGCTGCTGTCACAACCTGCTTCTACTGCTGTCACAACCTGCTTCTGCTGCTGTCACAACCTGATCTACTGCTGTCACAACCTGCTTCTGCTGCTGTCACAACCTGCTTCTGCTGCTGTCACAACCTGCTTCTACTGCTGTCACAACCTGCTGTCACAACCTGCTCTGCTGCTGTCACAACCTGCTTCTGCTGCTGTCACAACCTGCTTCTGCTGCTGTCACAACCTGCTTCTACTGCTGTCACAACCTGCTTCTACTGCTGTCACAACCTGCTTCTACTGCTGTCACAACCTGCTGTCACAACCTGCTTCTGCTGCTGTCACAACCTGCTTCTGCTGCTGTCACAACCTGCTTCTACTGCTGCCACAACCTGCTTCTGCTGCTGTCACAACCTGCTGTCACAACCTGCTGTCACAACCTGCTTCTACTGCTGCCACAACCTGCTTCTGCTGCTGTCACAACCTGCTGTCACAACCTGCTGTCACAACCTGCTTCTACTGCTGTCACAACCTGCTTCTGCCACAACCTGCTTCTACTGCTGTCACAACCTGCTTCTACTGCTGTCACAACCTGCTGTCACAACCTGCTTCTGCTGCTGTCACAACCTGCTTCTGCTGCTGTCACAACCTGCTTCTACTGCTGCCACAACCTGCTTCTACTGCTGTCACAACCTGCTTCTACTGCTGTCACAACCTGCTGTCACAACCTGCTCTGCTGCTGTCACAACCTGCTTCTACTGCTGTCACAACCTGCTCTGCTGCTGTCACAACCTGCTTCTGCTGCTGTCACAACCTGCTTCTGCTGCTGTCACAACCTGCTTCTGCTGCTGTCACAACCAGCTTCTGCTGCTGTCACAACCTGCTTCTACTGCTGTCACAACCTTTTTTCTTGCTCTCTTTTTCTTGTCATGGAATTCTATTTGTGTTGTCTTCATCCTTGATGTGGGTTTGTGTGGGGGTGTTTGTTTGTCAGGATGCCCCACAACCTCTACATCTCTCCTTTCAGTTTGAACAAGTATAGACACTCAACTGCTCTCAGCCTTAGTTTGTCCCCTGTACTGTAATAATGTTAGTTGATTATTTTCCCAATAGTGCTCTGCTCTCTCTCCTTCCTGCAGTATCCTCATATACAGTAGTATTATATTCTTTGTGATTGTCTCTGTTCTAACATTGTCCCCCTACCTGTTTGCTCTCCCCAGGACCTAACAGGTCTAAGCTCCAGGACATGCTGGCCAACCTGAGGGACCAGGAGGACATGAGTCCCAGAGAGCCCTCCTCTTCCCCCCAGGCCCGCTCCAATGCCCCCAGGCTCAACGAGCATCACCAGGACAACCGCACGGACGAAGGTACAGAACTCTGTCTCGCTGTCCCCTGTCTCTCTGTCCCCGGTCTCTCGCTGTCCCCGGTCTCTCGCTGTCCCAGGTCTCTCGCTGTCCCCGGTCTCTCGCTGTCCCCGGTCTCTCGCTGTCCCCGGTCTCTCGCTGTCCCAGGTCTCTCGCTGTCCCCGGTCTCTCGCTGTCCCCGGTCTCTCTCTGTCCCCGGTCTCTACCAGACCCGGGGCTAGTTCCCTCCCTGTCTCTCTGTCCCCTGTCTCTGCCAGACCCAGGGCTAGTTCCCTCCCTGTCTCTCTGTCCCCTGTCTCTGCCAGACCCAGGGCTAGTTCCCTCCCTGTCTCTCTGTCCCCTATCTCTCTGTCCCCGGTCTCTGCCAGACCCGGGGCTAGTTCCCTCCCTGTCTCTCTGTCCCCTGTCTCTACCAGACCCGGGGCTAGTTCCCTCCCTGTCTCTCTGTCCCTGGTCTCTGCCAGACCCGGGGCTAGTTCCCTCCCTGTCTCTCTGTCCCCTGTCTCTACCAGACCCGGGGCTAGTTCCCTCCCTGTCTCTCTGTCCCCTGTCTCTCTGTCCCCTGTCTCTACCAGACCCTGGGCTAGTTCCCCCCCTGTCTCTCTGTCCCCTGTCTCTGCCAGACCCAGGGCTAGTTCCCTCTCTGTCTCTCTGTCCCCTGTCTCTACCAGACCCAGGGCTAGTTCCCTCCCTGTCTCTCTGTCCCCTGTCTCTCTGTCCCCTGTCTCTGCCAGACCCGGGGCTAGTTCCCTCCCTGTCTCTCTGTCCCCTGTCTCTACCAGACCCAGGGCTAGTTCCCTCCCTGTCTCTCTGTCCCCTGTCTCTGCCAGACCCGGGGCTAGTTTCCTCCATGTCTCTCTGTCCCCTGTCTCTCTGTCCCCTGTCTCTCTGTCCCCTGTCTCTACCAGACCCAGGGCTAGTTCCCTCCCTGTCTCTCTGTCCCCTGTCTCTACCAGACCCAGGGCTAGTTCCCTCCCTGTCTCTCTGTCCCCTGTCTCTGCCAGACCCGGGGCTAGTTTCCTCCATGTCTCTCTGTCCCCTGTCTCTCTGTCCCCTGTCTCTCTGTCCCCTGTCTCTACCAGACCCAGGGCTAGTTCCCTCCCTGTCTCTCTGTCCCCTGTCTCTACCAGACCCAGGGCTAGTTCCCTCCCTGTCTCTCTGTCCCCTGTCTCTCTGTCCCCTGTCTCTCTGTCCCCTGTCTCTGCCAGACCCAGGGCTAGTTCCCTCCCTGTCTCTCTGTCCCCTGTCTCTACCAGACCCGGGGCTAGTTCCCTCCCTGTCTCTCTGTCCCCTGTCTCTCTGTCCCCTGTCTCTACCAGACCCAGGGCTAGTTCCCTCCCTGTCTCTCTGTCCCCTGTCTCTGCCAGACCCAGGGCTAGTTCCCTCCCTGTCTCTCTGTCCCCTGTCTCTACCAGACCCGGGGCTAGTTCCCTCCCTGTCTCTCTGTCCCCTGTCTCTCTGTCCCCTGTCTCTACCAGACCCAGGGCTAGTTCCCTCCCTGTCTCTCTGTCCCCTGTCTCTGCCAGACCCAGGGCTAGTTCCCTCCCTGTCTCTCTGTCCCCTGTCTCTACCAGACCCAGGGCTAGTTCCCTCCCTGTCTCTCTGTCCCCTGTCTCTCTGTCCCCTGTCTCTCTGTCCCCTGTCTCTACCAGACCCAGGGCTAGTTCCCTCCCTGTCTCTCTGTCCCCTGTCTCTACCAGACCCAGGGCTAGTTCCCTCCCTGTCTCTCTGTCCCCTGTCTCTACCAGACCCAGGGCTAGTTCCCTCCCTGTCTCTCTGTCCCCTGTCTCTGCCAGACCCAGGGATAGTTCCCTCCCTGTCTCTCTGTCCCCTGTCTCTACCAGACCCAGGGCTAGTTTCCTCCATGTCTCTCTGTCCCCTGTCTCTCTGTCCCCTGTCTCTCTGTCCCCTGTCTCTACCAGACCCAGGGCTAGTTCCCTCCCTGTCTCTCTGTCCCCTGTCTCTACCAGACCCAGGGCTAGTTCCCTCCCTGTCTCTCTGTCCCCTGTCTCTACCAGACCCAGGGCTAGTTCCCTCCCTGTCTGTCTGTCCCCTGTCTCTCTGTCCCCTGTCTCTGCCAGACCCAGGGCTAGTTCCCTCCCTGTCTCTCTGTCCCCTGTCTCTACCAGACCCAGGGCTAGTTCCCTCCCTGTCTCTCTGTCCCCTGTCTCTCTGTCCCCTGTCTCTCTGTCCCCTGTCTCTCTGTCCCCTGTCTCTCTGTCCCCTGTCTCTCTGTCCCCTGTCTCTGCCAGACCCAGGGCTAGTTCCCTCCCTGTCTCTCTGTCCCCTGTCTCTGCCAGACCCAGGGCTAGTTCCCTCCCTGTCTCTCTGTCCCCTGTCTCTACCAGACCCAGGGCTAGTTCCCTTCCTGTCTCTCTGTCCCCTGTCTCTCTGTCCCCTGTCTCTGCCAGACCCAGGGCTAGTTCCCTCCCTGTCTCTCTGTCCCCTGTCTCTACCAGACCCAGGGCTAGTTCCCTCCCTGTCTCTCTGTCCCCTGTCTCTCTGTCCCCTGTCTCTCTGTCCCCTGTCTCTCTGTCCCCTGTCTCTCTGTCCCCTGTCTCTCTGTCCCCTGTCTCTGCCAGACCCAGGGCTAGTTCCCTCCCTGTCTCTCTGTCCCCTGTCTCTGCCAGACCCAGGGCTAGTTCCCTCCCTGTCTCTCTGTCCCCTGTCTCTGCCAGACCCAGGGCTAGTTCCCTCCCTGTCTCTCTGTCCCCTGTCTCTACCAGACCCGGGGCTAGTTCCCTCCCTGTCTCTCTGTCCCCTGTCTCTACCAGACCCAGGGCTAGTTCCCTGTCTCTCTGTCCCCTGTCTCTCTGTCCCCTGTCTCTACCAGACCCGGGGCTAGTTCCCTCCCTGTCTCTCTGTCCCCTGTCTCTACCAGACCCAGGGCTAGTTCCCTCCCTGTCTCTCTGTCCCCTGTCTCTGCCAGACCCAGGGCTAGTTCCCTCCCTGTCTCTCTGTCCCCTGTCTCTGCCAGACCCAGGGCTAGTTCCCTGTCTCTCTGTCCCCTGTCTCTCTGTCCCCTGTCTCTGCCAGACACGGGGCTAGTTCCCTCCCTGTCTCTCTGTCCCCTGTCTCTACCAGACCCAGGGCTAGTTCCCTCCCTGTCTCTCTGTCCCCTGTCTCTACCAGACCCAGGGCTAGTTCCCTCCCTGTCTCTCTGTCCCCTGTCTCTGCCAGACCCAGGGCTAGTTCCCTCCCTGTGTCTCTGTCCCCTGTCTCTACCAGACCCAGGGCTAGTTCTCTGTCTCCTGTCTCTCTGTCCCCTGTCTCTACCAGACCCAGGGCTAGTTCCCTCCCTGTGTCTCTGTCCCCTGTCTCTCTGTCCCCTGTCTCTACCAGACCCAGGGCTAGTTCCCTCCCTGTGTCTCTGTCCCCTGTGTCTCTGTCCCCTGTCTCTGCCAGACCCAGGGCTAGTTCCCTCCCTGTCTCTCTGTCCCCTGTCTCTACCAGACCCAGGGCTAGTTCCCTCCCTGTCTCTATGTCCCCTGTCTCTACCAGACCCAGGGATAGTTCCCTTTTGTTTCAGTGGAAGGATCCCCTTCCCGCTTATCCTTCTCTGATTCAGGGAATCCTCTAGTTGGGATTTCTGAAGAAAAAAAACAGGAAGCTTTTGGAAGTTTTTTTTTTTTTGAAGTTCGTAACATGTATTTGCCCTCTGTTAAGTCCATAACATTGTCAGTGTAATGGCTTCCCTGCAGGTAGTGACTGGCTCTGTTTTTACCTCTTCCAGTGGAGGCGTTGACGTTCCCTCCCTCCTCAGGAAAGTCCTTCATAATGGGTCCTGATGAGAACATGGCGGCTGATCTGGGACTGGGGGAGCTGGCTGGTCTTACGGTATCCAACGAGGCTGATAGCTTGGGATACGACGTGAGTAGTACCTCCCTTGAGGACTAAATACAATCAGCACACATCCACTCTTATTCCTGTTCCCAAAGAACTCTAAAGCTACCTGCCACACTAACTACCTCCCTGCAGCATGACTCAATTGTTATGGTGGGAGATTATAGTACGGTTTTAAGTCCCTCAATGGACCGTAAAGGAAGTCACATTACAAACTATCACCCTCATGCACTTAAAGAAATTATGAATATTATGCATATATTGGAACTAGTTGATATGTGGAGGATTAAATATCAAGCTAGTCGTCTTCAATACTTATGTCATTCTCGCTGGCGCCAAAAGTTTGATAGTGGACAGACGGTCGGACCATCAAGTAATTGGTATACACATTACTCTCTCAGATTTTCCACGAGGGCGAGGATATTGGAAACGTGTTTTTAACCAGGACAGAATAATTTATAACTGACTTTTTCCGACATAACCTAGTTACAGCAGATCCCCTTATTGTAATGGACCCGTTTAAATGTGCCTTCAGAGGCCATGCAATTCAATACTCATGTTTAAAACAAAAACGATTTAGGTCCAAAGAGTCCATATTAACAAAGGAAATAGAGGGACTAACAGTACAGATAGATAGAAATAAAAACTGTAACATAGAGGCACAGAATAAGTTAGAGGAAAAACTAAAAGAAATTGAAGAAATTATTCAAGAAAAATCAAGTGTAATATATTATAAAAAATAAAACAAACTGCAATATGAATATGGAGGAAAATGCACCAAATTATTTTTTACATCTTCAACATAGAAATGCTACCAAAAATTATTTAAAGAAACTTGTTACAAATGACGGTCACCCATGAATTCACCAAACGATATTTTGAAAGAGGAAGCAAAGTACTTTAAGCATACGTTTTCATTTCAGTCTCCACCATCTCCACTAACCAAAGTTAATTGTAAGGATTATTTTTCTATTAATAGCGTGAAATTAACAGCCATACAGAAAGACTCATGTGATGGCCTAATTACAGAGGACTTCTTCTACAGTGGGGAAAACAAGTATTTGATAAACTGCCGATTTTGAATAAATGCAAATTAATTACTTAAAAATCATACAATGTGATTCCGTCTCTCACAGTTGAAGTGTACCTATGATAAAAATTACAGACCTCTACATGCTTTGTAAGTAGGAAAACCTGCAAAATCAGCAGTGTATCAAATACTTGTAGATGCAATTAAAGCCTTCAAGTACAGGAAAACTCCAGGGCTGGATGGCATACCAGTTGAGGTATATCAAATATTTTTCGATGTACTCAAAAGGTCCGTTATTAACATGTTTTAACCACTCCTATAGAAATGGTAGACTATCAGATACTCAGCAAGAAGGTCCGATTTTTTACTATAACAGGACCCAGGTGGTAAAAATAAAGATCCAGTCTTCCTAAAAAAATTGAGACCCCTTACACCTCAGTGTTGTGATGCCAAAATCGTAGCAAAATGCTTAGCGCATAGAATTAAAAAGGGATTGTCGGATATTTTTTACATGGACGATACATTGGAGATAATACAGTGCATTGGGGAAGTATTCAGACCCCTGGAGTAGACCCAAGAAACCCGATGGTTTCTCTGACAGAGCTCCAGAGTTCCTCTGTGGAGATGGGAGAACCTTCCAGAAGGACAACCATCTCTGCAGCACTCCACCAATCAGGCCTTTATTGTAGAGTGGCCAGACAGATGCCACTCCTCAGTAAAAGGCACATGACAGCCCACTTGGAGTTTGCCAAAAGGCACCTAAAGGACTCTCAGACCATGAGAAACAAGATTCTCTGGTCTGATGAAACCAAGATTGAACTCTTTGGTCTGAATGCCAAGTGTCACGTCTGGAGGAAACCTGGCACCATCCCTACGGTGAAGCATGGTGGTGGCAGCATCATGCTGTGGAACTCATTACCTCAAAACTTATCACTAAGCTAAGGACCCTGGAACTGAACACCTCCCTCTGTAACTGGATCCTGGACTTCCTGACGGGCCACCCCCAGGTCGTGAGGGTAGGCAACAACACATCCGCCATGCTGATCCTCAACACTGGGACCCCTCAGGGGTGCGTGCTCAGTCCCCTCCTGTACTCCCTGTTCACCCATGACTGCATGGCCAAGCACGACTCCAACACCATCATTAAGTTTGACGACACAACAGTGGTAGGCCTGATCACTGACAACAATGAGACAGCCTATAGGGAGGAGGTCAGAGACCTGGCAGTGTGGAGCCAAGAAAACAACCTCTCCCTCAACGTGAGCAAGACAAAGGAGCTGATCGTGGACTACAGGAAACGGAGGGGCGAGCACGCCCCCGTTCACATTGACACGGCTGCAGTGGAACGGGTCGAGAGCTTCAAGTTCCTCGGTGTCCAAATCACTAAGGACTTAAAATGGTCCACACACTCAAACAGTCGTGAAAAAGGCACTACAGCACCTCTTCCCCATTCGGGAGGTTGAAAGCTGCACCATTGAGCGCATCTTGATTGGCTGCATCACTGTTTGGTACAGCAACTGCCCTTGATTGCATGGCGCTACAGAGGGTGGTGAGTACGGCCCAGTACATCACTGGGGCCGCGCCCCCTGCCATCCAGGACCTGTATACCAGGCGGTGTGAAAGGAAGGCCCGGACTCCAGCCAACCAAGCAATCTCTGCTTCCGCACGGCAAGCTGTACCGGAGCTGCAAGTCTGACACCAACAGGCTCCTGAACAGCTTCAATCCCCAAACCATAAAACAGCTAAATAGCTAACTAAATGGCTACACAGACTATCTGACTTGACCGTTCTATTTAATGTTTTAGTTTTGCACTGACTCTATGCACACTCACACTAACACTCCAAACACATTCATACTGACTCTATGATGTCTGAATAAATACTGTACTATACTGTACATTACTGATTTCTGAATATATACATTACTATACATTACTGATGTCTGAATATATACATTACTGATGTCCGAATATATACATTACTATACATTTCTGATTTCTGAATATATACATTACTGATTTCTGAATATATACATTACTGATGTCTGAATATATACATTACTGATGTCTGAATATATACATTACTGATGTCTGAATATATACATTACTATACATTACTGATTTCTGAATATATACATTACTGTACATTACTGATGTCTGAATATATACATTACTGATTTCTGAATATATACATTATTGATTTCTGAATATATACATTACTGATGTCTGAATATATACATTACTGATGTCTGAATATATACATTACTGATGTCTGAATATATACATCACTGATGTCTGAATATATACATTACGTATGTCTGAATATATACATTACTGATGTCCGAATATATACATTACTATACATTACTGATTTCTGAATATATACATTACTGATTTCTGAATATATACATTACTGATGTCTGAATATATACATTACTGATGTCCGAATATATACATCACTATACATTACTGATTTCTGAATATATACATTACTGATGTCTGAATATATACATTACTGATGTCTGAATATATACATTACTGTACATTACTGATTTCTGAATATATACATTACTGATGTCTGAATATATACATTACGGATGTCTGAATATATACATTACTGATGTCTGAATATATACATTCCTGTACATTACTGATTTCTGAATATATACATTACTGTACATTACTGATTTCTGAATATATACATTGCTGATTTCTGAATATATACATTACTGATGTCTGAATATATACATTACTGATGTCTGAATATATACACTACTGATGTCTGAATATATACATTACTGATGTCTGAATATATACATTACTGATGTCTGAATATATACATCACTGATGTCTGAATATATACATTACGGATGTCTGAATATATACATTACTGATGTCCGAATATATACATTACTATACATTACTGATTTCTGAATATATACATTACTGATTTCTGAATATATACATTACTGATGTCTGAATATATACATTACTGATGTCCGAATATATACATTACTATACATTACTGATTTCTGAATATATACATTGCTGATTTCTGAATATATACATTACTGATGTCTGAATATATATATTACTGTACATTACTGATTTCTGAATATATACATTACTGATGTCCGAATATATACATTACTATACATTACTGATTTCTGAATATATACATTACTGATTTCTGAATATATACATTACTGATGTCTGAATATATACATTACTGTACATTACTGATTTCTGAATATATACATTACTGATGTCTGAATATATACATTACGGATGTCTGAATATATACATTACTGTACACTACTGATGTCTGAATATATACATTAATGATGTCTGAATATATACATTACTGATGTCTGAATATATACATTACTGATGTCTGAATATATACATCACTGATGTCTGAATATATACATTACCGTTCAAAAGTTTTGGGTCACGTTAGAAATGTCCTTGTTTTCCATGAAAACATACATGAAATGAGTTTGAATAGGAAATATAGCAAAATGAATAGGAGATGTAGTCATTGACAAGGTTAGAAATAATGATTTTTAATACAAATAATAATTGTGTCCTTCAAACTTTGCTTTCGTCAAAGAATCCTCCATTTGCAGCAATTACAGCCTTGCAGACCTTTGGCATTCTAGTTGTCAATTTGTTGAGGTACTCTGAAGAGATTTCACCCCATGCTTCCTGAAGCACCTTTCCACAAGTTGGATTGGCTTGATGGGCACTTCTTACGTACCATACGGTCAAGCTGCTCCCACAACAGCTCAATAGGGTTGAGATCCGGTGACTGTGCTGGCCACTCAATTATAGACAGAATACCAGCTGACTGCTTCTTCCCTAAATAGTTATTGCATAGTTTGGAGCTGTGCTTTGGGTCATTGTCCTGTTGTAGGAAGAAATTGGCTCCAATCAAGTGCCGTCCACAGTGTATGGCATGGCGTTGCAAAATGGAGTGATAGCCTTCCTTCTTCAAGATCCCTTTTACCCTGTACAAATCTCCCACTTTACCACCACCAAAGCACCCTCATACCATCACATTGCCTCCACCATGCTTGACAGATGGCATCAAGCACTCCTCCAGCATCTTTTCATTTGGTCTGCGTCTCACAAATGTTCTTCTTTGTGATCCGAACACCTCAAACTTCGATTCGTCTGTCCATAACACTTTTTTCCAATCTTCCTCTGTCCAGTGTCTGTGTTCTTTTGCCCATCTTAATCTTTTCTTTTTATTGGCCAGTCCGAGATATGGCTTTTTCTTTGCAACTCTGCCTAGAAGGTCAGCATCCCGGAGTCGCCTCTTCACTATTTAATGAAGCTGCCAGTTGAGGACCTGTGAGGCGTCTGTTTCTCAAACTAGACAATCTAATGTATTTGTCCTCTTGCTCAGTTGTGCACCGGGGCCTCCCACTCCTCTTTCTATTCTGGTTAGAGCCAGTTTGCGCTGTTCTGTGAAGGGAGTAGTACACAGCGTTGTACGAGATCTTCAGTTTCTTGGCAATTTCTCACATGGAATAGCCTTCATTTCTCAGAACAAGAATAGACTGACGAGTTCTTTGTTTCTGGCCATTTTGAGCCTGTAATCGAACCCACAATTGCTGATGCTCCAGATACTAAACTAGTCTCAAGAAGGCCTGTTTTAAACTTGGATTAGCAAACACAACGTGCCATTGAAACACAGGACTGATGGCTGCTGATAATGGGCCTCTGTACGCCTATGTACAGTTGAAGTCGGAAGTTAACGTACACTTAGGTTGGAGTCATTAAAACTAGTTTTTCAAACACTAGTTTTTCAAAACTATAGTTTTGGCAAGTCGGTTAGGACATCTACTTTGTGCATGACACAAGTAATTTTTCCAACAATTGTTTACAGACAGATTATTTCACTTATAATTCACTGTATCACAATTCCAGTGGGTCAGAAGTTTACATACACTAAGTTGACTGTGCCTTTAAACAGCTTGGACAATTCCAGAAAATGATGTCATGGCTTTAGAAGCTTCTGATAGGCTAATTAACATAATTTGAGTCAATTGGAGGTGTACCTGTGGATGTATTTCAAAGCCTACCTTCAAACTCAGTGCCTCTTTGCTTGACATCATGGGAAAATCAAAATAAATCAGCCAAGACCTCAGAAAATCAATTGTAGACCTCCACAAGTGTGGTTCATCATTGGGAGCAATTTCCAAATGCCTGAAGGTACCATGTTCATCTGTACAAACAATAGTACACAAGTATAAACACCATGGGACCACGCAGCCGTCATACCGCTCAGGAAGGAGACGCGTTCTGTCTCCTAGAGAGGAACGTACTTTGGTGCAAATCAATTGAAGGAAACGGGTACAAAAGTATCTATATCCACAGTAAAACAATTCCTATATTGACATAACCTGAAAGGCCGCTCAGCAAGGAAGAAGCCACTGCTCCAAAACTACAGTTTGCAACTGCACATGGGGACAAAGATCGTACTTTTTGGAGAAATGTCCTCTGGTCTGATGAAACAAAAATAGAACGGTTTGGCCATAATGACCATCGTTATGTTTGGAGGAAAAGTGTGTGGGGTGGGGGGGGCTTACAAGCCGAAGAACACCATCCCAACCGTGAAGCATGGGGGTGGCAGCATCATGCTGTGGGGGTGCTTTGCTGCAGGAGGGACTGGTGCACTTCACAAAATAGATGGCATCATGAGGAAGGAAAATTATGTGGATATATTGAAGCAACATCTCAAGACATCAGTCAGGAAGTTAAAGCTTGGTCGCAAATGGGTCTTCCAAATGGACAATGACCCCCAAGCATACTTCCAAAGTTGTGGCAAAATGGCTTAAGGACAACAAAGTCAAGGTATTGGAGTGGCCATCACAAAGCCCTGACCTCAATCCTATAGAAAATATGTGGGCAGAACTGAAAAAGTGTGTGCGAGCAAGGAGTCTTACAAACCTGACTCAGTTCAACCAGTTCTGTCAGGAGGAATGGGCCAAAATTCACCCAACTTATTGTGGTAGGCTTGTGGAAGGCTACCCGAAACGTTTGACCCAAGTTAAACAATTTAAAGACAATGCTACCAAATACTAATTGAGTGTATGTAAACTTTTGACTCACTGGGAATGTGCTGAAAGAAATAAAAGCTGAAATAAATCATTCTCTCTACTATTATTCTGACATTTCACATTCTTAACATAAAGTGGATCCTAACTGACCTAAGACAGGGAATTTTTACTAGGATTAAATGTCAGGAATTGTGAAAAACTGAGTTTAAATGTATTTGGCTAAGGTGTATGTAAACTTCCGACTTCAACTGTACATTACTATACATTACTGATGTCTGTCCACTCAATACCTTCCTCAACTACAACAAGCACTAAATGCATTAACAAGAGCTGTTCACATACAGACTTTATCTACCCATAATCCATGGCGTTTACCCTACTCAGATCTCCAGCAACCAGGATGCCCTGAGGAGGACGTGGAACCCTAAGTTCACCCTGCGGAGCCACTTCGACGGGATCCGAGGTCTGGCGTTCCACCCCGTGGAACCGGTTCTAGTCACCGCCTCAGAGGACCATACGCTGAAGATGTGGAACCTGCAGAAGACTGCCCCCACCAAGAAGTAAGACTGACCCTCTGTCTAATAACACTATAATATTAACCCTAACCTGCAGAAGACTGCCCCCACCAAGAAGACTGACCCTCTCTGTCTAATAGCACCATAATATTAACCCTAACCAGCAGAAGACAACAGGGAAGACGACAACTCAGTGTCTACTTCACTAAAGCAGAGACTTAGACTAGAGACGTTGCTCTCACCAGGTTTGGAGTCAATTCCTCTCACCAGGTTTGGAGTCAATTCATCTCACCAGGTTTGGAGTCAATTCATCTCACCAGGTTTGGAGTCAATTCATCTCACCAGGTTTGGAGTCCATTCCTCATTGGGGAGAATTTGAATTTCAGTTTACTTCCTGAATTTAATAAATGAAAATGGAATTGACTCCAAACCTGGTGAGAGGAGTTGACTCCAAACCTGGTGAGAGGAATTGACTCCAAACCTGGTGAGAGGAATTGACTCCAAACCTGGTGAGAGGAAATGTTGCCTTTATACAGTCCAGATTGTCTATAAACTGTCTAACTCACTATTTCTCTCTCTGTCTTTATCTCCAGGAGTGCCTCTCTTGACGTGGAACCCATCTACACGTTCAGGGCCCACCAGGGTGCAGTGCTGTGTGTAGTGATGAGCAGTACAGGAGAGCAATGTTTCAGTGGAGGGGTGGACGGGACCATTCAGAGCTGGAACATCCCTAACCCTAACGTAGACCCATACGATTCATACGGTAAGAACAGAGGTTTGGCTGGCTGCCTGTATCTCTCTCTGTCTCGGCTCTCTCTCTGTCTCGGCTCTCTCTCGGCTCTCTCTCTGTTTCGGCTCTCTCTCTGTCTCGGCTCTCTCTCTGTCTCGGCTCTCTCTCTGTCTCGGCTCTCTCTCTGTCTTGGCTCTCTCTGTCTCGGCTCTCTCTGTCTCGGCTCTCTCTGTCTCGGCTCTCTCTGTGTCGGCTCTCTCTCTCTCTGTCTCGGCTCTCTCTCTCTCTGTCTCGGCTCTCTCTCTCTGTCTCGGCTCTCTCTCTCTCTGTCTCGGCTCTCTCTCTCTCTGTCTCGGCTCTCTCTCTCTCTGTCTCGGCTCTCTCTCTCTCTGTCTCGGCTCTCTCTCTCTCTGTCTCGGCTCTCTCTGTCTCGGCTCTCTCTCTCTCTGTCTCGGCTCTCTCTCTCTCTGTCTCGGCTCTCTCTCTCTCTGTCTCGGCTCTCTCTCTCTCTGTCTCGGCTCTCTCTCTCTCTGTCTCGGCTCTCTCTGTCTCGGCTCTCTCTGTCTCGGCTCTCTCTCTCTCTGTCTCGGCTCTCTCTCTCTCTCTGTCTCGGCTCTCTCTCTCTCTCTGTCTCGGCTCTCTCTCTCTCTGTCTCGGCTCTCTCTCTCTCTGTCTCGGCTCTCTCTCTCTCTGTCTCGGCTCTCTCTCTCTCTGTCTCGGCTCTCTCTCTCTCTGTCTCGGCTCTCTCTCTCTCTGTCTCGGCTCTCTCTCTCTCTGTCTCGGCTCTCTCTCTCTCTGTCTCGGCTCTCTCTCTCTCTGTCTCGGCTCTCTCTCTCTCTGTCTCGGCTCTCTCTCTCTCTGTCTCGGCTCTCTCTGTCTCGGCTCTCTCTCTCTCTCTCTCTGTCTCGGCTATCTCTCTCTCTCTCTCTGTCTCGGCTATCTCTCTCTCTGTCTCGGCTCTCTCTGTCTCGGCTCTCTCTCTCTCTGTCTCGGCTCTCTCTCTCTCTGTCTCGGCTCTCTCTCTCTCTTTCTCGGCTCTCTCTCTGTCTCTGTCTCGGCTCTCTCTCTCTCTCGGCTCTCTCTCTCGGCTCTCTCTCTCTCTGTCTCGGCTCTCTCTCTCTCTGTCTCGGCTCTCTCTCTCTCTGTCTCGGCTCTCTCTCTCTCTGTCTCGGCTCTCTCTCTCTCGGTCTCGGCTCTCTCTCTCTCTGTCTCGGCTCTCTCTCTCTCTCTCTCTGTCTCGGCTCTCTCTGTCTCGGCTGTCTCGGCTCTCTCTCTCGGCTCTCTCTCTCTCTGTCTCGGCTCTCTCTCTCTCTCTCTGTCTCGGCTCTCTCTCTCTCTCTCTGTCTTGGCTCTCTCTCTCTCTCTCTCTGTCTCGGCTCTCTCTCTCTCTCTCTCTGTCTCGGCTCTCTCTCTCTCTCTCTCTGTCTCGGCTCTCTCTGTCTCGGCTCTCTCTCTCTCTGTCTCGGCTCTCTCTCTCTCTGTCTCGGCTCTCTCTCTCTCTGTCTCGGCTCTCTCTCTCTGTCTCGGCTCTCTCTCTCTCTGTCTCGGCTCTCTCTCTCTGTCTCGGCTCTCTCTCTCTCTGTCTCGGCTCTCTCTCTCTCTGTCTCGGCTCTCTCTCTCTCTGTCTCGGCTCTCTCTGTCTCGGCTCTCTCTCTCTCTGTCTCGGCTCTCTCTCTGTCTCGGCTCTCTCTGTCTCGGCTCTCTCTCTCTCTGTCTCGGCTCTCTCTCTGTCTCTGTCTCGGCTCTCTCTCTCTCTCGGTTCTCTCTCTCGGCTCTCTCTCTCTCTCTGTCTCGGCTCTCTCTCTCTCTGTCTCGGCTCTCTCTCTCTCTCTGTCTCGGCTCTCTCTGTCTCGGCTCTCTCTCTCTCTCTCTGTCTCGGCTCTCTCTCTCTCTGTCTCGGCTCTCTCTCTCTCTGTCTCGGCTCTCTCTCTCTCGGTCTCGGCTCTCTCTCTGTCTCGGCTCTCTCTCTCTCTCTGTCTCGGCTCTCTCTCTCTCTGCTGTCTCGGCTCTCTCTCTCTCTGTCTCGGCTCTCTCTCTCTCTGTCTCGGCACTCTCTCTCTCTGTCTCGGCTCTCTCTCTCTCTCTCTGTCTCGGCTCTCTCTCTCTCTCTCTGTCTCGGCTCTCTCTCTCTCTGTCTCGGCTCTCTCTCTCTCTGTCTCGGCTCTCTCTGTCTCGGCTCTCTCTCTCTCTGTCTCGGCTCTCTCTCTCTCTGTCTCGGCTCTCTCTCTCTCTGTCTCGGCTCTCTCTCTCTCTCTGTCTCGGCTCTCTCTGTCTCGGCTCTCTCTCTCTCTGTCTCGGCTCTCTCTCTGTCTCTGTCTCGGCTCTCTCTCTCTCTCGGCTCTCTCTCTCGGCTCTCTCTCTCTCTGTCTCGGCTCTCTCTCTCTGTCTCGGCTCTCTCTCTCTCTCTGTCTCGGCTCTCTCTCTCTCTGTCTCGGCTCTCTCTCTCTCTCTCTGTCTCGGCTCTCTCTCTCTCTGTCTCGGCTCTCTCTCTCTCTGTCTCGGCTCTCTCTCTCTCTGTCTCGGCTCTCTCTCTCTCTGTCTCGGCTCTCTCTCTCTCTCGGTCTCGGCTCTCTCTCTCTCTCTCTCTGTCTCGGCTCTCTCTCTCTCTCTCTCTCTGTCTCGGCTCTCTCTGTCTTGGCTGTCTCGGCTCTCTCTCTCTCTGTCTCGGCTCTCTCTCTCTCTGTCTCGGCTCTCTCTCTCTCTCTCTGTCTCGGCTCTCTCTCTCTCTCTCTGTCTCGGCTCTCTCTGTCTCGGCTCTCTCTCTCTCTGTCTCGGCACTCTCTCTCTCGGCACTCTCTCTCTCGGCACTCTCTCTCTCTGTCTCGGCTCTCTCTGTCTCGGCTCTCTCTGTCTCGGCTCTCTCTGTCTCGGGTCTCGGCTCTCTCTGTCTCGGCTCTCTCTGTCTCGGCTCTCTCGGCTCTCTCTGTCTCGGCTCTCTCTGTCTCGGCTGTCTCGGCTCTCTCTGTCTCGGCTCTCTCTGTCTCGGCTCTCTGTCTCGGCTCTCTGTCTCGGCTCTCTCTGTCTCGGCTGTCTCGGCTCTCTCTGTCTCGGCTCTCTCGCTTTCTGTCTGTTTCTCTGCCTCTGTTTCTTCCTCCGTTTGTCTACATATACAGTGCATTTGGAAAGTATTCAGACCCCTTTCATTTTCCCACATTTTGTTACATTACAGCCTTATTCTGAAATGGATTAAATAGTTTTTTTCCCCTCATCAATCTACACACAATACCCCATAATGACATTTTTGCAAATGTATTAAAAATAAACAACTGAAATATCACATTTACATAAGTATTCAGTCCTTCTACTCAGTATTTTGTTGAAGCACCTTTGGCAGTGATTACAGCCTCGAGTCTTCTTGGGTATGATGCTACAAGCTTGGCACACCTGTATTTGGGGAGTTTCTCCCATTCTGCTCTGCAGATCCTCTCAAGCTCTGTCAGGTTGGATGTGGAGCGTCGCTGCACAGCTATTTTCAGTTCTCTCCAGAGGTGTTCGATCGGGTTCAAGTCCGGGCTCTGGCTAGGCCACTCAAGGACATTCAGAGCCTTGTCTTGAAGCCACTCCTGCGTTGTCTTGGCTGTGTGCTTAGGGTCGTTGTCCTGTTGGAAGGTGAACCTTCGCCCCAATCTGAGGTCCTGAGTGCTCTGGAGCAGGTTTTCATCAAGGATCTCTCTGTACTTTGCTCCGTTCATCTTTACCTCGATCCTGACTAGTCTCCCAGTCCCTGCTGCTGAAAAACATCCCCACAGCATGATGTTGCCACCACCATGCTTCACCGTAGGGATGGTGCAAGGTTTCCTCCAGACGTGACGCTTGGCATTCAGGCCAAAGAGTTCAATCTTGGTTTCATCAGACCAGAGAATCTTGTTTCTCATGGTCTGAGAGTCTTTAGGTGCCTTTTAGCAAACTCCAAGTGGGCTGTCATGTGCCTTTTACTGAGGAGTGGCTTCTGTCTGGCCACTCTACCATAAAGGCCTGATTGGTGGAGTGCTGCAAAGATGGTTGTCCTTCTGGAAGGTTCTCCCATCTCCACAGAGGAACTCTAGAGCTCTGTCAGAGTGACCATCGGGTTCTTGGTCACCTCCCTGACCAAGGCCCTTCTCCCCTGATTGCTCAGTTTGGCCGGGCAGCCAGCTTTAGGAAGAGTCTTGGTGGTTCCAAACTTCTTCCATTTAAGAATGATGGAGGCCACTGTGTTCTTGGGGACCTTCAATGCTGCAGAAATGTTTTGGTACCCTTCCCCAGATCTGTGCCTCGACACAATCCTGTCTCGGAGCTCTATGGACAATTCCTTCGACCTTATGGCTTGGTTTTTGCTCTGACATGCTCTGACCCTTTGCTATGAGACTCGAAATTGAACTCAGGTGCATCCTGTTTCCATTGATCATTCTTGAGATGTTTCAACAACTTGGAGTCCACCTGTGGTAAATTCGATTGATTGGACATGATTTGGAAAGGCACACACCTGTCTATATAAGGTCCCACAGTTGTGGTGTGTGCCTTTCCAAATCATGTCCAATCAATTGAATTTACCACAGGTGGACTCCAATCAAGTTGTTGAAACATCTCAAGGATGATCAATGGAAACAGGATGCACCTGAGTTCAATTTCGAGTCTCATAGCAAAGGGTCTGAATATTTCTGTTTTATATTTTTAATACATTTGCAAAAATGTCTAAAAACCTGTTTTCGCTTTGCCATTATGGGGTATTGTGTGTAAATTGATGAGGACATTTTTTTTTCATCCATTTTCGAATAAGGCTGTAGCGTGACAAAATGTGGAAAACGTCAAGGGGTCTGAATACTTTCCAAATACACTCTCTCTCTCTCTGTCATAGAGCCGTCTGTCCTGCGGGGGGCGCTGTGTGGTCATACTGACTCGGTGTGGGGTCTGGTCTACAGTAGTGTTCATCAGAGACTCCTGTCTTGCTCTGGAGACGGCACCGTCAGGCTGTGGGACGCCTCCAATACCAAGCCGGCCCTGGCCACCTTCCACAATAAAGGTACACTCAGACAGACACATCAGCCGATATGGTTCAGTGACTTTAACTGAGTTGTTAGGAGGTGTGACGAGTTGGAGGATGAGTTGACAATTAGGGGGTTTGGATTAGTGACTAATGTCTGAGTACATTGATGTTTTAACCCATGGAATGTCATGTGTTTTTGTCTCGCTTCCTGCTTCAGAGTTTGGCGTGCCGTCCTCAGTGGACCTGGTCTGCAGTGACCCCGCCCACATGGTGACATCATTCACCAGCGGTCAGATTGGCCTGTTCAACATGGAGACACAGCAACTGGTGCTCAACTTGGAGTCCACTGCAGAGACGGGTAAGTCTGGAGGGAGGGAGGAGGGGTGGGAGGGAGGGAGGGAGGAGGAGGGGTGGGTGGGAGGGAGGGAGGGAGGGAGGGATGGTCAGATTGGCCTGTTCAACAAGGAATCAACCTCTCCTCTCCCCAGGTACCCCCTGTCAGATCAACAGGGTGCTGAGCCACCCCACCCTCCCCATCACCATCACCGCTGAGGAGGACAGACACATCAAGTTCTTCGACAACAACACAGGTAACACGACAACACCACAGGTAACACGACAACAACACAGGTAACACGACAACAACACCACAGGTAACACGACAACAACACCACAGGTAACGCGACAACAACACAGGTAACGCGACAACAACACAGGTAACGCGACAACAACACAGGTAACACGACAACAACACCACAGGTAACACGACAACAACACAGGTAACACGACAACACCACAGGTAACACGACAACAACACCACAGGTAACGCGACAACAACACAGGTAACGCGACAACAACACAGGTAACACGACAACACCACCACAGGTAACACGACAACAACACCACAGGTAACACGACAACAACACAGGTAACACAACCATTTTGCTGGTCTACATACAAACGTTCTATTAGTTTTTCACTCCAACAGTGTCCTCCACACAGAACTAAATAGGATCTCAATGGTCCTCCATCAGTCCCAACTTAAATCTAAAAGTATTTAGAATATTGCAGTCGTCCGGTTTTTACCACATCCTGATCAAGTTTGGTTTATCACAGCAGTTAGTTTTTAAATGTAGAGTGAATACACATAAACTGATGCACTCACAGAAAGCAGAAACATTCAATTAACAAATGTCAATTTGAACTCTTCAGGAAAGCTGATCCACTCGATGGTGGCCCACCTGGATGCAGTTACCAGTCTAGCTGTCGACCCCAACGGGCTCTATCTGATGTCTGGCAGTAAGTAGCTAACAACTCTAGATCAATGATTTCTAACATCCTTAGCTAGATAGATACCTTGTCATTCTGCATGCAATGGTAGGAGAGTCCATGTGAGGATATGACAGACCTTATAAAACAGGAGAGGGCCTAGAACTGAGCCCTGGGGGACACCAGAGCTGTATACTTTATAAAACAGGAGAGGGCCTAGAACTGAGCCCTGGGGGACACCAGAGCAGTATACTTTATAAAACAGGAGAGGGCCTAGAACTGAGCCCTGGGGGACACCGGAGCTGTATACTTTATAAAACAGGAGAGGGCCTAGAACTGAGCCCTGGGGGACACCGGAGCTGTATACTTTATAAAACAGGAGAGGGCCTAGAACTGAGCCCTGGGGGACACCGGTGCTGTATACTTTATAAAACAGGAGAGGGTCTAGAACTGAGCCCTGGGGGACACCGGAGCTGTATACTTTATAAAACAGGAGAGGGCCTAGAACTGAGCCCTGGGGGACACCAGACCTGTATACTTTATAAAACAGGAGAGGGCCTAGAACTGAGCCCTGGGGGACACCGGAGCTGTATACTTTATAAAACAGGAGAGGGCCTAGAACTGAGCCCTGGGGGACACCAGAGCTGTATACTTTATAAAACAGGAGAGGGTCTAGAACTGAGCCCTGGGGGACACCGGAGCTGTATACTTTATAAAACAGGAGAGGGTCTAGAACTGAGCCCTGGGGGACACCGGAGCTGTATACTTTATAAAACAGGAGAGGGTCTAGAACTGAGCCCTGGGGGACACCGGAGCTGTATACTTTATAAAACAGGAGAGGGCCTAGAACTGAGCCCTGGGGGACACCGGAGCTGTATACTTTATAAAACAGGAGAGGGCCTAGAACTGAGCCCTGGGGGACACCAGAGCTGTATACTTTATAAAACAGGAGAGGGCCTAGAACTGAGCCCTGGGGGACACCGGAGCTGTATACTTTATAAAACAGGAGAGGGCCTAGAACTGAGCCCTGGGGGACACCGGAGCTGTATACTTTATAAAACAGGAGAGGGCCTAGAACTGAGCCCTGGGGGACACCGGAGCTGTATACTTTATAAAACAGGAGAGGGCCTAGAACTGAGCCCTGGGGGACACCAGAGCAGTATACTTTATAAAACAGGAGAGGGCCTAGAACTGAGCCCTGGGGGACACCAGAGCTGTATACTTTATAAAACAGGAGAGGGCCTAGAACTGAGCCCTGGGGGACACCGGAGCTGTATACTTTATAAAACAGGAGAGGGCCTAGAACTGAGCCCTGGGGGACACCAGAGCTGTATACTTTATAAAACAGGAGAGGGTCTAGAACTGAGCCCTGGGGGACACCGGAGCTGTATACTTTATAAAACAGGAGAGGGCCTAGAACTGAGCCCTGGGGGACACCGGAGCTGTATACTTTATAAAACAGGAGAGGGCCTAGAACTGAGCCCTGGGGGACACCAGAGCTGTATACTTTATAAAACAGGAGAGGGTCTAGAACTGAGCCCTGGGGGACACCGGAGCTGTATACTTTATAAAACAGGAGAGGGTCTAGAACTGAGCCCTGGGGGACACCGGAGCTGTATACTTTATGTAAACTGCCTTGTCGCCCAACTACTGTTCACCTTCCTCTCCCCTCCCTAATCCCTGTCTCCTCTCCTCCCTCTCCGGTTGACTGCTCTATTCGTCTGCTCTCGTTCCCCTCCCTAATCCCTGTCTCCTCTCCTTCCTCAGGTCATGACTGTTCTATTCGTCTGCTCTCGTTCCCCTCCCTAATCCCTGTCTCCTCTCCTTCCTCAGGTCATGACTGTTCTATTCGTCTGTGGAACCTGGAGACTAAGACGTGTATCCAGGAGTTTACGGCTCACAGGAAGAAGAATGATGAGTCTATCCATGACGTGGCCTTCCACCCCTCTAAGGCTTACATCGCCTCCGCCGGGGCAGACGCTCTCGCCAAGGTGTTCGTATGACGAGGACCTATCACAGCCCACCGACACAGCCTCCCAGCACCAGGGATCAATAGACGCACAGGAGGGGCGGGACCTTAAGAAATGGGCGTGTGGGGTTCCACGCAGACTTCCCCTCTCACGCTACTGGTTCCCTGTTTTGACTGGCGGATGATGCAGCCAATAGCCACTACCAAGACCCAGACTAGGCCCGCCTCCAGAGGGAGAGGGCCAGGGCTGTGGTTGGCTGGGAGGTCTGTTAGGAAAACAGCGATTGGGCACAAGGCTTCCTCCTCTTTGTACAGTCCAGGCAGGCCCCTGGGTGTGACCGGAAACAGAGCCCCTCCTCTTTCTCCAAGCTGCAGCCAATGAACACCCACACAGACTGACTACAGTCTACAGACCACAGACTGATACTATGGTCTTCAGACTAATCTTATGATCTGTCTTCCCTTCACAGCTAGCGAGGGGGTTGAAGACAGACGGACGGGGGTTTTATAGTGTAGACTCACTGGGGAGGTGGAGCACCATGCCCTAAACCCCTAACCCTACCCTCTCCCCATTAACCAGAACCCCAGGCCCCCATTTCCCCAGTCTCTAGGTCCAGGCTTCTCCTCTCAGACCAGGGTGGACTGTCTGCTCCCTGGTCCCTCCTCTCCTTCTCCTCTCAGACCAGGGTGGACTGTCTGCTCCCTGGTCCTTCCTCTCCTTCTCCTCTCAGACCAGGGTGGACTGTCTGCTCCCTGGTCCTTCCTCTCCTTCTCCTCTCAGACCAGGGTGGACTGTCTGCTCCCTGGTCCCTCCTCTCCTTCTCCTCCAGGTCAGGTTCAGTGTTGTGATGGAGATGGAGATGTGGGGTACTTACTGATGACTGGCTGCGGCTGACTGTCAGGGATGGAAGCATCTCGCTTTTCCCCTCTGCTTCCAAGGCTGACTCCGTCTCCCCCGTGTCTCCCCTGTCCCCCCTTGTCTCTCCCGTGTCTCCCTGTGTCTCTCCCCTGTGTCTCCCCCGTGTCTCCCCAGTCTCCCCCGTGTCTCCCCCGTGTCTCCCCCGTTGTCTCTCCCGTGTCTCCCTGTGTCTCTCCCCTGTGTCTCCCCAGTCTCTCCCCTGTCTCCCCCGTGTCTCCCCCGTTGTCTCTCCCGTGTCTCCCCCGTTGTCTCTCCCCTGTGTCTCCCCAGTCTCTCCCCTGTCTCCCCAGTCTCTCCCGTGTCTCCCCATGTCTCTCCCGTGTCTCCCTGTGTCTCTCCCCTGTGTCTCCCCAGTCTCTCCCCTGTCTCCCCAGTCTCTCCCGTGTCTCCCCATGTCTCTCCCGTGTCTCCCTGTGTCTCTCCCCTGTGTCTCCCCCGTGTCTCCCCAGTCTCCCCTGTGTCTCCCCCGTGTTTCTCCCGTGTTTCTCCCCCGTGTCTCCCCCCCGTCTCCCCCCAGTCTCCTCCGCCAGCCAGCAGCCTTTCTCGCTCTGCTTTCCTTTTTAAAAACACTTATTGAAAAATGTGCCTTTGCTTTCAAAAAAGGTCTTGAAACAAAAGTTATTTTACAGAGCATCTGTTTTTGCGGGGTGGGGGAGACTGAGTGGATGGGGAAAGGTTGTCACGATGGTGTTCATTTTAACAAAACTTTGGATGTAAAATTACAAATACTTATAATAAACAAAATATATAAGTATGAAAATGTATGTCGCTCTGGAAAAGAGCGTCTCCTAAATGACTAAAATGTAAAAAAAAATATATATATATATATATATATATATTAAGTCTTAAAACTTACTGTGCTGAAGTGAGTTTGAGTGCTAATTTTTTTTTTAATAGCATGGGTGGATATTAGCCTGGTCCCAGATCTGTTTGTGCTGTCTTGCCATTGACCATATAGGAGTTGGAAAGACGGCACTAACAGATCTGGGACCAGGGTAGAGGGGAATCAGCCAAACTGACAGAGCTGAAACAGACCATCAAGTAAATATTTCCTGTTTTGTTAGAAGAATTCCTAGTTATAACTGTACACTGCAAAAAAACAAGTTCAATTACAAATTCATGTTTCCAAAGTAAACCATCTGGTTCTACAATATGAGGTTTAGTAATGTAGCAACAGACGTTGGGTCCATCTTTACAATACAGGCCACTGAGCCGTACTGTATGTGTCTAACGTCTCAGAGTAGGTGTGCCTCCCAAATGGCTCCCTAAGTAGTGCACTACTTTAGACCAGAGAATGGCACCCTATTCCCTATATAGTGCACTACTTTAGACCAGAGAATGGCACCCTATTCCCTATATAGTGCACTACTTTAGACCAGAGAATGGCACCCTATTCCCTATATAGTGCATTACTTTTGATTAGGATCCGCAGGGCTCTGGGATGCAGACGCCGCTGTCCTCAAGCTGTAGTTACAGTACAATGTGTTATATTCACACACAAATTTAAAAAATAAATAATTTTCCCACAAATCCATCAAGATATCCATGTAACTTACAAGTTCAAATGAGCAATTTTCTCAGACAGTCAGTCGCTGGTTTGTATATGAATGTCTGTTCTCATTAAAACTGCTGTAAAATCTTTGTTTCTGTCCATTATTTTGAGAGAGAGAGAGAGAGAGAGAGAGATTTTTTACAACATAAACCTGGGAATTGAGAGAGCGGGAGGAGGAAGAGAAGAGGATTCTACAACAATGCGTTCGCTGTAGATAAAGGATTTTTCTTCCTGCAGTATTGTCTTCTCTAGAGTTGCAAAATTCCAGTGACACTCCCCAAATTCCCAGGTGTTCTAGAAATCATGTTTGGAGGATTCTTGGATGTTCTTTATTCCCTCGTGATTCTGGGAATCTTCCAACTGAGATTTCTTGAAAAACTTGGGAATTTTTAGGAAAATCTCCAGAATGTTGCAGTCCTTTTCTCCACGCTTGAGTGGTGTGGGTTGTATGTAATGTTGTTTGGTATAGAACAGGAATGATGGTATAGAGATGTCTAGTCCATGTCAAAACTATGATACATTACTAACGTCTAATAATTATCTAATATAACTGCACACAAATGTGTACAGATTTTAGTTTTTGCATATGATTACTCTTACCTGTTAACAAATACCTATGTCTCTGAAGAACATCTCAACGCAAGTTTTTTTTTCAGTATGATTTTATTAAAAATAGCATTAAAATATTGGATCAGATATGTATTTGAAAATAACAAACGGCTTTTTTTAATATGCATATGTACAAACACAAACAGGATTAAAAATAAAAACTGGGAGGAGATTATATAAATACTCTGAACAAACCAATATCAGTCACGTGAACAAGAGGGGAGAATAGAGGGAGGAGAAGAGCTGGGTTGTGTTCATTAGTCACGAAACGGAAGAAAATGGACTGAAAACAGGGGAGGGACTACTTGAATCTGTCGAATAATAAGAAACTCATTTTCCCTTGCTTAAATGTTTTGCTATGGTGTGCACTAATGAATATGCTCCTGGTTTTCATTTGTGAGGAACACGGTTTAGGTTAAAAAAAATATTCAAGTTTGATCTATTTATAGGTTCACTATCAGAGCTGAAAGAAAACTACAACTCCATCTTGAAGCGCTTCACTTTAATTTGACCATGTGTTAATTTGCCATATATAAAGAGAACTGTTCATTTTTTGGGGGGATTAATAGACAGCTGTTAGGAGCCAGCTAGAGTTACCAAGTAAGACATGTTATCTAATTGGAAATGCTAAAGATGTTACCTTCAGGTTTTAAACCTTGTTAGCTGCTAACATGTTAAGTCATAAGTATGGCCCCTTCAGTTTTTTGGGGGGATTGAAAGTATTATATGGCTTACACATACACAGTCAGCATGCATCGAAAACATCCAAGCAGACTCTTGACTGTTTTGGAGGAAAAACGTACACAACGTCCCTAAAATCAAATCTCTCCTCTATAAAAGACAACACAGTATATATATATACACACACGTGGTCAAATTCTGACGAGAAGACCATAATATGGCTGAATTCCCAAAATGTGGTGCGACGACGCCGGTCCTCTCTCAGTCTTATTCATTTCCAATCTCCCCTATTGTAAAGCACCATATTGTGTTTCTGCAGTGTGTTAATAAGCCATAAGGGGAAGTGTTAAGCACCATGTCCCCATAAGGCTGTGTTTCTCTGTAAGCACCATGTCCCCATAAGGCTATGTTTCTCTGTAAGCACCATGTCCCCATAAGGCTGTGTTTCTCTGTAAGCACCATGTCCCCCCATAAGGCTATGTTTCTCTGTAAGCACCATGTCCCCATAAGGCTATGTTTCTCTGTAAGCACCATGTCCCCATAAGGCTGTGTTTCTCTGTAAGCACCAGATTGTGTGGTGGTGTTAAGCCGGAAGACTAAGTGCTAGGGGTGCTTTTGTAGTCTATAGTTTTTTCTGTAAGCATCAGGGTTGGGCTCAATTCTAATTTAAGTCAGTCAATTCAGGAAGTGATTTTGAATTTAAACTTTAGAAAACATGTAATCTTTTGAAATGTATTGTTTATCCTTTTCAGTTCATTGAGAAGTCATTGAAAATAAAAGCACTTTTTTCAATTATTGAATTGGAATTTGTTTACATTCTGAATTGACGGCCTTCGATTCGAATTGACTCCAACCCCTGGTACTTTTCCGTTTCGATCAATTATATTACATGATTAGGAGTGAAAACACAAAATACCCCCCGTTCCTGACTGTTAATATAACACGAACAACAGTTGGGATCGCATGGCCAAAGTTTAATCATTGTGATCCAATGACTTCAAATTATTTTGATTCATGTTCGTATATACCCACTGCCTTCCGCTTCAAACCAATAACCTCCCTTGGGAATTTAACTATTGCCAATTCAGCACCAACTTTTACAACAGTTCTGCACAATTTTTCATTTGGTAACTTACCGGTAATACGTTCTGTAAAGACCCTGTCCTGTCTCCGTGATAAATGTAGTGACAGTGCAGGACTATGTAGACCTACCCTAATTAGCAACAGCTAATGGGGATCCTAATAAAATACCTAACCCCTCTCCCTACAGCCCCCTAACGCCCTGTTTGAATACTTTAGAAATGCTTCCTCGCTTCCTTGTTTCCTTGATATGTAAGCGCAGATTTATAAGTAACTGGAGTGGCCTATGAGCCCTATGGGCACTGGTCTAAAGTAGTGCACTACATAGGGAATAGGGTGCCATTCTCTGGTCTAAAGTAGTGCACTACATAGGGAATAGGGTGCCCCTCAGTTGCGTGGCTGTGAGTTGAACTCCTGACAGATGTTGTTGACCACCTTGGGGACGAACTTGTAGAGGCTGTCAAACTCATCCACGAAGTAGGAGTGCTCCTTGTCGGGGTCGGTGGCGATGTACTCCAGCTCGTCCTGCGCTGCCCAGGCAATGCCGATGGAGTACGCTATCACACCTGGAGAGAGACAGGTAGTTAGAGAGAGACTGGAGTACGCTATCACACCTGGAGAGAGACGGGTAGTTAGAGACTGGAGTAGACTATCACACCTGGAGAGAGACGGGTAGTTAGAGACTGGAGTAGACTATCACAACTGGACAAACAGGAGACCAGGAGTGGGCAAACCTTTTGGCTCGATGGCCACGTTGGGATTTCAGAATTCGACAGAGGGGCCATACAGATTATTTTTTGCAACCTATTTGTTTGTAAAGATTTTGCCAGCCAGGAAAAGGGCACTTATTAGAAAATATATTAGGTCCATTATCATTTCTACATACTTTCTATATCTAGTCTTGGATGTTAAACATTTCTACTAATTCCCTCGCGGGCCGTAGTTTTCCCACCGCTGGATTAGACTGATAGAGATTGAGTATTAGGCTATCACACCTGGACCACAGTAAAGATTAGATTAGATACTAGCCACATATACTTCGTGACCAAAAGTATGTGGACACCTGCTCGTCAAACATCTCATTCCAAAATCATGGCCATTAATATGGAGTTGGTCCCCCCCCTTTGCTGCTATACCAGCCTCCACTCTTCTGGGAAGGCTTTCCACTAGATGTTGGAAAATTGCTGCGGGGGACTTGCTTCCATTAAGCCACAAGAGCGTTAGTGAGGTCAGGCACTGATGTTGGGCGATTAGGTCTGGCTCGCAGTCGGCGTTCCAATTCATCCCAAAGGTGTTCGATGGGGTTGAAGTCAGGGCTCAGTGCAGGCCAGTCAAGTTTTTCCACATCGATCTCGACAAACCATTTCAGTATGGACCTCGCTTTGTGCACGGGGGCATTGTCATGCTGAAACAGGAAAGGGCCTTCCCCAAACTGTTGCCACAAAGTTGGAAGCACAGAATCATCTATAATGTAATTGTATGCTGTAGCGTTAGGATTTTCCTTCACTGGAACTAAATGGCCTAGGCCGAACCATGAAAAACAGGTAGCGTTCTCCTGGCATCTGCCAAACCCAGATTCGTCCGTCGGACTGCTAGATGGTGAAGTGTGATTCATCACTCCAGAGTCCAATGGCGGCAAGCTTTACACCACTCCAGCTGACGCTTGGCATTGCGCATGGTGATCTTAGGCTTGTGTGCGGCTGCTCGGCCATTGAAACCCATTTCATGAAGCTTCCGACAAACGTTTATTGTGCTATTGCTTCCAGAGGCAGTTTGGAACACGGTAGTGAGTGTTGCATTTGATTGATTGATTTTTACGTGCTTCAGCACTCAGCGGTCCCGTTCTGTGAGCTTGTGTGGCCTACCACTTTGCAGCTGAGCCGTTGTTGCTCCTAGACGTTTCCACTTCACAATAACAGCACTTACAGTTGACCAGGGCAGCTCTAGCAGGGCAGAAAATTTGACTAAATGACTTATTGGAAAGGTGGCATCCTATGACGGTGCCACGTTGAAAGTCACTGAGCTCTTCAGTAAGGCCATTCTACTGCCAATGTTTGTCTATGGAGATCGCATGGCTGTGTGCTTGATTTTATACACCTGTCAGCAACGGGTGTGGATGAAATAGCCGAATCCACTAATTTGAAGGGGTGTCCACATACTTTTGTTTATATAGTGTATCTGTGATCAATATCTGTATTCCCAGTCATGTGAAATCCATAGATTAACTAATTAATTTCTTTCAATTTACTGATTTCCTTACATGAACTGTAACTCTTTGAATTGTTGCGTGTTGCATTTATATTCTTGTTCAGTGTAGCTTTCATTACATTTCAACTTGGTTTCACAACAACTTAGCTTTCATTACATTTAAACTGATCAATTCAACTTGGTTTCACAACAACTTAGCTTTCATTATATTTCAACTGATCAATTCAACTTGGTTTCACAACAACTTAGCTTTAATTATATTTCAACTTGGTTTCAAATAAAATTGTATTTGTCGCTGAATAAAACAGGTGTAGACCTTAAAGTGAAATTAGTCATTAAAACCTGTTTTTCAACCACTCCACAGATGTCTTGTTAACAAACTATAGTTTTGGCAAGTCGGTTAGGACATCTACTTTATGCATGACACAAGTAATTTTTCCAACAATTGTTTACAGACAGATTATTTCAGTTATAATTCACTGTATCACAATTCCAGTGGGTCAGAAGTTTACATACACTAAGTTGACTGTGCCTTTAAACAGCTTGGAAAATTCCAGAAAATGATGTCATGGCTTTAGAAGCTTCTGATTGGCTAATTGACATAGTTTGAGTCAATTGGAGATGTACCTGTGGATGTATTTCAAGGCCTACCTTCAAACTCAGTGCCTCTTTGCTTGACATCATGGGAAAATCAAAAGAAATCAGCCAAGACCTCAGAAAACAAATTGTAGACCTCCACAAGTGTGGTTCATCCTTGGGAGCAATTTCCAAACGCCTGAAAGTACCACGTTCATCTGTACAAACAATAGTACGCAAGTATAAACACTATCGGACCACGCAGCCGTCATACCGCTCAGGAAGGAGATGCGTTCTGTCTCCTAGTGATGAACATACTTTGGTGCGAAAAGTGCAAATCAATCCCAGAACAACAGCAAAGGACCTTGTGAAGATGCTGGAGGAAACCGGTACAAAAGTATCTATATCCACAGTAAAACGAGTCCTATATCGACATAACCTGAAAGGCCGCTCAGCAAGGAAGAAGCCACTGCTCCAAAACCGCCATAAAAAAGCCAGACTATGGTTTGCAACTGCACGTGGGGACAAAGATCGTACTTTTTGGAGAAATGTCCTCTGGTCTGATGAAACAAAAATAGACCTGTTTGGCCATAATGACCATCATTATGTTTGGAGGAAAAAGGGGGTTGCTTGCAAGCCGTAAAACACCATCCCAACCATGAAGCACGGGGGTGGCAGCATCATGCTGTGGGGGTGCTTTGCTGCAGGAGGGACTGGTGCACTTCACAAAATAGATGGCATCATTAGGAAGGAAAAGTATGTGGATATATTGAAGCAACATCTCAAGACATCAGTCAGGAAGTTAAAGCTTGGTCACAAATGGGTCTTCCAAATGGACAATGACCCCAAGCATACTTCCAAAGTTGTGGCAAAATGGCTTAAGGACAACAAAGTCAAGGTATTGGAGTGGCCATCACAAAGCCCTGACCTCAATCCTATAGAAAATATGTGGGCAGAACTGAAAAAGTGTGTGCGAGCAAGGAGTCTTACAAACCTGACTCAGTTCAACCAGTTCTGTCAGGAGGAATGGGCCAAAATTCACCCAACTTATTGTGGTAGGCTTGTGGAAGGCTACCCGAAACGTTTGACCCAAGTTAAACTATTTAAAGGCAATGCTACCAAATACTAATTGAGTGTATGTAAACTTCTGACCCACTGGAAATGTGATGAAATAAATAAAAGCTGAAATAAATCATTCTCTCTACTATTATTCTGACATTTCACATTCTTAAAATAAAGTGGTGATCCTAACTGACCTAAGACAGGGAAGTTTTACTAGGATTAAATGTCAGGAATTGTGAAAAACTGAGTTTAAATGTATTTGGCTGAGGTGTATGTAAACTTCCGACTTCAACTGTAGGTCCTGGATGGCAGGAAGCTTGTTCCCAGTGATGTACTGGGCCCTACGCATTACCCTCTGTAGCGCTTTGCGGTCGGATGCCGAGCAGTTGCCATACCAGGCGGTGATGCAACCGGTCAGGATGCTCTCGATGGTGCAGCTGTATAACTTTTTGAGGTTCTGGGGACCCATGCTAAATCTTTTCAATCCCTGAGGGGGAATAGGCTTTGTCGTGCCCTCTTCACGACTGTCTTGGTGTGTTTGGACCATGATAGTTCGTTGGTGATGTGGACCCCAAGGAACTTGTTAATGTTAACCTCCTCCCTATAGGCTGTCTCATCATTGTCGATGATCAGGCCTACCACTATTGTGTCTTCAGCAAACTTAATGATGGTGTTGGAGTCGTGCCTGGCCACGCAGTCGTGGGTGAACAGGGAGTACAGGAGGGGACTAAGCACGCACCCCTGAGGGGCCCCCGTGTTGAGGATCAGCGTGGCAGATGTGTTGTTGCCTACCCTTACCACCTGGGGGCGGCCCGTCAGGAAGTCCAGGATCCAGTTGCAGAGGGAGGTGTTTAGTCCCAGGGTCCTTAGCTTAGTGATGAGCTTTGTGGGCACTATGGTGTTGAACGCTGAGCTGTAGTCAATGAACAGCATTCTCACATAGGTGGTCCTTTTGTCCAGGTGGGAAAGGGCAGTGTGGAGTGCGACTGAGATTGCGTGTTCTGTGGATCTGTTGGGGCGGTATGTGAATTGGAGTGGGTCTAGGGTTTCCGGGATGATGGTGTTGATATGATTCATGACCAGCCATTCAAAGCACTTCATGGCTACCAATGTGAGTGCTATGGGGCGGTAGTCATTTAGGCAGGTTACCTTCACTTTCTTGGGCACAGGAACTATGGTTGTCTGCTTGAAACATGTAGGTATTACAGACTCGGTCAGGGAGAAATTGAAAATGTCAGTGAAGACACTTGCCAGTTGGTCCGCGCATGCTCTGAGTACACGTCCTGGTAATCCGTCTGGTCTTGCGACCTGTTTAAAGGTCTTGCTCACATCGGCTACGGAGAGCGTGATCACAACTGCTGGTGCTCTCATGCATGCTTCTGTGTTGCTTGCCTCAAAGCGAGCATAAAAGGTATTTAGCTCGTCTGGTAGGCTTGCGTCACTGGGCAGCTCGCATCTGGGTTTCCCTTTGTAGTCCGTAATAGTTTGCAAGCCCTGCCACATCTGATAAGCATCAGAGCTGGTGTAGTAGGATTAAATCTTAGTCCTGTATAGACGCTTTGCCTGTTTGATGGTTCGTCTGAGGGCATAGCGGGATTTCTTATAAGCGTCCAGATTAATGTCCCGCTCCTTGAAAGCGGCAGATCTAGCCTTTAGCTCGGTGTGGATGTTGCCTGTAATCCATGGCTTCTGGTTGGGGTATGTACGTATGGTCACTGTGGGGACGACGTCGCCGATTTACTTATTTATTAATCCGGTGACTGAGGTGGTATACTCCTCAATGTCATTGGATGAACCCCCCAGAACATATTCTAGTCTGTGCTAGCAAAACAGTCCTGTAGCATAGCATCTGCGTCATCTGACCACTTCCATATTGAGCGAGTCACTGGTACTTCTATCGTATCTGAAGATTATGCCTTTGTTAAATGTTTTTCATGAAGAAATGGAATGTTGTTTGTGTTAGTATCAAGAGGTTTAGTATCAAGATGTTTTGGGTGTGACGTCACATACAACAGACCGGAAGTGTCTTGTAGACAGGGGAGACTGGGGATTGGCCAGAAGAGGGAGCTTCATTGTTTATAAATAGGGGGGTTAAACGAAGAAGAAGTCAGAGCGAGCAGCCATTCGGAGGCGTCGCTCTCCGGGTGTCATGTCACCTGTCATTTATGCTGTAACCTCGTGATTTTAATAAAAGCCTCTAACACGATGCAGCATAGACGGACTCTTTGTTGACAGCAATAATGACCACCATTCACCCGATACGACACTTCCTGCTTTAGTTTTTGCTTGTAAACAGGAATTAGGAGGAAATAAATATGGTCAGATTTGCCAAATGGAGGGAGAGCATGCGTCTTTGTGGAGTAAAGGTGGTCTAGAGTTTTGTTTTTTTCTGGTTGCACATGCTGGTAGAAATTAGGGAAAACAATTTTAAGTTTGCCTGCATTAAAATCCCCGGCCACTAGGAGCGCCGCATTTTCTTGTTTGCTTATGGCCTTCTACAGCTCGTTTAGTGCGGTCTTAGTGCCAGCATCGGTTTGTGGTGGTAAATAGACAGCTACGAAAAATATAGATGAGAACTCTCTTGGTAAATAGTGTGGTCTACAGCTTATCATGAGGTACTCTACCTCAGGCGTGCAATACCTTGAGACTTCCTTAATATTAGACATCGCGCACCAGCTGTTATTGACAAATAGACACACACCCCCACCCCCACCCCTTGTCTTACCAGGCTGTTCTGCCGAACTGTCTGTCACACCAACTTAGCTTCCAAATGAAGAACTAATAAAAGAGCAATCCAAAATGATCCACCAGTACGATGCTAAATTACCAGGCCTTCATATAGTGGTGCTTTATTTATTTAAAGAGGAGCGTTTTCCCCCATTGGCCAGATGTTCTGACCACACCAATCAACCTCTAACTTCTGACCCCTCACCTTGGCGGTGGACGGCCAGTGCCGGAGCTCTGACATCATCGTAGCTCCTCCCGTCGGTGATAACGATCATGATCTTGCGTTTGTTGGGTTTGGACTTGCTGAACAGCTGCTCAGCTGCGTAGGTGATAGCTGCTCCAGTACTGGTCCCGCCGCTCCAGTAATTAATCCTTTTTATGGCGTTGAGCAGATCAGCTTTGTTGTTGTGTTGCCCGAAGGCGAACTCCAGCCGTTGTTCGTACGTATACTGCACCGCGCCGACCCGCGTGTCCGTGTCCGATATCTCAAACTCCCGCGTGATGTTAGCGACGAACTGCAGGACGGTCCGGAAGTTCCCGGTGCCCACAGAGCTGGATCCGTCGATGACGAAGGCGATGTCGTTAGCGTTAAGGCAGGTCTTGCTGCAGACGAGACGGTCGGTGTCGCATACACGCTTGACGAGGGGTTGGACTGCCTTCCGCAGGGCGAACCAGCTTGACACGGGCAGGGAGAAGAAACCGTTGGTCCGACACACCGCCTGTTGAGAGATGGGAAATGACAAGAGGTGGTTAGGTAGGGATTCATGAAAGGACAGGGCAAAACAAGTCAGCGAATTGGATGTGTTAACATAGCTAGGGGTGACCCAGCGACCATCATCTCTATATACCTTATCCACAAAGTTCGGCTCCACCACATTCTGCTTCTCGTTGTCATCGGGTCCCTCGATGGTCACAAAGAAGATGTTGATACCAGACTCTCTGGCCTGGCGTGATGCCTCCTCTACCTTGTCAGTGGGCCAGCCGTCTACCAGAACCACAGCAACGTTGGGCGCTCCGCCCCGGTTACCGTTGGCGTCGCTGAAGTAATGTTTGTTGATATAGGAGAGGGCCTTTCCTATGAGAACACCAGGGGGCAGCAGAGTGCTTAACAGACAGACAGCTGAAGTAATGTTTGTTGATATAGGAGAGGGCCTTCCCTAGGAAAACACCAGGGGGCAGCAGAGAAGTAGACAGACAGACAGACAGACAGACAGACAGACAGACAGACAGAGCTGAAGTTCACTACATGACCAAAAGTATGTGGACACCTGCTTGTCGAACATCTCATTCCAAAATCATGGGCATTAATATGGAGTTGGTCCCCCCTTTGCTGCTATAACAGCCTCCACTCTTCTGGGAAGGCTTTCCACTAGATGTTGGAACATTGCTGCGGGGACTTGCTTCCATTCAGCCACAAGAGCATTAGTGAGGTCAGGCACTGATGTTGGGCGATTAGGACTGGCTCGCAATCTGCGTTCCAATTCATCCCAAAGGTGTTCAATGAGGTTGAGGTCAGGGCTCTGTGCAGGCCAGTCAAGTTCTTCCACACCGATCTCAACAAACCATTTCTGTATGGACCTCGCTTTGTGCATGGGGGCATTGTCATGCTCAAACAGGAAAGGGCCTTCCCCAAATTGATGCCACAAAGTAGAAGAACAGAATCGTTTAGAATGTCATTGTATGATGTAGCGTTAAGATTTCCCTTCACTGGAACTAAGGGGCCTAGCCCGAACCATGAAAAACAGCCCCAGACCATTATTCCTCTTCCACCAAACTTTACAGTTGGCACTATGCATTGGGGCAGGTAGTGTTCTCCTGGCATCCGCGAAACCCAGATTAGTCCGTTGGACTGCCAGATGGTAAAGCGTGATTCATCACTCCAGAGAACGCATTTCCACTACTCCAGAGTCCAATGGCAGTGAGCTTTACACCACTCCAGCCAACATTTGGCATTGCGCATGGTGATCTTAGGCTTGTATGCGGCTGCTCGGCCATGGAAACCCATTTCATGAAGCTCCCGACGAAAAGTGAATGTGCTGACGTTGCTTCCAGAGGCAGTTTGGAACTCGGTAGTGAGCGTTGCAACCGAGGACAGACGATTTTTATGCACTATGCGCTTCAGCACTCGGCGTTCCCGTTCTGTGAGCTTGTGTGGCCGACCACTTCGGGGCTGAGCCGTTGTTGCTCCTAGACATTTCCACTTCACAATAACAGCACTTACAGTTGACCCGGGCAGCTCTAGCAGGGCAGAAATGTGACGAACTGACTTGTTGGAAAGGTGGCATCCTATGACGGTGCCACGTTGAAAGTCACTGAGCTCTTCAGTAAGGCCATTCTACTGCCAATGTTTGTCTATGGAGATTGCATGGCTGTGTACTCGATTTTATAGACCTGTCAGCAATGGGTGTGGCTGAAATAGCCGAATCCACTAATTTGAAGGGGTGTCCACATACTTTTGGGAAATTGTAAACAGTAGTGTAGTTTGTTGATATAGGAGATGACCTTCCCTAGGAGTACACCAGGGGGCAGCAGAGAAGTTAACACAGACAGACACAGACAGCTGAGGTAGTTTAATACAGGAGAGGGCCTTCCCTAGGAGTACACCAGGGGGCAGCAGAGAGGTGGTTAAAACAGAGAGAGATCCAAACACACAACGTTTCTGTAAACACATGCACACAACGGAGCCCGTTAAAATGGGAGGTTTTGTTCTAAACTGCCTTCCAGTAAGTGTTCTAATCTAAGATGTCCACCTCCATTTCCTGTAGCCTAATTATTTATTTAACCCTTATTTAAGCAGGTAAATTGACTGAGAACACGTGTCATCTGGCTCTCATGGTTGACTTGATTAACTGTTATTTAAGCAGGTAATTTGACTGAGAACACGTGTCATCTGGCTCTCATGGTTGACTTGATTAACTGTTATTTAAGCAGGTAAATTGACTGAGAACACGTGTCATCTGGCTCTCATGGTTGACTTGATTAACTGTTATTTAAGCAGGTAAATTGACTGAGAACACGTGTCATCTGGCTCTCATGGTTGACTTGATTAACTGTTATTTAAGCAGGTAAATTGACTGAGAACACGTGTCATCTGGCTCTCATGGTTGACTTGATTAACTGTTATTTAAGCAGGTAAATTGACTGAGAACACGTGTCATCTGGCTCTCATGGTTGACTTGATTAACCGTTATTTAAGCAGGTAAATTGACCGAGAACACGCGTCATCTGGCTCTCATGGTTGACTTGATTAACCGTTATTTAAGCAGGTAAATTGACTGAGAACACGCGTCATCTGGCTCTCATGGTTGACTTGATTAACTGTTATTTAAGCAGGTAAATTGACTGAGAACACGCGTCATCTGGCTCTCATGGTTGACTTGATTAACTGTTATTTAAGCAGGTAAATTGACTGAGAACACGCGTCATCTGGCTCTCATGGTTGACTTGATTAACTGTTATTTAAGCAGGTAAATTGACCGAGAACACGTGTCATCTGGCTCTCATGGTTGACTTGATTAACCGTTATTTAAGCAGGTAAATTGACCGAGAACACGCGTCATCTGGCTCTCATGGTTGGTGGTCTGTGTACTCCCTTGGTCAGGGTTCACTTGTAAAAGACGTCAATCTCATTGTGACGTCCCTGGTTAAATAAAGGATAAATAAATACAAAATAACAGAAACATCTGTGAGTGAAGACATGTTGTTGATGAGAATGGAGACAAGAGGCAGAGACTAACTGGCACATTGATTAGAGGGGAGGTTCTATTCTGTAAACACACAAAACCCTATTTGTATCCAACTGCAATGTTTAGCAGAGTCACAAAGACCACATGTGGCATCAGATTAAAGCGAACCATCACTTCCTGACAGTAGCCTGACCCCTGGCCAATCAGGGCTGGTAGAACCAGATGCCTTTGGTCAGGAGGCTAGGAGTAAAACACTGTCATTTAACTCAGTGTCTAGGGTCAGATTTAGATTTAATTATAGCCTCTCAGACTCTCAGCATGTGAAAATATGGTAAAGATTTTTGTGAAACAAGCGATAATTGTGCCCCTTTTCACTTTCGCACTTAAGTGTGTGGTCATGGTGCCATGGTGACATGGTGCCATCTGGCCTTGCTGTGCTCTTAGGGTTCTTCGGCTGTCCCCCCATAGGAGAACCGGTTTTGGTTCCAGGTAGAACCCTTTTTGGTTCCAGGTAGAACCCTTTTTGGTTCCAGGTAGAACCCTTTTTGGTTTCAAGTAGAACCCTTTTTGGTTCCAGGTAGAACCCTTTTGGGTTCCATGTAGAACCCCTCTAAGGGTTCTTCAAAGGGTTCTCCTATGGGTCCTCTGTAGCTCAATTGGTAGAGCACGGCGCTTGTAACGCCAGGGTAGTGGGTTCAATCCCCGGGGACCACCCATACGTAAAAATGTATGCACACATGACTGTAAGTCGCTTTGGATAACAGCGTCTGATAAATGGCATATTATTATTATTATTATTAAGAACCCTTTTAGGTTCTAGATAGCGCCTTTCTTTCTAAGAAAGAGGAACTCAGTCCGGCTTTCAACTTAATCTTGAAAGTTGTAATAGTAGAATGCACAAGGTGCTATTTCTAAATTAGGTAGTACATCACCAGTTCCTCTTGTCATGTCAGTCATTGCAGACCTTAGAGAGCTATTTATAACTTTATAAATGTATAACTATTTTCTAGATGTTTTATGATATTCGGACAATACAGGTTTTTATTTATTTCATTCATTCATTTATTCACCGACTCACCCACGTTGGACATCCCTCCCTTCTGTGTGATCTTGTCTACGGCAGGTTTCAGCTCTCTGGAGTTAGTATAGGCCTTCAGACTGAACTCTGTTACCGGATCATCTCTGTAGAGATAACAACAATATCAACAGCATGCATTTGAGAAAGAAAGAAGAGAAAGAAAGAAGAGAAAGAGAACAGAAGAGAAAGGAAGAGAATACCCACTGGGCACACTGGTTGAATCAACGTTGTTTCCACATTGAACCAACGTGGATTAGCCATTGAATTGATACCTATAGTATTCTATACTAATACAATTGCTCTGAGAAATAGATTTTGTTTAACAAGTAATATTTTTTTATTTCTCAAAATGTTAGGGGTCAAAATGATTGACATCCCTGTTTTCAAAACCTTTCAATACCTCAGTTTGCGAGGATAATGGCACTGAGCCTTTTTTCTAAACTGTTTTATGAGATTGGAGAACACGTTAGGAGGGATCTTAGACCGTTCCTCTATACAGAATCCTTCCAGATCATTGATATCCTTCGTCTGCTCTTATGAACCGCCCTCTTCAGTTCAAACCACAGGTTTTCAGTGGGGTTACTTACCCATATTGGATGATATATATTTAGGGGTTACTTATCCACATTGGATGATATATACATATATATATATATACACTGCTCAAAAAAATAAAGGGAACACTTAAACAACACAATGTAACTCCAAGTCAATCACACTTCTGTGAAATCAAACTGTCCACTTAGGAAGCAATACTGATTGACAATACATTTCACATGCTGTTGTGCAAATGGAATAGACAACAGGTGGAAATGATAGGCAATTAGCAAGACACCCCCCAATAAAGAAGTGGTTCTGCAGGTGGTGACCACAGACCACTGCTCAGTTCCTATGCTTCCTGGCTGATGTTTTGGTCACTTTTGAATGCTGGCGGTGCTTTCACTCTAGTGGTAGCATGAGACGGAGTCGACAACCCACACAAGTGGCTCAGGTAGTGCAGCTCATCCAGGATGGCACATCAATGCGAGCTGTGGCAAGAAGGTTTGCTGTGTCTGTCAGCGTAGTGTCCAGAGCATGGAGGCGCTACCAGGAGACAGGCCAGTACATCAGGAGACGTGGAGGAGGCCGTAGGAGGGCAACAACCCAGCAGCAGGACTGCTACCTCCGCCTTTGTGCAAGGAGGAGCAGGAGGAGCACTGCCAGAGCCCTGCAAAATGACCTCTAGCAGGCCACAAATGTGCATGTGTCTGCTCAAACGGTCAGAAACAGACTCCATGAGGGTGGTATGAGGGCCCGACATTGAAAGGTGGGGGTTGTGCTCACAGCCCAACACCGTGCAGGACGTTTGGCATTTGCCAGAGAACACCAAGATTGGCAAATTCGCCACTGGCGCCCTGTGCTCTTCACAGATGAAAGCAGGTTCACACTGAGCACGTGACAGACGTGACAGAGTCTGGAGACGATGTGCTCGCCAGAGGTAGCCTGACTGCCATTAGGTACCAATATGAGATCCTCAGACCCCTTGTGAGACCATATGCTGGTGCGGTTGGCCCTGGGTTCCTCCTAATGCAAGCCTCATGTGGCTGGAGTGTGTCAGCAGTTCCTGCAAAAGGAAGGCATTGATGCTATGGACTGGCCCGCCCGTTCCCCAGACCTGAATCCAATTGAGCACATCTGGGACATCATGTCTCGCTCCATCCACCAACGCCACGTTGCACCACAGACTGTCCAGGAGTTGGCGGATGCTTTAGTCCAGGTCTGGGAGGAGATCCCTCAGGAGACCATCCGCCACCTCATCAGGAGCATTCCCAGGCGTTGTAGGGAGGTCATACAGGCACGTGGAGGCAACACACACTACTGAGCCTCATTTTGACTTGTTTTAAGGACATTACATCAAAGTTGGATCAGCCTGTAGTGTGGTTTTCCACTTTAATTTTGAGGGTGACTCCAAATCCAGACCTCCATGGGTTGATAAATTAGATTTCCATTGATAATCCATCCAAATAATTTTTGTGTGATTTTGTTGTCAGCACATTCAACTATGTAAAGAAAAAAGTATTTAATAAGATTATTTCATTCATTCAGATCTAGGATGTGTTATTTTAGTGTTCCCTTTATTTTTTTGAGCAGTGTATATTACCAGTCAAAAGTTTGGACACCTACTCATTCAGGGGTGTTTACATTTTAGTCATTTAGCAGACGCTCTTATCCAGAGCCACTTACATTTTTTCTTTTTTCTTTCTTTTTTACTATTTTCTACATTGTAGAATAATAGTGAAGACATCAAAACTATGAAATTACACATATGGAATCATGTAGTAACCAAAAAAGTGTTAAACAAATCAAAATATATTTTATATTTGAGATTCTTCGAAGTAGCCACCCTTTGCCTTGATGACAGCTTTGCACACTCTTGGAATTCTCTGAACCAGCTTCATGAGGTAGTCACCTGGAATGCATTTCAATCAACAGGTGTGCCTTCTTAAAAGTTAATTTGTGGAATGTATTTCCTTCTTAATGCGTTTGAGCCAATGACAAGGTAGGGGTGGTATACAGAAGATAGCCCTATTTGGTAAAAGACCAAGTCCATATTATGGCAAGAACAGCTCAAATAAGCAAAGAGAAACGACAGTCCATCATTACTTTAAGACATGAAGGTCAGTCAATACGGAACATTTCAAGAACTTTGAAAGTTTCTTAAAGTGCAGTCGCAAAAACCATCAAGCGCTATGATGAAACTGGCTCTCATGAGGACCGCCACAGGAAAGGAAGACCCAGAGTTACCTCTGCTGCAGAGGATAAGTTAATTACAGTTAACTGCACCTCAGAAATCCTTCACATAGTTCAAGTAACAGACACATCTCAACATCAACTATTCAGAGGAGACTGCGTGAATCAGAACTTCATGGTCGAATTGCTCAAAGAAACCACTACTAAAGGACACCAATAAGAAGAAGAGACCTGCTTGGGCCAAGAAACACGAGCAATGGACATTAGACCAGTGGAAATGTGTCCTTTGGTCTGGAGTCCAAATTGGAGATTTTTGGTTCCAACCGCTGTGCCTTTGTGAGACGTAGTGTAAGTGAACGGATGATCTCTGCATGTGTGGTTCCCACCGTGCAGCATGGAGGAGGAGGAATGATGGTGTGGGGGTGCTTTGCTGGTGACACTGTCTGTGATTTATTTAGAATTGAAGGCACACTTAACCAGCATGGATACCACAGCATTCCGCAGCGATACTCCTTCCCACAAATTAACTTTAAGAAGGCACACATGTTAATTGAAATGCATTCCAGGTGACTACCTCATGAAGCTGGTTGAGAGAATGCCAAACGTGTGCAAAGCTGTCATCAAGGCAAAGGGTGGCTATTCGAAGAATCTCAAATATAAAATATATTTTGATTTGTTTAACACTTTTTTGGTTACTACATGATTCCATATGTGTTATTTCATAGTTTTGATGTCTTTACTATTATTCTACAATGTAGAAAATAGTAAAAATAAAGAAAAACCCTTGAATGAGTAGGTGTGTCCAAACTTTTGACTGGTAGTGTATATATTTAGGGGTTACTTACCCGTATTGGATGACGCCCATCATAGGTCCGGCCACGCCCACATTGATGACCTGTGCCACCTCAGCCAGGAAGTCTTTCTGGATCTTAAAGCGACGCTTCCCAATACTCCAGCTACCGTCCATCAGCCATGCTATGTCAACTTTACAGTCTGCCAATCAATCAATAAATCAATCAATGTGATATCCCAATACTCCAGCTACCGTCCATTAACCACGCTATGTCAACTGTAAAGTCTGCCAATCAATCAATCAATTAATCAGTCAATATGATATCCCAATACTTCAACTACCGTCCATTAACCAAGCTATGTCTACCTTTCAATCAATCAATCAATGTTATATCATAGGTGTTATACCATATAACACATTAAAAAAACAACTATCCAGCCTGGTCCCAGATCTGTATTTGCAGTCTTGCCAACTCCTATGGTGAACGACCGTGTGTGTGCATGTGTGTGGGAACATACTTGGGTCTCCCTGAGTAACAGGCTCGGGTCCGGCCCGGGGTATTGAGTCCTGCTCTCTCACACTGAAACCTAAAGACAGAAGATGACAGACAGAAGAGAAGATGACAGACAGAAGAGAAGATGACAGACATGTCAAACAAAACAGAGAAGACAATAACTGCAGATAATGAACATCATCATTCTTTTACCAACTGATCATTACAAGATAAACAGACCACATCTAAGGCTGGATTCACTATACATTTGAGACCTCAAGTTTTGGTCCTGGAGAGCCATATCTGTGTCTGTCTGTGTGATCTCAAGGCAGCTGGGACCATAGTCACCAAGAAAACAATTGGTAACACACTACGCCGTGAAGGACTGAAATCCTGCAGCGCCCGCAAGGTCCCCCTGCTCAAGAAAGCACATATACATGCCCGTCTGAAGTTTGCCAATGAACATCTGAATGATTCAGAGGAGAACTGGGTGAAAGTGTTGTGGTCAGATGAGACCAAAATGGAGCTCTTTGGCATCAACTCAATTCACTGTGTTTGGAGGAGGAGGAATTCTGCCTATGACCCCAAGAACACCATCCCCACCGTCAAACATGGAGGTGGAAACATTATGCTTTGGGGGTGTTTTTCTGCTAAGGGGACAGGACAACTTCACTGCATCAAAAGGACGATGGACGGGGCCATGTACCGTCAAATCTTGGGTGAGAACCTCCTTCCCTCAGCCAGGGCATTGAAAATGGGTCGTGAATGGGTATTCCAGCATGACAATGACCCAAAACACACGGCCAAGGCAACAAAGGAGTGGCTCAAGAAGAAGCACATTAAGGTCCTGGAGTGGCCTAGCCAGTCTCCAGACCTTAATCCCATAGAAAATCTGTGGAGGGAGCTGAAGGTTCGAGTTGCCAAACGTCAGCCTCAAAACCTTAATGACTTGGAGAAGATCTGCAAAGAGGAGTGGGACAAAATCCCTCCTGAGATGTGTGCAAACCTGGTGGCCAACTACAAGAAACGTCTGACCTCTGTGATTGCCAACAAGGGTTTTGCCACCAAGTACTAAGTCATGTTTTGCAGAGGGGTCAAATACTTATTTCCCTCATTAAAATGTAAATCAATTTATAACATTATTGACATGCGTTTTTCAGGATTTTTTTGTTGTTATTCTGTCTCTCACTGTTCAAATAAACCTACCATTAAAATTATAGACTGATAATTTCTTTGTCAGTGGGCAAACGTACAAAATCAGCAGGGGATCAAATACTTTTTTCCCTCACTGTATACTGACCAGAGAGGTATCCTACAATGATATACTGACCAGAGAGGTATCCTACAATGATATACTGACCAGAGAGGTATCCTACAATGATATACTGACCAGAGAGGTATCCTACAATGATATACTGACCAGAGAGGTATCCTTTGGCAACGAATCCTTCAGAACTAACCTGCTCCGGAGCAGGCTAACGCTAACTCAGGGCTAACTCCACATACCCTGAATGAAATGACTGAGCCGTGAGTTGAGGACCAATGAAATGACTGAGCCGTGAGTTGAGGACCAATGAAATGACTGAGCCGTGAGTTGAGGACCAATGAAATGACTGAGCCGTGAGTTGAGGACCAATGAAATGACTGAGCCGTGAGTTGAGGACCAATGAAATGACTGAGCCGTGAGTTGAGGACCAATGAAATGACTGAGCCGTGAGTTGAGGACCAATGAAATGACTGAGCCGTGAGTTGAGGACCAATGAAATGACTGAGCCGTGAGTTGAGGACCAATGAAATGACTGAGCCGTGAGTTGAGGACCAATGAGATGACTGAGCCGTGAGTTGAGGACCAATGAGATCAGATTCCTTCCCTCCCTCTCGTAATGATTGCGTCATCATCCCCTTCATTTGTGTTAAAAAATAGTAATGTTAAAATATATCACATTACACATTTAGTAACGACAGAATGCATTTTAAACTTCACGCACTGTAACACTTTTGTATAACCCAATACAATTATTTTATCAATAGGAGTAAGGTGCTTGTGGTTGTGCATTGATAAGCACAGTAAAGTAAAACTAATATAATAAAGATGGTACTTCAAGAAGCCTATTTTACACCACAGCCTGCTGAATTTGCAAGATAACTTTTCTTTCATTAGATTTCAGTACAAATTTAAAATGTGTCACTGACTCTCCCATGGATTGATGTTTCAACATTGTCCTCAATGAAGAGTTTGGCATTCGACTGGCAGTTGCAAGCCTGCTAGAGATAGCAGCAGGCGGGAAAACAATATCCACCCTCGTAGTACGGGTGAAGCCTGAGCTGGAATGTGAAGCTAACTGAAGCGCCGGATAGCTTTAGAAAACCCTGAGTTGATCTAGCTTGCTTCGTAGGATACCCCTCAGGCTGTTTTTGCTGGTGACCAGCCTTTGCTGTGTTTTCGCTGGTGACCAGCCTTCGCTGTGTTGTCGCTGGTGACCAGCCTTCGCTGTGTTTTGGAAACAGCATACAAGAATATGCTGGTCACCCGCAATCCCAGCATCAAGTCACATTATTCTGGCTCGCAAAGTGTTGTCTAATTTAGTGTTGGGGAAACTAAGCTTCCTGAAGCATTGAAGTTTTCCAGCCAAATGTGTTGAAAATAGGTTCATTACTCGAGGCTTTGATCGACACAGTGAACACTAGTGGCACCTGCTGGACAAAATAATTTAGAGCAGCCAAATTATTATAGATGACGTCCCACACCCTTTAGTGCTTGCACAGCTTTTTGCGTCTTCTATCAAACCAATAACAAAACAGGAAAAATTACCAACTAACCCTACACTCATTAAAAGCCACCACCTTATTCCAACACTTTAACCCAACGGCCTGAGAGGACGGGACACTATCACTCAACACACCCTGTAACTCTTCTGAAGTCAAATCTCGTACCCCAAAGTACTTCTCTGCAGCTGCCACCACAACATCTATTTTCTGTGACTTACGTTCCATCTCTGCGGTACAGTTAATAACCATTGCTATGTACGCTACGAAGCCAACCTTACTGAAACATATATCACTCGTTGGCCTATCCCTCTGTTCTGGCCCAGATCTACTATTAACAAGGATCCTCTCAGAATCCCTCCCCCTTGATCCACCCTCCTCTACTTTATTCACTGCCTCAGAATACGACACCTTCTCCACTACTGTAACCCCGGCCACCTCAACCTGCCTCTCTCGCACCGGGCACCTCTGATCCCCAGCAACATGGGCACCCCTACAGTTGACACACACATTTTTGCCCACCAAAACTACACATTCCTCTGTCCCATGTCCTCCTGCACACTTTCCACATCTTGGATTCTCCCTCCTGCTCTACTGCAACATGACCGTAAACATGGCACCTGTAACACCGCAGTGTATTCGGCACAAACACTCTAACAGCATAACTCATATATCCTAACATTACTTTTTCAGGTAAAAACTCTGAATCAAAGCTCAAAATAACAGATACCTCTGTTTCACCAATCTCCACACCAAGAATCTTCAACTTAAATTGCTCCACCTCCACACTTAACGCTACCCAAGAAATCTCTCCCTTCAATGGTGCCCTGTACCTAAGCACAAATCAAGATACAAGTCTTTCCCCAAGAACAGGGTGGTTCTTCACCACCATCACAGCAGTAAAGAACCCCTCTGATAGGCCCCTTACATCAGCCTCACCCCTGACAATAAATCCCTCAATAACCTTTTTTTTTGGAGGGAGTGTATACTCGTCCGGCAGGGTTTGCAAAACCACACCCATCATGATCATATTTCCCAGCATGCTCTATTGCAGTTAGATTTTTTTGAATTGTTTGTTTCATTATCTGTGTTTTTGCCTTGTACATTAATCGATTTATCAATCAATTCATGTTATGCTACACAAAGATAAATAACATAAATGTTTCTAATCTATTCCAATCTGTTAGTTGGATTTATTTCACCCATTACTGAGATGGCTGTTCCAGTTTAGGCAGTCTGCCTATTCATCCCTGGCAGTCATTCTGAATGCCGATTGTAAGTGAATAAAAGTTCAAATTGTCAGATATCCCCACTCTGGCTGGATTCCAATAGGAATTAGACTAGTGATGTTACGTTTGATACTGGAGCATGCGTCGAAATCGCTAAGCAGTTTATTTCAAAGCGGGTGTGCCGATGCTTGTATCGCTTTATCAGAAGCACGTGATCAATGACGTCCGAAGCTTCGTTTCATCCAACATTCATTTCAGTTCCCTTTTCACATGTTGAAACACAAAGTATAATATATATATATATATATATATATATATATATATATATATATATATATATATATATATATATATATATATATATATAATGGATTTATACTATAGTCCAGTTGGGGGCGGTAATGCAACATATTGGATGCCAACCGCCGTTAAACTCCACCAAAGAAGAAGAAGAAGAAGAGGCTGAGCCCCTCTTTTAACACTGTACGTTTTATATCTTTGAGACCATTGGTAAGAGGTTACTGTGCATTTCACAGTCATTTAATGGAAGTTAGTTGCCTGGAAGTTGCTGTGAATTTTGCGTTACCTAATTGGCAACCAGCTGTCAGTGAGTTATTGTAAACTTCACAGTAACTTAATAGCCAGTAACTGCTAGTAACTCATTGGCAACCAGCTGTCAGTGAGTTATTGTAAACTTCACAGTAACTTAATAGCCAGTAACTGCTAGTAACTCATTGGCAACCAGCTGTCAGTGAGTTATTGTAAACTTCACAGTAACTTAATAGCCAGTAACTGCTAGTAACTCATTGGCAACCAGCTGTCAGTGAGTTATTGTAAACTTCACAGTAACTTAATAGCCAGTAACTGCTAGTAACTCATTGGCAACCAGCTGTCAGTGAGTTATTGTAAACTTCACAGTAACTTAATAGCCAGTAACTGCTAGTAACTCATTGGCAACCAGCTGTCAGTGAGTTATTGTAAACTTCACAGTAACTTAATAGCCAGTAACTGCTAGTAACTCATTGGCAACCAGCTGTCAGTGAGTTATTGTAAACTTCACAGTAACTTAATAGCCAGTAACTGCTAGTAACTCATTGGCAACCAGCTGTCAGTGAGTTATTGTAAACTTCACAGTAACTTAATAGCCAGTAACTGCTAGTAACTCATTGGCAACCAGCTGTCAGTGAGCTATTGTAAACTTCACAGTAACTTAATAGCCAGTAACTGCTAGTAACTCATTGGCAACCAGCTGTCAGTGAGCTATTGTAAACTTCACAGTAACTTAATAGCCAGTAACTGCTAGTAACTCATTGGCAACCAGCTGTCAGTGAGCTATTGTAAACTTCACAGTAACTTAATAGCCAGTAACTGCTAGTAACTCATTGGCAACCAGCTGTCAGTGAGCTATTGTAAACTTCACAGTAACTTAATAGCCAGTAACTGCTAGTAACTCATTGGCAACCAGCTAACTTACATGCAACTATCTGCCAGTAGCTCAATCTACCTTCACTGAACTTTTCTGACAACAAGAAAGCTTAAAACATTAGGTAAAAACTATTATTTGTGGTATGCACACTTGGGACCCAGCCTCACCTGGCCGCAACCTTTTAGTTGGCAGCAAACCATCAGGTCAGTGAGCGTGACAGAGATCAGCCACAGTAAGTAACTGTGACTTTTACAATAAGTACTTGCAGCAAGCAGACAGTAAGTTATTGAAAATGAAACGTGAACTTCCCAGTGACCAACTGCCATCAAGTTAGTGAAAAATGAACAGTAACCTCTTAACACTTCCTGATTCTCACAATCACTTCCTGATTCTTGTAGAACTGGGCGTGGACAAATTAGGTGGTCAACCTTCGTCAACATAACTATAAAACCACTTAAATTGGTACAACACTTCCACTAACGATTGGCACAAATACAACACATTTTAGACCATGCCCCCAAATAGGCTAATGAGCCCCCACCAGCACATTGCCCCACCTACATTTCAGTGCAGTGAAAGTAAGGTAGACAACAACAAGTCATTTTACAACAATAACACCTTAATTCAACTGTAAAAAATACTGTATTTTTAATGCAACTCAGTAGCCTGTAACTTACCGTCAAATTACAGGTAATTCTGCCATAAGCACATCTGAAGAATCCTGTATGTATAACTGTAGAACCTGTCATTGGTTCTACCTGGAACCAGAGGGTTCTTCATGAGAGGGTTCTAAATGGAACTCAAAGGGGTTCCCCTACAAGGACAAATCAAAGGGTTCTACGTGGCTCCAGAAAGGGTTCTGCCATAGGGACAAATGACAGAACTCTGTAACCAGAGGGTTCTTCATGACAGGGTTCTACGTAGAACCCAAAGGGACAAAATGAAAAACACACAAGAGCTCCTTGTGAGAGGGTTCTAATGACAGGGACAAATGACAGAATGTCTATTGGTTCTAATGTTTGAACAATCTCTATCATACCCGAAGATCCAGTGGCGTAGCAGGAAATTTACGTCACTGGTAACGGAGAGGTTGTGAGTTCAAATCCCAAGTGAGGTTGACTCCAAAGTAATTAGAATTTTGCTGGTCTGCAAAACCAATGCCGATCGTTATCATATTTCCCAGCATGCTCTATTGCAGTTAGATTTTTTTGAATTGTTTGTTTCAATAGCTATGTTTTTGCATTTTGTATTTTATTAAGATCCCCGTTAGCTGTTGAGAAAGCAGCAGCTACTCTTCCTGGGGTCTACAACAAAACATGAAACAAACCAGCATAATGTGATTGATGTTGGTTTTGCTTTAGCATTTTGCTGGTCACCAGTGTCCAAAACACAACGAATGTTGGTCACCAGCGAAAACACAACGAATGTTGGTCACCAGCGAAAACACAACGAATGTTGGTCACCAGCGAAAACACACCGAATGTTGGTCACCAGCGAAAACACACCGAATGTTGGTCACCAGCGAAAACACACCGAATGTTGGTCACCAGCGAAAACACACCGAATGTTGGTCACCAGCGAAAACACACCGAATGTTGGTCACCAGCGAAAACACAACGAATGTTGGTCACCAGCGAAAACACAACGAAGGTTGGTCACCAGCGAAAACACAACGAATGTTGGTCACCAGCGAAAACACAACGAAGGCTGGTCACCAGAGAAAACTAGTGATGGGGAAACGAAGCTTCATGAAGCATCGAGCATTTCGAGCCAATTGTGTCGAATATAGGTTACTCGAGGCTTTGATCAACACAGTGAACACTAGTGGCACCTGCTGGTCAAAATAATTTAGAACAGCCAAATTATTATAGATGACGTCCCACACCCCGTAGTGCGTGCGCGGGGTAGCCTTTTTTTATCTTCTACCGAAACCAATACTAAACCAATCAGGTGGTTGTTTTCCAAAACGAAAGCGTCGGAGGTCATTGATCATGTGCTTCTGATAAAGTGATACAGGCATCGGCACACTGCTTCGAAAATAAACTGCTTAGTGATTTCGACGCATGACTCGGAGCTCCGGTATCAAATGTAACATCACTAGCGAAAACACAACGAAGGCGGCTCACTAGTGATGGGACACCGAGGCTTTCTGAAGACTTCGGCGCTTTGACCAAATTGTGTGCGAAAATCGGTTCATTACTCTTAGCTTCATTTTCTGTTCACAATGCACATCACTGACATCTGCTGGTCAGCAATAAATAGCAGCGTACGATTATTAAACAGAGTTTATTTTTCTCCACTGTTTTCATCTAAACTCTGTGGTGCAGCGGTAAGTTGTTGGCTTTAGTAGCCGTTGGAATACCAGGCATGCATCATGCTTCTCTTTGTTGCCTTCAAGTGGACTATTTTTCAAAAAACGGAATCTAAGGCATTATTTAGGATGCTTAAGACAGAAGCTTCTACTAAATGAAACAAATTATTTGAACAACAGTGCAGAAAGTGTGGTTTCACATAAAACACATTTTTCTAAATAGTATGCCTTCAACAGGATTCAACCTCATACCTTCACATCACTAAGTGTTCCATAGTTCCCTACTCTACCAGATAAACTACTAGTCAGGTGAAACTTTTTGTACAAAATCCTAACCATATTTGTAAGTCGGTGTTTGAAAGCAGCTTGGAATCGATGAAAGCATCGGAACCACGGAGAAATCAGTGGGGATCTCGCATTTTGCAACACACGGTTTGAAAAAGCATGTGATCAAACAAAGCTGCAGACGTCATTGATGACGTACTTCTGATAAAGTGATACACGACACATGCCTTGGAACTCCGGTATTAAACGTAACATCACTACTGGTCACCAGTGAAAATACAATGAAGGCTAGTCTGACCAGCATAACCAGCTAGACCGTGCTGGTCGGCCACCAGAACCAGTTATACCATGCTGGTCATACCAGCTTGACCAGTTAGACCATGCTGGTCAAACCAGCTTGACCAGCATCTAACCAGCATAGACTAGCGCGGACCAGCTTGAAATGTATGCTGGTCTACGCTGTTTTCTTAAGCAAGGAGGTGCTACATTATCTCACCTGAATCAAAAGGGTTCACTTCTGGTTTCCAGGAGTCCACTGGTTCCACTGTGTAGAAAGATTTTAAACAAGCTGAGCATTAGCAAACGTCAAAGGCATAGTACAGCACTCACCATTGTCAGGACACACTGTGTGTATAACACTTCATAACAATCAGGACAATATCTGGGACTGTTATGACTCCCGAGTGGCGCAGTGGTCTAAGGCGCTGCATCGCAGTGCTAGCTGTGCCACTAGAGATCCTGGTTCGAATCCAGGCTCTGTTGTAGCCGGCCGCGACCGGGAGACCCATGGGGCGGCGCACAATTGGTCCAGGGTAGGGGAGGGAATGGCCGGCAGGGATGTAGGTTTGATTCCCACGGGGGGCCAGTATGAAAAAAATAAAATAATGTATGCACTAACTGTAAGCAGCAGTCTTTTGAGTAAATTGGCCACAGTTTGGTTTAGTCCAGGCTCAATACTAGCTGGCTGGTGGACAAGATTATGATTAGCGCAACTAGAAATGGCAAAAATAAACTTGAAACTTTAATTAGGTACCCACCTCTAGTGTGAGTTGTGTCTAGTGGCAGTTTACGCTCAGGGTCAGCGGACCGGGGTGCTGGAAGATGCAGATAGAGAATATAGAATCGTCACTGACCCCAAGATTCAACCAGATGTGTGGATGTGTGTGGTTGTATTTTCCGTGGGATTAGCTTGAAATGGCTCATCCCTGTTTTTCTCAGTCCTGTTGGTCTCAGTCCTGTTGGTCTCAGTCCTGTTGGTCTCAGTCCTGTTGGTCTCAGTCCTGTTGGTCTCAGTCCTGTTGGTCTCAGACCTGTTGGTCTCAGGCCTGTTGGTCTCAGTCCTGTTGGTCTCAGGCCTGTTGGTCTCAGTCCTGTTGGTCTCAGTCCTGTTGGTCTCAGTCCTGTTGGTCTCAGTCCTGTTGGTCTCAGTCCTGTTGGTCTCAGTCCTGTTGGTCTCAGTCCTGTTGGTCTCAGTCCTGTTGGTCTCAGTCCTGTTGGTCTCAGTCCTGTTGGTCTCAGTCCTGTTGGTCTCAGTCCTGTTGGTCTCAGGCCTGTTGGTCTCAGTCCTGTTGGTCTCAGGCCTGTTGGTGTCAGGCCTGTTGGTCTCAGGCCTGTTGGTCTCAGGCCTGTTGGTCTCAGTCCTGTTGGTCTCAGGCCTGTTGGTCTCAGGCCTGTTGGTCTCAGTCCTGTTGGTCTCAGGCCTGTTGGTCTCAGGCCTGTTGGTCTCAGTCCTGTTGGTCTCAGTCCTGTTGGTCCTGTTGGTCTCAGTCCTGTTGGTCTCAGGCCTGTTGGTCTCAGGCCTGTTGGTCTCAGGCCTGTTGGTCTCAGTCCTGTTGGTCTCAGTCCTGTTGGTCTCAGTCCTGTTGGTCTCAGGCCTGTTGGTCTCAGACCTGTTGGTCTCAGACCTGTTGGTCTCAGTCCTGTTGGTCTCAGGCCTGTTGGTGTCAGAAACCAGCTCTTCATTTAAGATGTAGATGCCTTCAACATTTTCACCAACCCTAACCCAATAGAACAAATGTGTTCAGGCCCTATAATCTGTAGCTCAATGTCCTGAACTGTAGATGCCAATTGAGCTAGTTTCTATTCATGGGTCCATAAACAGCGTGGTTTGGTTTGTGCATTGAGGTGTGTGTGTTGGTAGAGGACTGCGATGCTAAAAACAAATCTAAAACTATTTGTTTTTTTTAAAGCAACTGCACCACATGGATAATTCTTGGAATCTCACAAAACTCATTGGCAAAATAAAGTGATCGATTAAAAAAGGCTTGATCCCAAAATAAAGATGTTGATCATCCTCCCCATACAGTCTCTGATTGACTCATATTGTATGTATGAAAACAATCAAATCTTTATCTTTCAATGTATTTAGGGTTGCAAATATCCAGTAATTTCCCCCCCAAAAAAATTCCAGAATTTCCAGAAATCTCGGTGGAATCAGAAAGGAATAAGCAGGAATTGTCCAATTCCAACCAGGATTTCAAGGACAGAAAATGAAAAAGAAACTTACGGTACTGTCCAAAGTTATAATACCAGCGTTCATACTCGGAGATATCAGTCCTGGGGTCGCGGGCTACACAGGAGACATTACGTTAACTACAGTTGAAGTCGGAAGTTTACATACACCTTTAGCCAAATACATTTAAACTCAGTTTTTCACAATTCCTGACATTTAATCCTAGTTAAAATTCCCTGTATTAGGTCAGTTAGGATCACCACTTTATTTTAAGAATGTGAAATGTCAGAATAATAGTAGAGAGAATTATTTTATTTCAGCTTTTATTTATTTCATCACATTCCCAGTGGGTCAGAAGTTTACATACACTCAATTAGTATTTGGTAGCATTGCCTTTAAATTGTTTAACTTGGGTCAAACGTTTCGGGTAGCCTTCCACAAGCTTCCCACAATAAGTTGGGTGAATTTTGGCCCATTCCTCCTGACAGAGCTGGTGTAACTGAGTCAGGTTTGTAGGCCTCCTTGCTCGCACACGCTTTTTCAGTTCTGCCCACACATTTTCTATAGGATTGAGGTCAGGGCTTTGTGATGGCCACTCCAATACCTTGACTTTGTTGTCCTTAAGCCATTTTGCCACAACTTTGGAAGTATGCTTGGGGTCATTGTCCATTTGGAAGACCCATTTGCGACCAAGCTTTAACTTCCTGACTGATGTCTTGAGATGTTGCTTCAATATATCCACATAATTTTCCTTCCTCATGATGCCATCTATTTTGTGAAGTGCACCAGACCCTCCTGCAGCAAAGCACGCCCACAGCATGATGCTGCCACCCCCGTGCTTCACGGTTGGGATAGTGTTCTTCGGCTTGCAAGCTAACCCCTTTTTCCTCCAAACATCTATCACATCTATCATGACAGTGTTAATACAAAATTGTAACTATTTTGCACTATGGCCTATTTATTGCCTTACCTCCATAACTTGCTACATTTGCACACACTGTATACATATTTTCTGTTGTATTTTTGACTTTATGTTTAGTTTTACCCCATATGTAACTCTGTGTTGTTTTTATCACACTGCTTTGTTTTATCTTGGCCAGGTCGCAGTTGTAAATGAGAACTTGTTCTCAACTAGCTTACCTGGTTAAATAAAGGTGAAATAAAAATTTAAAACAAAAAAACATAACGATGGTCATTATGGCCAAACAGTACTATTTTTTGTTTCATCAGACCAGAGGACATTTCTCCAAAAAGTACGATCTTTGTCCCCATGTGCAGTTGCAAACCGTAGTCTGGCTTTTTTATGGCGGTTTTGGAGCAGTGGCTTCTTCCTTGCTGAGCGGCCTTTCAGGTTATGTCGATATAGGTCTCGTTTTACTGTGGATATAGATACTTTTGTACCTGTTTCCTCCAGCATCTTCACAAGGTTCTTTGCTGTTGTTCTGGGATTGATTTGCACTTTTCGCACCAAAGTACGTTCATCTCTATGGCGTTTATACTTGCGTACTATTGTTTGTACAGATGAACGTGGTACCTTCAGGCGTTTGGAAATTGCTCCCAAGGATGAACCACACTTGTGGAGGTCTACAATTTATTTTCTGAGGTCTTGGCTGATTTCTTTTGATTTTCCCATGATGTCAAGCAAAGAGGCACTGAGTTTGAAGGTAGGCCTTGAAACACATCCACAGGTACACCTCCAATTGACTCAAATTATGTCAATTAGCCTATCAGAAGCTTCTAAAGCCATGACATCATTTTCTGGAATTTTCCAAGCTGTTTAAAGGCACAGTCAACCTAGTGTATGTAAACTTCTGACCCACTGGAATTGTGATACAGTGAATTATAAGTGAAATAATCTGTCTGTAAACAATTGTTGGAACAATTACTTGTGTCATGCAGAAAGTAGATGTCCTAACTGACTTGCCAAAACTATAGTTTGTTAACAAGAAATTTGTGGAGTGGTTGAAAAACAAGTTTAAATGACTCCAACGTAAGTGCATGTTAACTTCCGACTTCAACTGTATAATGTTAGTTAGTATCACCACCGTGGGCATCATACTGGCCCAGGATGCACACATTTCCATGCTTATGATTGGTCAGATCTGTGGCTAAACCAATCACAAACCAGGAAAGAGAAGAACCTTTTACCTGGGTCATGTTCATTAGCGCACACCGTAGCAAAACAAATATAAGTGTTTCTTATTGGACAAGGCCCTCCCTGTTTCAGTCCTTTTCTACGGTTTTGGTGCCTAGTGAATATGACCCAGGGCCTATTCCCACATGTCTAGACTCTATGCCCTTTAATGTAAACCGTGCCATATGTCCTTCATATTCCAGAGTTCATGGCATCTGGAGAGATATTGGCCACGGAATATACAGTGGAACCATATTAAACACATGCTCTACACGATACCTGAGTATATCAGTCAACATTCCAGTTACGGATTGATCTTTACATGCTGTGCACACTGATATGAACAGATGTGGATGTGTAGAGCCCCTATGCACATATGTACAACGCATTTTGACACAACGGAGAGTTTTTCTGCACAAAGGTAACTACACAAGCATTGTGGAGAATACGCCCAGTGGTTGTTTAAACGTTTTCTACTCTCTGTTGTATCCCAATAATATAAATCGTATCCCAACCATTGGGTTAAATGTGCAGTCCATCAGCTTGTTCAACCTGAGTGTGTTGTGGGCCCTCTGTGGTGCAGTACCGCGCTGCTCTGAGAGGGGGCAGTGGAGACGCCTGTTATGTTGTACTACAGTACTTCCGCCGCGGCTGGTAAGGTGGTCACCTGACTTACCTTCCATCTCAGGTGCTGCCTCCGCCTCGCTCCATGTGTAGCCTGAATCCGGAGCTGCTTGACTTACGTCTGAATGTACAGGACAGAGGGTTAGGGAGGCAAACGTTATATTAGTAGAGGACTGCTGGCGAAGACGGTTGACAAGAATTGGACTTAGTTCCATTTTCAGTTCTGAATTCCAATATATTTGAAATACATTGGACACAGGACACTTATAGACAAGTGACAGGTATTGAAATGGGACTTGACCACTACTCTGGTATAGTAAATGCCAACACGCAGAATACAATAACTAGATGTGTTGATACTGTGAAACAATTTTACAACGATGTATTATTAAGATACTTTAATCAAGTTAGTTTAGGATTTACAGTATGATTTGATTATGACCAATTTGAGCAGAACGTTAACTAGATAGCTTTTTGTATTGTTTCATGTATTTACTGTTTGTTATGATCTGTTAAAGTATTCTGATTTAGAAGGAATGTTTTCCTCGTCTTCAGTACCTGTTGGCTGTCTCGCTCCAGGGTACCAATCAGGTCGTGCGAAGGAAGGGGGCGGCCTATCCCTTCGAGCCAAAGCTGAGAGGGGGAGGGGCAAGATTAGAATGCTGTGTTCATGACGGACAAGCAGTGTGATGTCATGTTGTGATGTCATCACTCAATCTGACCAGTGCATGTTGTGACGACATCACTCTGACCAGTACACCATGTGTCCTCTCTAAAACAATAAACAACAGTGTTCTTAGCGAGGTGTACACATGTTGGTCAATACTCATATAGGGACAGTAAAAAAAAAATAAAAGGAGAATCTTCACTGATTTTAGCCAAGAAGTAGAGTAGAGTTCAATCTGTGTCTGGGGAACTGGTCCATTGTGTCCATGGTATCAATGTACTATAATAGAGTTGGAGGTTGAAGTTTTGTTTTGTGATATATACCACCAGGTTGAAACATAAAAAACTGAAATATCACATTTACATAAGTATTCCGACCCTTTACTCAGTACTTTGTTGAAGCACCTTTGGCAGCAATTGCAGCCTCTAGTCTTCTTGGGTATGACGCTACAAGCTTGGCACACCTGTATTTGAGGAGTTTTTCCCCATTCTTCTCTGCAGAACCTCTCAAGCTCTGTCCAGTTGGATGGGGAGCTTCGCTGCACAGCTATTTTCAGGTCTTTCCAGAGATGTTTGATCGGGTTCAAGTCTGGGCTCTGGCTGGGCCACTCAAGGACATTCAGAGACTTGTCCTGAAGCCACTCCTGCATTGTCTTGGCTGTGTGCTTAGGGTCGTTGTCCTGTTGGAAGGTGAACCTTCGCCCCAGTCTGAGGTCCTGAGCGCTCTGGAGCAGGTTTTCATCAAGGATCTCTCTGTACTTTGCTCCGTTCATCTTTCCCTCGATCCTGACTAGTCTCCCAGTCCCTGCCGCTGAAAAACATCCCCACAGCATGATGCTGCCACCACCATGCTTCACCGTAGGGATGGTGCCAGGTTTCCTCCAGATGTGATGCTTGGCATTCAGGCCAAAGAGTTCAATCTTGGTTTCATCAGACCAGAGAATCTTGTTTCTCATGGTCTGAGAGTCCTTTTGATGCCTTTTGGCAAACTCCAAGCGGGCTGTCATGTGCCTTTTACTGAGGAGTGGCTTCCGTCTGGCCACTCTACCATAAAGGCCTGATTGGTGGAGTGCTGCAGAGATGGTTGTCCTTCTGGAAGGTTCTCCCATCTCCACAGAGGAACTCTGGAGCTCTGTCAGAGTAACAATCAGCTCCAGGAAGAGTCTTGGTGGTTTCCAAATTTCTTCCATTTAAGAATGATGGAGGCCACGGTGTTCTTGGAGACCTTCAACGCTGCTGCAAAAACAAAAATCGTACCCTTCCCCAGATCTGTGCCTCGACACAATCCTATCTTGGAGCACTACGGGCAAATCCTTTGACCTCATGGCTTGGTTTTTGCTCTGACATGCACTGTCAACTGTGGGACCTTATATGGACCCAGTGTGTGCCTTTCCAAATCATGTCCAATCAATTGAATTTACCACAGGTAGAAACATCTCAAGGATAATCAATGGAAAAAGGATGCACCTGCGCTCAATTTCGGGTCTCATAGCAAAGGGTCTGAATACTTATGTAAATAAGGTATTTCTGTTTTTTATTTGTAATATACATTTGCAAACATTTCTAAAAATCTGTTTTCGGTTTGTCATTATGGGGTATTGTGTGTAGATTGATGAGGGGAAAAAAATATTTAATCCATTTTAGAATAAGTCTGTAACATAACAAAGTGGAAAAAGTCAAGGGGACTGAATACTTTCCGAATGCACGATATAACACTAGGTTGAAGATTGTTTTGTGATATATAACACTAGGTTGTTTTGTGATATATAACACTATGTTGAATTATGTTTTGTGATAGATAACACTAGGATGTTTTGTGAGATATAACACTAGGCTGGAGGTTGTTTTGTGATTCTAAGCAATGTTGTGCTGCTATTTTTATTGACTTGGCCAAAGCTTTTGATACGGTGGACCATTCCATTCTTGTGGGTCGGCTAAGGAGTATTGGTGTCTCTTAGGAGTCTTTGGCCTGGTTTGCTAACTACCTCTCTCAAAGAGTGCAGTGTATAAAGTCAGAACGTCTGCTGTCTCAGCCACTGCCTGTCACCAAGGGAGTACCCCAAGGCTCCATCCTAGGCCCCACGCTCTTCTCAATTTTCATCAACAACATAGCTCAGGCAGTAGGAAGCTCTCTCATCCATTTATATGCAGATGATACAGTCTTATACTCAGCTGGCCCCTCCCCGGATTTTGTGTTAAACGCTCTACAACAAAGCTTTCTTAGTGTCCAACAAGCTTTCTCTGCCCTTAACCTTGTTCTGAACACCTCCAAAACAAAGGTAATGTGGTTTGGTAAGAAGAATGCTCCTCTCCCCACCGGTGTGATTACTACCTCTGAGGGTTTAGAGCTTGAGGTAGTCACCTCATACGAGTCCTTGGGAGTATGGCTAGACGGTACACTGTCCTTCTCTCAGCACATATCAAAGCTGCAGGCTAAGGTTCAATCTAGACTTGGTTCCCTCTATCGTAATTCACCCCAGCTGCCAAACGAACCCTCAATCAGATGACCATCCTACCCATGCTAGATTACGGAGACATAATTTATAGATCGGCAGGTAAGGGTGCTCTCAGGCGGCTAGATGTTCTTTACCATTCAGCCATCAGATTTGCCACCAATGCTCCTTATAGGACACATCACTGCACTCTAAACTCCTCTGTAAACTGGTCATCTCTGTATACCCGTCGCAAGACCCACTGGTTGATGCTTATTTATAAAACCCTCTTAGGCCTCACTCCCCCCTATCTGAGATACCTACTGCAGCCCTCATCCTCCACATACAACACCCGTTCTGCCAGTCACATTCTGTTACAGGTCCCCAAAGCACACACATCCCTGGGTCGCTCCTCTTTTCAGTTCGCTGCAGCTAGCGACTGGAACGAGCTGCCAAAAACTCTCAAACTGGACAGTTTTATCTCCATCTCTTCATTGAAAGACTCAATCATGGACACTCTTACTGACAGTTGTGGCTGCGTCGCGTGGTGTATTGTTGTCTCTACCTTTTTGACTTTGTGCTGTTGTATGTGCCCAATAAAGTTTGTACCATGTTTTGTGCTGCTTCCATGTTGTGTTGCTACCATGTTGTTGTCATGTGGTGTTGCTACCATGCTGTGTTGTTGTCTTAGGTCTCTCTTGATGTAGTGTTGTGGCGTCTCTCTTTATGTAGTGTTGTGGCTTCTCTCTTTATGTAGTGTTGTGGCGTCTCTCTTTATGTAGTGTTGTGGTGTCTCTCTTTATGTAGTGTTGTGGTGTCTCTCTTTATGTAGTGTTGTGGCGTCTCTCTTTATGTAGTTTTGTGGTGTCTCTCTTTATGTAGTGTTGTGGCGTCTCTCTTTATGTAGTGTTGTGGTGTCTTTATGTAGTGTTGTGGCGTCTCTCTTTATGTAGTGTTGTGGCGTCTCTCTTTATGTAGTGTTGTGGTGTCTCTCTTTATGTAGTGTTGTGGCGTCTCTCTTTATGTAGTGTTGTGGTGTCTCTCTTTATGTAGTGTTGTGGTGTCTCTCTTTATGTAGTGTTGTGGCGTCTCTCTTTATGTAGTGTTGTGGTGTCTCTCTTTATGTAGTGTTGTGGCGTCTCTCTTTATGTAGTGTTGTGGTGTCTCTCTTTATGTAGTGTTGTGGCGTCTCTCTTTATGTAGTGTTGTGGCGTCTCTCTTTATGTAGTGTTGTGGTGTCTCTCTTTATGTAGTGTTGTGGCGTCTCTCTTTATGTAGTGTTGTGGTGTCTCTCTTTATGTAGTGTTGTGGTGTCTCTCTTTATGTAGTGTTGTGGTGTCTCTCTTTATGTAGTGTTGTGGTGTCTCTCTTTATGTAGTGTTGTGGTGTCTCTCTTTATGTAGTGTTGTGGTGTCTCTCTTGTCATGATGTGTGTTTTGTCCTATATATACACTTTTAATCCCAGCCCCCATCCCAGCAGGAGGCCCATTGCCTTTTGGTAGGCTGTGATTGTACATAAGAATGTTTTCTTAACTGACTTGCCTAGCTCAATAAAGGTTCAATAAATCAAGGTTGAAGTTTGTTTTGAGATATATAACATTAGGTTGAAGATGGTTTTGTTGTATATAACACTAGGTTGAAGATGGTTTTGTTGTATATAACACTAGGTTGAAGGTTGTTTTGTTGTATATAACACTAGGTTGAAGGTTGTTTTGTTGTATATAACACTAGGTTGAAGGTTGTTTTGTGATATATAACACTAGGTTGAAGGTTGTTTTGTGAAATATAACACTAGGTTGAAGGTTGTTTTGTGATATATAACACTAGGTTGAAGTTTGTTTTGTGATATATAACACTAGGTTGAAGGTTGTTTTGTGATATATAACACTAGGTTGACGGTTGTTTTGTGATATATAACACTAGGTTGAAGATTGTTTTGTTGTATATAACACTAGGTTGAAGGTTGTTTTGTTGTATATAACACTAGGTTGAAGGTTGTTTTGTGATATATAACACTAGGTTGAAGGTTGTTTTGTGAAATATAACACTAGGTTGAAGATTGTTTTGTGATATATAACACTAGGTTGAAATTTGTTTTGTTGTATATAACACTAGGTTTAAGGATGTTTTGTGATATATAACACTAGGTTTAAAATTGTTTTGTGATATATAACACTAGGTGTGAAGGTAGTTTTGTGTTATATAACACTAGGTTGTTTTGTGATATATAACACTATGTTGTTTTGTGATATAAAACATTAGGTTGGAGGTTGTTTTGTGATATATAAAACTAGGTTGTTTTGTGATATATAACACTAGGTTTAAGATTGTTTTGTGATAGATAACACTAGGATGTTTTGTGAGATATAACACTAGGCTGGAGGTTGTTTTGTGATTCTAAGCAATGTTGTGCTGCTATTTTTATTGACTTGGCCAAAGCTTTTGATACGGGGGACCATTCCATTCGTGTGGGTCGGCTAAGGAGCATTGGTGTCTCTGAGGGGTCTTTGGCCTGGTTTGCTAACTACCTCTCTCAAAGAGTGCAGTGTATGAAGTCAGAACATCTGCTGTCTCAGCCACTGCCTGTCACCAAGGGAGAACCCCAAGGCTCGATCCTAGGCCCCACGCTCTTCTCAATTTACATCAACAACACAGCTCAGGCAGTAGGAAGCTCTCTCATCCACTTATATGCAGATGATACAGTCTTATACTCAGCTGGCCCCTCCCCGGATTTTGTGTTAAACGCTCTACAACAAAGCTTTCTTAGTGTCCAACAAGCTTTCTCTGCCCGTAACCTTGATCTGAACACCTCCAAAACAAAGGTCATGTGGTTTGGCAAGAAGAATGCCCCTCCCTCTCCCCACCGGTGTGATTACTACCTCTGAGGGTTTAGAGCTTGAGGTAGTCACCTCATACGAGTCCTTGGGAGTACGGCTAGACGGTACACTGTCCTTCTCTCAGCACATATCAAAGCTGCAGGCTAAGGTTCAATCTAGACTTGGTTCCCTCTATCGTAATTCACCCCAGCTGCCAAACTAACCCTGATTCAGATGACCATCCTACCCATGCGAGATTACGGAGACATAATTTATAGATCGGCAGGTAAGGGTGCTCTCAGGCGGCTAGATGTTCTTTACCAATTCGGCCATTAGATTTGCCACCAATGCTCCTTATAGGACACATCACTGCACTCACTGGTCATCTCTGTAAAACCGGTCGCAAGACCAACTGGTTGATGCTTATTTATAAAACCCTCTTAGGCCTCACTCCCCCCTATATGAGATACCTACTGCAGCCCTCATCCTCCACATACAACACCCGTTCTGCCAGTCACATTCTGTTAAAGGTTCCCAAAGCACACACATCCCTGGGTCGCTCCTCTTTTCAGTTCGCTGCAGCTAGCGACTGGAACGAGCTGCAAAAAACACTCAAACTGGACAGTTTTATCTCCATCTCTTCATTGAAAGACTCAATCATGGACACTCTTACTGCCAGTTGTGGCTGCTTCGCGTGATGTATTGTTGTCTCTACCTTCTTGCCCTTTGTGCTGTTGTCTGCCCAATAATGTTTGTACCATGTTTTGTGCTGCTTCCATGTTGTGTTGCTACCATGTTGTTGTCATGTTGTGTTGCTACCTTGCTGTGTTGTCATGTGTTGCTGCCATGCTGTGTTGTTGTCTTAGGTCTCTCTTGATGTAGTGTTGTGGCGTCTCTCTTTATGTAGTGTTGTGGTGTCTCTCTTTATGTAGTGTTGTGGTGTCTCTCTTTATGTAGTGTTGTGGTGTCTCTCTTTATGTAGTGTTGTAGTGTCTCTCTTTATGTAGTGTTGTGGTGTCTCTCTTTATGTAGTGTTGTGGCGTCTCTCTTTATGTAGTGTTGTGGTGTCTTTATGTAGTGTTGTGGCGTCTCTCTTTATGTAGTGTTGTGGCGTCTCTCTTTATGTAGTGTTGTGGTGTCTCTCTTTATGTAGTGTTGTGGCGTCTCTCTTTATGTAGTGTTGTGGCGTCTCTCTTTATGTAGTGTTGTGGCGTCTCTCTTTATGTAGTGTTGTGGCGTCTCTCTTTATGTAGTGTTGTGGTGTCTCTCTCTCTTTATGTAGTGTTGTGGTGTCTCTCTTTATGTAGTGTTGTGGTGTCTCTCTTTATGTAGTGTTGGGGTGTCTCTCTTTATGTAGTGTTGTGGTGTCTCTCTTTATGTAGTGTTGTGGCGTCTCTCTTTATGTAGTGTTGTGGTCTCTCTTTATGTAGTGTTGTGGCGTCTCTCTTTATGTAGTGTTGTGGTGTCTCTCTTTATGTAGTGTTGTGGCGTCTCTCTTTATGTAGTGTTGTGGTGTCTCTCTTTATGTAGTGTTGTGGTGTCTCTCTTTATGTAGTGTTGTGGTGTCTCTCTTTATGTAGTGTTGTGTTGTCTCTCTTGTCATGATGTGTGTTTTGTCCTATATATACACTTTTAATCCCAGCCCCCATCCCAGCAGGAGGCCCATTGCCTTTTGGTAGGCTGTGATTGTACATAAGAATGTTTTCTTAACTGACTTGCCTAGCTCAATAAAGGTTCAATAAATCAAGGTTGAAGTTTGTTTTGAGATATATAACATTAGGTTGAAGATGGTTTTGTTGTATATAACACTAGGTTGAAGATGGTTTTGTTGTATATAACACTAGGTTGAAGGTTGTTTTGTTGTATATAACACTAGGTTGAAGGTTGTTTTGTTGTATATAACACTAGGTTGAAGATTGTTTTGTTGTATATAACACTAGGTTGAAGGTTGTTTTGTTGTATATAACACTAGGTTGAAGGTTGTTTTGTGATATATAACACTAGGTTGAAGGTTGTTTTGTGAAATATAACACTAGGTTGAAGATTGTTTTGTGATATATAACACTAGGTTGAAATTTGTTTTGTTGTATATAACACTATGTTTAAGGATGTTTTGTGATATATAACACTAGGTTGAAAATTGTTTTGTGATATATAACACTAGGTGTGAAGGTAGTTTTGTGTTATATAACACTAGGTTGTTTTGTGATATATAACACTATGTTGTTTTGTGATATAAAACATTAGGTTGGAGGTTGTTTTGTGATATATAAAACTAGGTTGTTTTGTGATATAAAACACTAGGTAGAAGGTTGTTTTGTGATATATAACACTAGGTTGAAAGTTATTCTGTGAAATATAACACTAAGTTGTTTTGTGATATACACTGCACAAAAAAATTAAGGGAACACTTAAACAACACAATGTAACTCCAAGTCAATCACACTTCTGTGAAATCAAACTGTCCACTTAGGAAGCAACACTGATTGACAATACATTTCACATGCTGTTGTGCAAATGGAATAGACAACAGGTGGAAATTATAGGCAATTAGCAAGACACCCCCAATAAAGGACTGGTTTTGCAGGTGGTGACCACAGACCACTTCTCAGTTCCTATGCTTCCTGGCTGATGTTTGGTCACTTTTGAATGCTGGCGGTGCTTTCACTCTAGTGGTAGCATGAGACGGAGTCTACAACCCACACAAGTGGCTCAGGTAGTGCAGCTCATCCAGGATGGCACATCAATGCGAGCTGTGGCAAGAAGGTTTGCTGTGTCTGTCAGCGTAGTGTCCAGAGCATGGAGGCGCTACCAGGAGACAGGCCAGTACATCAGGAGACGTGGAGGAGGCCGTAGGAGGGCAACAACCCAGTAGCAGGACTGCTACCTCCGCCTTTGTGCAAGGAGGAGCAGGAGGAGAACCGCCAGAGCCCTGCAAAATGACCTCCAGCAGGCCACAAATGTGCATGTGTCTGCTCAAACGGTCAGAAACAGACTCCATGAGGGTGGTATGAGAGCCCGACGTCAACAGGTGGGGGTTATGCTTACAGCCCAACACCGTGCAGGACGTTTGGCATTTGCCAGAGAACACCAAGATTGGCAAATTCGCCACTGGCGCCCTGTGCTCTTCACAGATGAAAGCAGGTTCACACTGAGCACATGTGACAGACGTGACAGAGTCTGGAGACGCCGTGGAGAACGTTCTGCTGCCTGCAACATCCTCCAGCATGACCGGTTTGGCGGTGGGTCAGTCATGGTGTGGGGTGGCATTTCTTTGGGGGGCCGCACAGCCCTCCATGTGCTCGCTAGAGGTAGCCTGACTGCCATTAGGTACCGAGATGAGATCCTCAGACCCCTTGTGAGACCATATGCTGGTGCGGTTGGCCCTGGGTTCCTCCTAATGCAAGACAATGCTAGACCTCATGTGGCTGGAGGGTGTCAGCAGTTCCTGCAAGAGGAAGGCATTGATGCTATGGACTGGCCCGCCCGTTCCCCAGACCTGAATCCAATTGAGCACATCTGGGACATCTTGTCTCGCTCCATCCACCAACGCCACGTTGCACCACAGACTGTCCAGGAGTTGGCGGATGCTTTAGTCCAGGTCTGGGAGGAGATCCCTCAGGAGACCATCCGCCACCTCATCAGGAGCATGCCCAGGCGTTGTAGGGAGGTCATACAGGCACGTGGAGGCCACACACACTACTGAGCCTCATTTTGAGGGTGACTCCAAATCCAGACCTCCATGGGTTGATACATTTGATTTCCATTGATAATTTTTGTGTGATTTTGTTGTCAGCACATTCAACTATGTAAAGAAAAAAGTATTTAATAAGATTATTTCATTCATTCAGATCTAGGATGTGTTATTTTAGTGTTCCCTTAATATTTTTGAGCAGTGCATAATACTAGGTTGATGGTTGTTTGGTGATATATAACACTAGGTTGGAGGTTGTGTTGTGGTATATAACACTAGGTTGGAGGTTGTTTTGTGATATATAACACTAGGTTGGAGGTTGTTTTGTGATATATAACACTAGGTTGGAGGTTGTTTTGTGATATATAACATTAGGTTGAAGGTTGTTTTGTGATATATAACACTAGTTTGAAGGTTGTTTTGTGATATATAACACTAGGTTGGAGGTTGTGTTGTGGTATATAACACTAGGTTGGAGGTTGTTATATTTGTATTTTAAAATGTGTTATATTTGTGTATTTAAAATGTGTTGTATTTGTGTATTTAAAATGTGTTATATTTGTGTATTATATTTCTGTATTTAAAATGTGTTATATTTGTGTTTTTAAAATGTGTTATATTTGTGTATTATATGTGTATTTAAAATATGTTATATTTGTGTATTTAATGTGTTATATTTGTGTATTTAAAATGTGTTATATTTGTGTATTATAGTTCTGTATTTAAAATGTGTTGTATTTGTGGCTTTAAAGGGTGTCATATTTGTGTATTTAAAATGTGTTATATTTGTATTTTAAAATGTGTTATATTTGTGTATTTTAAATGTGTTATATTTGTGTATTTAAAATGTGTTGTATTTGTGTATTATATTTGTGTATTTAAAATGTGTTATATTTGTGTATTTAAAATGTGTTTTATTTGTGAATTATATTTGTGTATTCAAAATGGGTTATATTTGTGTATTTAAAATGTGTTATATTTGTGTATTTAAAATGTGTTATATTTGTGGATTATATGTGTATTTAAAATATGTTATATTTTTGTATTTAAAATGTGTTATATTTGTATTTTAAAATGTGTTATATTTGTGTATTTAAAATGTGTTGTATTTGTGTATTATATTTGTGTATTTAAAATGTGTTATATTTGTGTATTTAAAATGTGTTGTATTTGTGAATTATATTTGTGTATTCAAAATGGGTTATATTTGTGTATTTAAAATGTGTTATATTTGTGTATTTAAAATGTGTTATATTTGTGTATTATATGTGTATTTAAAATATGTTATATTTTTTTATTTAAAATGTGTTATATTTGTGTATTTGAGAATATAACACTAGGTTGAAGATTGTTTTGTGATATATAATACTAGGTTGAAGCTGGTTTGTGATATATCATACCATTCTTAAGCAAAATACTGGAGAAATTGGTCTTCAAAAAGCTAAATGATTGAAGTGCCAACTGTATTTTGTTAAAATTCCAATCTGATTTTCGTGCCCAGCACAGCACAGAGACAGCCTTAGTTAAAGTGGTAAATTATCTTAGAGCCAATAAAGATGCCAAACAGCTCTCTGTCCTTGTACTCTTGGATTTAAGCGCTGCATTCGACACTGTTGACCATGATGTCCTTCTGGACAGACTGGAGAGGTGGTTGGCCTCTGTTGACCATGATGTCCTTCTGGACAGACTGGAGAGGTGGTTGACCTCTGTTGACCATGATGTCCTTCTGGACAGACTGGAGAGGTGGGTTGGCCTCTGTTGACCATGATGTCCTTCTGGACAGACTGGAGAGGTGGTTGACCTCTGTTGACCATGATGTCCTTCTGGACAGACTGGAGAGGTGGTTGGCCTCTGTTGACCATTGATGTCCTTCTGGACAGACTGGAGAGGTGGTTGACCTCTGTTGGCCATGATGTCCTTCTGGACACACTGGAGAGGTGGGTTGGCCTCTGTTGACCATGATGTCCTTCTGGACACACTGGAGAGGTGGTTGACCTCTGTTGACCATGATGTCCTTCTGGACAGACTGGAGAGGTGGTTGGCCTCTGTTGACCATGATGTCCTTCTGGACACACTGGAGAGGTGGGTTGGCCTCTGTTGACCATGATGTCCTTCTGGACACACTGGAGAGGTGGTTGACCTCTGTTGACCATGATGTCCTTCTGGACAGACTGGAGAGGTGGTTGGCCTCTGTTGACCATGATGTCCTTCTGGACAGACTGGAGAGGTGGTTGGCCTCTGTTGACCATGATGTCCTTCTGGACAGACTGGAGAGGTGGTTGACCTCTGTTGACCATGATGTCCTTCTGGACAGACTGGAGAGGTGGTTGACCTCTGTTGACCATGATGTCCTTCTGGAGAGGTGGGTTGGCCTCTGTTGACCATGATGTCCTTCTGGACAGACTGGAGAGGTGGTTGGCCTCTGTTGACCATGATGTCCTTCTGGACACACTGGAGAGGTGGGTTGGCCTCTGTTGACCATGATGTCCTTCTGGACACACTGGAGAGGTGGTTGACCTCTGTTGACCATGATGTCCTTCTGGACAGACTGGAGAGGTGGTTGGCCTCTGTTGACCATGATGTCCTTCTGGACAGACTGGAGAGGTGGTTGGCCTCTGTTGACCATGATGTCCTTCTGGACAGACTGGAGAGGTGGTTGACCTCTGTTGACCATGATGTCCTTCTGGACAGACTGGAGAGGTGGTTGACCTCTGTTGACCATGATGTCCTTCTGGAGAGGTGGGTTGGCCTCTGTTGACCATGATGTCCTTCTGGACAGACTGGAGAGGTGGGTTGTCCTCTGTTGACCATGATGTCCTTCTGGACAGACTGGAGAGGTGGTTGGCCTCTGTTGACCATGATGTCCTTCTGGAGAGGTGGTTGGCCTCTGTTGACCATGATGTCCTTCTGGACAGACTGGAGAGGTGGGTTGACCTCTGTTGACCATGATGTCCTTCTGGAGAGGTGGGTTGGCCTCTGTTGACCATGATGTCCTTCTGGACAGACTGGAGAGGTGGGTTGACCTCTGTTGACCATGATGTCCTTCTGGACACACTGGAGAGGTGGTTGACCTCTGTTGACCATGATGTCCTTCTGGACAGACTGGAGAGGTGGGTTGGTCTCTGTTGACCATGATGTCCTTCTGGACAGACTGGAGGGGTGGGTTGGCCTCTGTTGACCATGATGTCCTTCTGGACAGACTGGAGAGGTGGTTGACCTCTGTTGACCATGATGTCCTTCTGGACAGACTGGAGAGGTGGGTTGACCTCTGTTGACCATGATGTCCTTCTGGAGAGGTGGGTTGGCCTCTGTTGACCATGATGTCCTTCTGGACAGACAGGAGAGGTGGTTGGCCTCTGTTGACCATGATGTCCTTCTGGACAGACAGGAGAGGTGGTTGGCCTCTGTTGACCATGATGTCCTTCTGGACAGACAGGAGAGGTGGTTGGCCTCTGTTGACCATGATGTCCTTCTGGACAAACTGGAGAGGCGGGTTGGCCTCTACGGTCCAGTTATAAATTGGTTTAGGACCTATTTAACCGGTCGAGAGTTTTTTGTCACCCTTGGTGAACATAACTCAGAGGCGTTCCACAACGTTCGATTTTTACTGTTCAGTTTATATACAGTCGTGGTCAAAAGTTTTGAGAATTACACAAGTATTGGTCTTCACAAAGTTTGCTGCTTCAGTGTTTTTAGATATTCTTGTCAGATGTTACTATGGTATACTGAAGTATAATTACAAGCATTCCATAAGTGTCAAATACTTTTATTGACAATTACATTAAGTTTATGCAATGAGTCAATATTTGCAGTGTTGACCCTTCTTTTTCAAGACCTCTGTAATCCGCCCTGGCATGATGTCAATTAACTTCTGGGCCACATCCTGACTGATGGCAGCCCATTCTTGCATAATTAATGGATTTTTGTTTGCCCACCCGCCTCTTGAGGATCGACCACAAGTTCTCAATGAGATTAAGGTCTGGGGAGTTTCCTTGCCATGGACCCAAAATGTCGATGTTTTGTTCCCCGAGCCACTTAGTTATCACTTTTGCCTTATGGCAAGGTGCTCCATCATGCTGGAAAAGGCATTGTTCATCACCAAACTATTCTTGGATGGTTGGGAGAATTTGCTCTCAGAGGATGTGTTGGTACCATTCTTTAATCATGGCTGTGTTCTTAGGCAAAATAGTGAGTGAGCCCACTCCCTTGGCTGAGAAGCAACCCCACACATGAATGGTCTCAGGATGCTTTACTGTTGGCATAACACAGGACTGATGGTAGCGCTCACCTTGTCTTCTCCGGACAAGGTGTTTTCCGGATGCCCCAAACAATCGGAAAGGGGATTCATCAGAGAAAATGACTTTACCCCATTCCTCAGCAGTCCAATCCCTGTATCAGTCTGTCCCTGATGTTTTTCCTGGAGAGAAGTGGCTTCCTCGCTGCCCTTCTTGACATCAGGCCATCCTCCAAAAGTCTTCGCCTCACTGTGCGTGCAGATGCACTCACACCTGCCTGCTGCCATTCCTGAGCAAGCTCTGCACTGGTGGTGCCCCGATCCCGCAGCTGAATCAACTTTAGGAGACGGTCCTGGCGCTTGCTGGACTTTCTTGGGCGCCCTGAAGCCTTCTTCACAACAATTGAACCTCTCTCCTTGAAGTTCTTGATGATCCGATAAATGGTTGATTTAGGTGCAATCTTACTAGCAGCAATATCCTTGCTTGTGAAGCCCTTTTTGTGCAAAGCAATGATGACGGCACGTGTTTCCTTGCAGGTAACCATGGTTAACAGAGGAAGAACAATGATTTCAAGCACCACCCTCCTTTTAAAGCTTCCAGTCTGTTATTCTAACTCAATCAGCATGACAGAGTGATCTCCAGCCTTGTCCTCGTCAACACTCTCACCTGTGTTAACGAGAGAATCACTGACATGATGTCAGCTGGTCCTTTTGTGGCAGGGATGAAATGCAGTGGAAATGTTTTTTGTGGATTAAGTTCATTTTCATGGCAAAGAGGGACTTTGCAATTAATTGCAATTCATCTGATCACTCTTCATAACATTCTGGTGTATATGCAAATTGCCATCATAAAAACTGAGGCAGCAGACTTTGTGAAAATTAATATTTGTGTCATTCTCAAAACTTTTGACCACGACTGTAGATGCCAAAATGAATTGTGCTGCCTTGTTTGTGGACTTGTCAAAGCATTTTGACACAGTTGATCATTATGTTTAATTGAGAAAGTTTTCCTCAATAGGCCTGGGCACTGATGCCTGTATGTAGTTTCAGAACTATCTCAGTAATAGAACTCAGGCTATTGTGACAGAGGGTGTCAGATCTGAATTCCTTGCATAAAGGGGGTACCCCAGGGTGTGATTCTGGGGACACTATTGTTTATGCTGTATATAATTAACATTGGAAATACTGTAAAAGATTGTAATATGAAGTGAAAATTGTAAGTGAAGATTGTGTTTGTTTTTTATGACATGTTTTGAGTATTTTATTGTGGTTTGTATTGATGTGTGTGTTTGTATTGATGTGTGTGTATTGATGTGTGTGCGTGTATTGATGTGTGTGTATTGATGTGTGTGTGTATTGATGTGTGTGTGTATTGATGTGTGTGGTTGTATTGATGGTGTGTGGTTGTATTGATGTGTGTGTGTTGTATTGATGTGTGTGGTTGTATTGATGAGTGTGGTTGTATTGATGTGTGTGTTTGTATTGATGTGTGTATTTGTATTGATGTGTGTGGTTGTATTGATGTGTGTGTGTTGTATTGACGTGTGTGTGTATTGATGTGTGTGGTTGTATTGATGTGTGTGTATTGACGTGTGTGTGTATTGATGTGTGTGGTTGTATTGATGTGTGTGGTTGTATTGATGTGTGTGGTTGTATTGATGTGTGTGGTTGCATTGA